>NC_086447.1:480615137-480919066 GCF_028390025.1 Pseudophryne corroboree | reverse complement strand
GCCCTTTATACACATGGCAGACAGCATACCCTTTTTTACACATTACGGCAGACAGCGTGCCCTTTTTACATATTATGGCAGACAGCATACCCTTTTTTACACATTACGACAGACAGCGTGCCCTTTTTTACACATTACGGCAGACAGCGTGCCCTTTTTTACACATTAAGGTAGACAGCGTGCCCTTTTTACACATTACGGCAGACAGCGTCCCCTTTTTTACACATTACGGCAGACAGCGTGCCCTTTTTTACACATTACGGCAGACAGCGTGCCCTTTTTTACACATTACGGCAGACAGCGTGCTTTTTTTTACACATTACGGCAGACAGCGTGCTCTTCTTACACATTACGGCAAACAGCGTCCCCTTTTTACACATTACGGCAGACAGCGTCCCCCGTTTTTACACATTACAGCAGACAGCGCCCCCGTTTTTACACATTACGGCAGACAGCGTCCCCCTTTTTACACATTACGGCAGACAGCGTGCCCTTTTTCACACATTACGGCAGACAGCGTGCCTTTTTTTACACATTACGGCAGACAGCATGATCTTTTTACACATTACGGCAGACAGCGTCCCCCGTTTTTACACATTACAGCAGACAGCGCCCCCGTTTTTACACATTACGGCAGACAGCGTCCCCCGTTTTTACACATTACAGCAGACAGTGCCCCCGTTTTTACACATTACGGCAGACAGCGTCCCCCTTTTTACACATTAAGGCAGACAGAAAACAAAGAAAGAAAGAAAGAATTATACGTACTCTCTCCGCTGGCTCAGGCTCCTCGGTGCAGCTTCTGCAGAGATCCCGGGCAGGGGAGGAGGAGGAGGAGGGAGCTGCAGCAGCGCTGTGTAATTGGTGGAGGCGCTGCTGTTGCTGTCCCTCTGCTTCACCATAGGCTGTTCTCCGCTGCTGTGAATGCTGGGATGCGCTTCCCAGCATTCACAGTGGCACACAGCGGCATGTAATGAGTCAGTTTGACTCATTACATGCTTTGGGCCCCTGGACAGTGGCGGGCCCCAGTGCAAGGCACTGCCTGCACTGGCGGTAGTTCCGTCCCTGTAGCCGTCTCTACCCCCCTTCCCCCCCCCTCCCCTAAACCTATATAGCAGTCCCTACCCCCTCCCCCCCCCCTCCCCTAAACCCATATTGCAGTTTTTAACTCTCCTCCCCTGAACCTATATGGCAGCTTAAGTACTGATCCAGGGGCTGGCTTACCTGGGGGTTTACCTGTTTTTCACACTGACAGATGATCCCCGCTGTCCGATGATCCGCGCTGCTGCCCGGAGTCACTGCTGCTGTGGCCTCTGCCCGCTCCTGCTCCCGCTCGCTGCCCGCCGATCCTGCTCACTGCCCGCCCCCACGTGCCGCCCAGCGCATAACAGAGGAAATCCCGGTCAGCTGACCCTGTGATGTGACCGGGATTTCCTCAGCGGCGCCGCGTCTGGGAGCAGTGTAGCGCAATGACCAGCGGCTCAGCCTGTCAGGCCTCTTGTCGTTGCACTCTGATGGGGCACAGCGGGCCAGGCAGGATCGGTCCGCGGGCCGCATGTTGCCCACCTCTAGTCTAGTGGGAGTGGGGTAGCAGATGAGCAGCAGGTTTGGTATTTGGGATAACAGTGTGGGGGTAAAGGGAAATGAGTCAGTTGGCAGTTCAGTAGGCATCAGAAAATAAGTGGGTTTCTAGTGCATGTTTAATGAGTCGTAGACTAGTAGAGAGGTTAATAAAAAGTTATAGGGAATCCTATGACTGAGTAATTAACAGGGATATTGGTGTAGATGGGAGGGACAGGTGATTATGAGAAAAGAGGAAACAAGTAGGGCGAAGGTAGACTTTGAGAAGAGACAGGAAATGAGTGTATGGGGAACCAGTTTTGTAATTTGATCTTGTTGGGATCTGAAAATAAAACAATGTTATAACCAATGATATTAATATAGTAAATTCTAAAGGGAAAACTGAGGCAGATTCAGGGGGTATCCGTTCACATGGTCGACCATGTTATGGTCGACAGTCATTAGGTCGACCACTATTAGTCGACATTGACATGGTCGACATGGACACATGGGCGACACATGAAAATGGTCGACACATGAAAAGGTCGACATGAGTTTTTTTACTTTTTTTTCTTTTGGGGAACTTTTCCATACTTTACGATCCACGTGGACTACGATTGGAACGGTAATCTGTGCCGAGCGAAGCGGTAGCGGAGCGAAGGCACCATGCCTGAAGCATGGCGAGCGAAGCGGTGCACTAATTGGGGTTCCCAGTCACTTTCCGCAAAAAACGACACCAAAAAAAGTAAAAAAACTCACGTCTGCCTTTAATGTGTCGACTATTTTCATGTGTCGACCATGTGTCCACGTCGACCATGTCAATGTCGACCAATAGTGGTCGACCTAATGACTGTCGACCATAACATGGTCGACCATTCATACCGGAACCGATTCAGAGATGTAGGCAAACTTGACTGGACCATTATACAATAGGTAACACCTATCCTTGTGTATCATTGCCTATTTCCCTATAGATTGTAAGCTTGCAAGCAGGGCATTCTTACTTCTCTGTCTGTTCTTACCCAGTTTTGTTTTATTACTGTTTCTTCCCAACTGTAAAGCACAACAGAGTATTCACTATATAAGAAACTGTAAATAAATAACTAAAATAGTTATTTTTTTGGTCTGGGGCATGGTACCTGGCTGGGCAATGTATAGTGAAGCTACAACTCAGTGAGAGACTGACATTGATACTCTACTGTAAAAAAGGTTTGTCAGTTCCGCACTAGCTGTGTGCTATATAGACACACCTAAGTATCGATAAATCTGAAAATACCAATATACACAGTGCTAATAATCAAATCTCTAGAGAGCACTTTACTTATTGGTGGTGCTCCCAAATACTTTTGTAGATTGACTACACATATGAAAAAAAGAAAAGACAAAAGAAATCCTTTTTGGGAGCACTCTTATTTGAAAATTATTACAATATTAGGTCATGATATACAGTGATGATGTAAAGATGAGTAATCTAAAACTTAACATTTATTCTGTTCCTTAAAATATTGACCAGTGTGGTCTTCTGTTCATAGAAATATCGACCTATGTGGTCCAAAAAATTAATATCTCTATCTAAATTTTTTTTTTGTAAAGAGATAGAAAGGTGAAAATATAAATTAAAATAGTGAGAGTGAGCAGTATAGAGTTGCTCCACCAGTGTTGTTCAGTTGAAAATGTAGGTGATTATCTTGGTGATATCCACAGTGCCTGGTATTCCTGAGTGGTAGAGGATAGACCTGGTTAGTACTCTGAAGGGGGACCACTCAGGAATACCAGGCACTGTGGATATCACCAAGATGATCACCTACATTTTCAACTGAACAACACTGGTGGAGCAACTCTATACTGCTCACTCTCACTATTTTAATTTATATTTTCACCTTTCTATCTCTTTACAAATTTTTTTTTAGAGATATTAATTTTTTGGACCACATAGGTCGATATTTCTATGAACAGAAGACCACACTGGTCAATATTTTAAGGAACAGAATAAATGTTAAGTTTTAGATTACTCATCTTTACATCATCACTGTATATCATGACCTAATATTGTAATAATTTTCAAATAAGAGTGCTCCCAAAAAGGATTTCTTTTGTCTTTTCTTTTTTTTCATATATTGATACTCTACTCACAGACATTGGCTGACAGATCATTATTACAATATATTTATATAGAAATTCACACTCACCAGTCCTAAATTAGCTGGAGTGGCTACTACTGTGTATATATGTATATGGTGTCCACTTGCACCATGGAGTGGAGTGGACACCACTACCAGGAGGAGTAGTAGTTAGTAGGCTGACAGCAGCCAGCCGCTTCACTCTGGACACACACATGACCTGCCAGACTCAGGCATTCAACATAGATGACAAGTTTATTTACTAAGCCTTGGAGGGAGATAAAGTACCAGCCAATCGGCTCCTTACTGTCAACTGTCATTTTTTTAAACCCAGCCCATGACATGGCAGTTAGTAGTTGATTGGCTTGTACTTTATCTCCCTCCACTTTATCTCTGTAAGGTTTAGTAAATAGACCCCTGTAGTTCCTGACAGCAGTCAGAAGCGAACAAGCAGTAACACTGTGCCTGCTGCCTGTGGTACACAACATAGAGAAGTGGTGTGTGGAGTAGCAACCAGCAGTGCAGATGGGAGGATGCTGCTCACCGCACATGTGCAGCACATGGACCGACCGCAGAGGCTACTGGTAAATATAGTCCTAGGAAACAGAGTGTCTGCACAGTAGCCTCCATTGCTTATTGTGCTCACTTACTCAACCTCCCCCTAATTCTGGACCCAAGATGCCCAGTGCCTGCTGAGGAAAAACATCCCCACAACTTGATTCTGAATTCCCATACTTCGTTGCTGGGTTGGTGTTTGCTGAGAAATTGACAGTTTTGAATTGGGACCGAAAAGCTAAATTTTTGTCTCATATGACCTCAATACCTCATCTCGCATTTACCTGTGTCACGCTGATGTTTACTGGCAAACTCCTGATGTGGTTTTTCTTCAGTAATGGCTTTTTTCTAGCCAACCTCCCAGTTCTATGCAGAGGTTGTGATATAGTTGACTGGTGCACCTTCACTGCAGTGTCAGCCGCTGAACGCTGTAGCGCCTTCAAAGTGATAGTTGGCCTATTTCTCTTTACTCACAAGTCTCCTCCATACTATGATGCTGACCTTTGAGGGGCAGCCCCGTCTAGGAAGTGCCTGGGTGGTATGATGCAGCTTCCATTTCCTCACAATTGTTCCACCAGCATTGCCTAGACTTGGATATTATTTTGCAGCCTTTTCTTTTCCTGTGCAGGTCTATAACGTTTTTTTAGAATACTCTTTGATCTTTATTTTCATAGCTCTTCTTCAGATTCACAGTATGAAAAATGTTACTTGAATTAGGGGTCTGTTATCCATAAAAGCTTAATGTTTCCCAGATAGAGGCTAATTGAATGTCATTTTTTTAGGACAATATTTTTCATCTGTGTAAACTTGGAGCTTCAGGTGGGATAGGTAAAAAGGGAAAAAAAGAAAACTTTTTTTTTTCTTTGGCACTCTTTAGATAGTTAAAACTTAACTTTTAATTAAAGTGTAACGAGACTCACAAAAGATAGACATACATAAAACATATAATAGCAGAATTTAAACAAGCATTCAGAAATGTGTATTTCCTTTAAACGATGTATCGTGTATGACTGTAAATCAGGGGTGGGGAACCTCCGGCCCGCTGGCCGTATATGGCCCGCAGAGTGTTTGTTCAGGCCCACCCGCTAGTTTGGCAGTGAGACACGCCGTCTCTCAGTCCAGCGGCGGCGTGTTTCAGCTGTTAGTAGATGCGCTCTCCTTCCTGCCCTATGTCCGACAGCCGCTGGTAGGATCTCAAACCAGCCTTTTGAGATGCCAGATCGGTGCCAGATCGCTCACCGCTGCTGCAGGTCCATCCGGCGGCGGCGTGTCTCAGCTGTCGGTCATGGCAGGGAGGAGAGCGCAGCTATGTCAGGTTGCAGCGGCGTGTAGGACCTCAAACCAGCCGCCAGTTTGTGAGCCAATCAGAGCTCGCGGAATGGCAGCCAATCAGGAGCCGCCGCTACCGATCCGCAAGCTCTGATTGGCTCACGAACTGGCGGCTGGTTTGAGGTCCTACACGCCGCTGCAACCTGACATAGCCGCGCTCTCCTCCCTGCCATGACCGACAGCTGAGACACGCCGCCGCTGAATGGACCTGCAGCAGCGGTGAGCGATCTGGCACTCTGGGGGCACTTGTAGATCATCTGGCACTCTGGGGGCACTTGTATATCATCTGGCACTCTGGGGGCACTTGTAGATCATCTGGCACTCTGGGGGCACTTGTAGATCATCTGGCACTCTGGGGGCACTTGTATATCTGGCACTCTGGGGGCACTTGTATATCTGGCACTCTGGGGGCACTTGTATATCTGGCACTGTGGGGGCATTTGTGGATCTGGCATTGTGGGGGCATTGTGGATCTGGTACTGTGGGGGCATTTGTGGATCTGGCACTGTTGGGGCATTTGTATATCTGGCGCTGCACTGGCATATGTGTATCTGGCACTGCACTGTTGGGGGCATATGTGTATCACGTCCCATTTTAATTGGCCACACCCATTTATTTTGGCGTGCGCGGCTCCGGCGTGCGCACACAGTACCTCTAAGGGGCAGACCTACTGGGGGGCAGGGTAATTTTTTAAATTGAGAATTTTTGTATGGCCCTGAGGGATTGAATAAATATCCAAATGGCCCTTGGTAGAAAAAAGGTTCCCCACCCCTGCTGTAAATAAAGTATCACTATCACCTACTCCCATGGTTCTACTGTAGTAGTTAACAGAAAATATTGCAGAAGAATGTTTATTATATTAAACTTAATAGACAACCTCAATAATTAGGTTTCTCCCTTGTGGATATTATAATAAATCTAATCCTAATCACCTTTAAGTGATCTTCAAGTAAAGTGTACCTGTGGACATCCACAATGATGGGTTGGGGGTTGGGTGACCAGTGGTCGGGATCCCGGCGGTAGGCATACCGACGGCGGGATCCCGGCCACCAGGATGCCGGCAGGGGGTGAGCGCAACGAAGCCCCATGTTTATAGAATATTAGGTGGGTCCATGCACTTATTTGGATCATAATGCAGGCTTCTTAGTATCTAAGATTTGAAAGTGCTGTCCCACTTTTTTTGAAATTTAGAATCCTCTAAATGTATGTTATTGTCAGGGTTTCTGTTTCTAGAAATAAGTGGTCACCACACCCAGCAGCCCAAACAGGAGATCTTACAGTTCAGCCAGGCCCTCATTAGTTTGGCTGTTTTTACTATTAACAGAAGTCTAGGACATTTGCATCCATGATATCTATCGCCATGGGAGTAAATGTTATACGAAGATAGAAATGTAGAATTTGATGGCAGATAAAAAAAAACACTTGGCCCACCTAGTATGCCCCTTTATTTATAAAGGTAGTAGGCATTCAAAGGACTATTACACACCGTAGAACAGTTATATGAAAAAAGTCCAACAGTTGAAAACATTGACTTAAGATCTATATGCAGATATCTTATAGTACATATAATGACATGAAATGGCCTAGACCAGGCATGTCCAAACTGTGGCCCTCCAGCTGTTGAGAAACTACACATCCCAGCATGCCCTGACACAGCTTTAGCATTCTCTGACAGCAAAACTGTGTCAGGGCATGCTGGGATATGTAGTTTCACAACAGCTGGAGGGCCGCAGTTTGGACATGCCTGGTGGTCCTGAGGACCGAGTTTGAGAACCCCTGGCCTAGACCATAGGTCTGCAAACTCTGTCCTCATTACCCCACACAGTGCATGTTTTGCAGGTAACCCAGCAGGTGCACAGGTGTATTAATTACTCACAGACACATTTTAAAAGGTCCGCAGGTGGAGTTAATTATTTCACTTGTGATTCTGTGAGGAGAACTGCAAAACATGCACTGTGTGGGGTAATGAGGACCGAGTTTGCAGACCTATGGCCTAGACCAGGGGTTCTCAAACTCGGTCCTCAGGACCCCACACAGTGCATGTTTTACAGGTAACCCAGCAAATGCACAGGTGTATTAATTACTCACAGACACATTTTAAAAGGTCCACAGGTGGAGCTTATTATTTCACTTGCGATTCTGTGAGGAGACCTGCAAAACCTGCACTATGTTGGGTCCTGAGGACCGAGTTTGAGAACATGTGGCCTAGACCATAATAGGACATGAAGTACTACAATTCATAGTAGAAGTTAACAAACTACTGTTATTTTTATATTTTTTCCAAACAATTTATAAACATACATCTTTTATAAGAATAAAAGTAAAAGGGACATTAAGGGAAAGAAAAAATGGGAGGGTTCCACCAGGCAACAGAGTAATTTCAATGCCACAAGTATACCCCTCTTTTTAATCTTATGGTAACCTGAAACCCTATTTGATCCTTATTTCTTTGTAAGGATATCCTTGTGTCTATCCAAAACATGTTTCATTTGCTCTACTGTATTAGCATCTACCACCTCTAATAGGAGGCTATTACACTTGTCCACTATCCTTTCTTTGTAGTAATTGTTCCTCAAATTTCCCCTGAACCTACTTCCCTCCAGTTTCATCACATAGACCAGAGTAAACTCCAAGATAAGTTTTATTCTCACCACAGGCAATTGTAGGATTCACATGACAGGTTAGTTCTTTACAGCCAAACAATATTCAGAGTCCCCAAATTAGAGATGAGCAGGTTCGGGTTTTACTCGGATTTACTCTGTTCTCAAAACGGCATCTGATTGGCTATCCAAAACACGAGACATCTGTGAGCCAATAAGATGCCGTTTTGAGAACCGAGTAAAACCGAACCCGCTCATCTCTACTTCAAATACAGCAAACACAATTCTTCAGTAGACCACAAGGTCCAGGACCCCTAACAGTAACCACTCCCTGACCTGTCAACTGGGCAGCTTGTCTACCATCAGGAGCAATGTTCTTTGTGTCTGAAACCCTTTTTTCTCTAACGTCCTAGTGGATGCTGGGGACTCCGTCAGGACCATGGGGAATAGCGGGCTCCGCAGGAGACAGGGCACATCTAAAAAAGCTTTTAGGTCACATGGTGTGTACTGGCTCCTCCCCCTATGACCCTCCTCCAAGCCTCAGTTAGGTTTTTGTGCCCGTCCGAGAGGGTGCAATCTAGGTGGCTCTCTTAAAGAGCTGTTTAGAAAAGTTTTTTTTTTTAGGTTTCTAATCAGTGATTCCTGCTGGCGACAGGATCACTGCAACGAGGGACTTAGGGGAGAGACTTGCAACTCACCTGCGTGCAGGAGGATTGAAGTCTTAGGCTACTGGACACTGAGCTCCAGAGGGAGTCGGAACACAGGTCAGCCTGGGGTTCGTCCCGGAGCCGCGCCGCCGATCCCCCTTACAGACGCTGAAGAACGGCAGAACGGAGGTCCGGAAACAGGCGGCAGAAGACTCCTCAGTCTTCATGAAGGTAGCGCACAGCACTGCAGCTGTGCGCCATTGTTGCTACACGGCTCACTGATCTCGGTCACGGAGGGTGCAGGGCGCTGCTGGGGGCGCCCTGGGCAGCAATATAGATTACCTTAGAGGCAAATAAATACATCACATATAGCCATTAAGGCTATATGTATGTATTTAACCCAGGCCAGTTTTCCTAATAACCGGGAGAAAAGCCCGCCGTGAAAGGGGCGGAGCTTATTCTCCTCAGCACTCAGCGCCATTTTCCTGACCAGCTCCGCTGGTGAGGAAGGCTCCCACTCTCCCCTGCACTACAGAAACAGGGTTAAAGAGAAGGGGGGCATAAATTGGCGATATAATTATATATTAAGAGCCCATATATAGAAACAACACCTTCTAGGGTTGTTATATACATTATGGCGCTTTTGGTGTGTGCTGGCAAACTCTCCCTCTGTCTCCCCAAAGGGCTAGTGGGTCCTGTCCTCTATCAGAGCATTCCCTGTATGTGTGTGCTGTAGGTCGGTACGTGTGTGTCGACATGTATGAGGAAAATGTTGGTGAGGAGACGGAGAAAATTGCCTGTAATGGTGATGTCACTCTCTAGGGAGTCGACACCAGAATGGATGGCTTACTTATGGAATTACGTGATAATGTCAACACGCTGCAAGCCGGTTGACGACATGAGACAGCCGGCGGACAAATTAGTATCGGTCCAGGCGTCTCAGACACCGTCAGGGGCTTGTAAAAACGCCCATTTACCTCAGTCGGTCGACAGACACTGACACGGACACTGACCCCAGTGTCGACGGTGAAGAAACAAACGTATTTTTCCTTTAGGGCCACAAGTTACATGTTAAGGGCAATGAAGGAGGTGTTACGTATTTCTGATACCACAAGTACCACAAATAAGGGTATTTTGTAGGGTGGGAATAAACTACTTGTAGTTTTGCCTGAATCAGATAAATTAAATGAAGTGTGTGATGATACGTGGGGTTCCTCCGACAGAAAGTTATGGGCGGTATACCCTTTTTCCCGCCAGTAGTAAGGGCGAGTTGGAAAACACACCTTAGGGTGGACAAGGCGCTCACACGCTTATAAAAAACATGGCGTTACCGTTTCCAGATACGGCCGCCCTCAAGGAGCCAGCTGATAGGAAGCTGGAAAATATCATAACAGTATATACACACATACTGGTGTTATACTACGACCAGCAATCGCCTCAGCCTGGATGTGCAGCGCTGAGGGGGCTTGGTCGGATTTCCTGACTGAAAATTTTGATACCCTTGACAGGGACAGGATTTTATTGTCTATAGAGCATTTTAAGGATGCATTTCTATATATGTGTGATGCGCAGAGGCATATTTGCATTCTGGCATCAAGAGTAAATGTGATGTACATATCTGCCAGACGAAGACACGACAGTGGTCAGGTGAGGCAGATTCCAGACGGCATATGGAAGTATTGCCGTATAAAGGGGCGGTCCATTGGACCTGGTGGCCATGGCAACAGCTGAAAAATCCACCTTTTGTTACCCCGAGTCACATATTGGCAGAAAAGGACACAGTCTTTTCAGTCTCAGTCCTTTCGTCCCCATACGGGCAGGCGGGCGAAGGCCAGTCATATCTGCCCAGGGGGAGAGGAAAGGGAAGAAGACTGCAGCAAGCAGCTCATTCCCAGGAACAGAAGCTCCTCACGGCTTCTGCCAAGTCCGCAGCATAACGCTGGGGCCGTACAAGCGGACTCAGGTGCGGTAGGGGGTCATCTCAAGAGTTTCAGCAACACTCGCAAGGGAACTCCGGGATCCTACATGTAATATCCCAGGTGTACATTGGAAATTCGAGACGTCTCCCCCTCACACAATTCACAGGCTGTAATCCCAGCAGGTGATAATCAAAGTACCCTTCTTACAACAAGGAAGGGGGTAGTATTCCACACTATATTGTGGTACTGAAGCCAACCGGCTCGGTGAGATCTGAAATATTTGAACACTTACATACAAGCGTTCAAATCAAGATGGAGTCACTCGGAGCAGTGATAGCGAACCAGGAAGAAGGGGACGATATGATGTCACTGGATATCAGGGACGTTTACCTACAGGTCCAAATTTGCCCTTCTCACCAAGGGTACTTCAGGTTCCTGGTACAGAACTGTCACTATCAGTTCAGACGCTGCCGTTTGGATTGTCCACGGCGCCCCGGGTCTTTACCAAGGTAATGGCCGGAATGATGATTTTTCTTAAAAGAAACATGGACGCTTTCCTGATAAGGGCAAGGTCCAGAGAACAGTTGGAGGTCGGAGTAGCACTATCTTAAGTAGTTCTACGACAGCACGAGTGGATTCTAAATATTCCAAAATCGCAGCTTTTTCCGACGACACGTCTACTGTTCCTAGGGAAGATTCTGGACACAGTCCAGAAAAACGTGTTTCTCCCAGTGGAGAAAACCAGGGAGTTATCCGAGCTAATCGGGATCCTCCTAAAACCAGGAAAAGTGTCAGTGCATCATTGCACAAGAGTCCTGGTAAAAATGGTGGCTTATTACGAAGCAATTCCATTCGGCAGATTTCCCGCAAGAACTCTTCAGTGGGATCTGCTGGACAAATGGTCCGGATCGCATCCTCAGATGCATCAGCGGATAACCCTATATCCAAGGAAAAGGGTGTCTCTCCTGTGGTGATTACAGAGTGCTCATCTTCTAGAGGGCCGCAGATTCGGCATTCAGGATTGGATGCCGGTGACCACGGAGGCCAGCCTGAGAGGCTGGGGAACAGTCACACAGGGAAAAAATTTCCAGGGAAGTGTGATTAAGTCTGGAGAATTCTCTCCGCATAAATAAGCTTAGAGCAATTTTATAATGCTCTAAACTTAGCTAGACCTCTGCTTCAAGGTCAGCCGGTATTGATCCAGTGGGATAACATCACGGCAGTCGCCCACGTAAACAGAAGGGCGGCACAAGAAGCAAGAGGGCAGTGAAAACTGCAAGGATTTTTCGCTAGGCGGAAAATCATGTGATAGCACTGTCAGCAGTGTTCTTTCCGGGAGTGGACGACTGGGAAGCAGACTTCCTCAGCAGGCATG
Source organism: Pseudophryne corroboree (assembly GCF_028390025.1). Classification (NCBI taxonomy): domain Eukaryota; kingdom Metazoa; phylum Chordata; class Amphibia; order Anura; family Myobatrachidae; genus Pseudophryne; species Pseudophryne corroboree. The sequence goes on along the minus strand of NC_086447.1, from coordinate 480,906,961 downwards.
ACCTCCACCCGGGAGAGTGGAAACTTCATAGGGAAGTTTTTCAACATGATTGTGGACCGTTGGCAAAGACCAAAGGTGGACATGATGGCGTCCCGCCCGAACAAAAAACGGGACAGGTATTCCGCCAGGTCATGAGACCTTCAGGCGATAGCTGTGGATGTTCTGGTAACACCGTGGGTGTACCAGTCTGTGTATGTGTTCCCTCCTCTGTTTCTCATAACCAGGGTATTGAGAATTATAAGACATAGAGGAGTATGAACTATACTAGTGGCTCCGGATTGGCCAAGAGGGACTTGGTACCCGGAACTTCAAGAAATGCTCACAGAGGACTAAGGGCCTGGGGAGCTAAGAAGGGACTTGATTCAGCAAGTACCATGTCTATTCCAAGACTTACCGCGGCTGCGTTTGACGGCATGGCGGTTGAATGCCGGATCCTGAGGGGAAAAGGCATTCCATAAGAGGTCATACCTACCCTGGTCAAAGCCAGGAAGGAGGTGACCGCACAACGTCATCACCACATGTGGTGAAAATATGTTGCGTGGGTGAGGCCAGGAAGGCCCCACGACGGAAATTCAACTAGGTCGATTTCTACACTTCCTGAAAACAGGAGTGTTTTGGACCTCAAATTGGGGTTCATTAACATTTAAATTTCGGCCCTGTAGATTTTCTTCCAGAAAGAATTGACTTCAGTTCCTGAAGTCCAGATTGTAAAGGATGTATTGCATATACAGCTTTTTTGTGCCCCTAGGGGCACCGTGAGATCTCAACATAGTGTTGGGATTTCTTAAAATCATATTGGTTTGAACCGCTCAAATCTGTGGATTTGAAATATCTCACATGGAAAGTGACCATGCTGTTGACAAATATCTCACATGGGAAGTGACCATGTTGTTAGCCCTGGCCTCGGCCAGGCGATTGTCAGAATGGGCGGCTTTGTCTTACAAAAGCCCATATTAAAATTTTCCATTTGAACAGGACAGAACTGGGACTCGTCTCCAGTTTCTTCATAAAGGGGTGTCAGCGTTTTCACCTGAAACAACCTCTTGTGGTGCCTGCGGCTACTAGGGACTTGGAGGACTCCAAGTTACTAGACGTGGTCAGGGCCCTAAAAATATATATATATATATATATATATATATATAGTTAGGACGGCTGGAGTCAGAAAGTCTGACTTGCTGTTTATACTGTATACACCCAACAAGCTGGGTGCTCATGCTTCTAAGCAGTCTATTGCACGCTGGATTTGTAGTACAATTCAGCTTGCACATTCTGTGGCAGGCCTGCCACAGACGAAATATGTAGATGCCCATTCCACAAGGAAGGTGGGCTCATCCTGGGCGGCTGCCCGAGGAGTCTCGGCATTACAACTTTGCCGAGCAGCTACGTGGTCAGGGGAGAACACGTTTGTAAAATTTTACAAATTTTGATACTCTGGCTAAGGAGGACCTGGAGTTCTCTCATTCGGTGCTGCAGAGTCATCCGCACTCTCCCGCCCGTTTGGGAGCTTTGGTATAATCCCCATGGTCCTGACGGAGTCCCCAGCATCCACTAGGACGTTAGAGAAAATAAGAATTTACTTACCGATAATTCTATTTCTCGTAGTCCGTAGTGGATGCTGGGCGCCCATCCCAAGTGCGGATTGTCTGCAATGCTTGTACATAGTTATTGTTACAAAAATCGGGTTATTACTATTGTTGTGAGCCATCTTTTCGGAGGCTACTTCGTTTTGTTATCATACTGTTAACTGGGTTCAGATCACAAGTTGTACGGTGTGATTGGTGTGGCTGGTATGAGTCTTACCCGGGATTCAAGATCCTTCCTTATTGTGTACGCTCGTCCGGGCACAGTACCTAACTGAGGCTTGGAGGAGGGTCATAGGGGGAGGAGCCAGTACACACCATGTGACCTAAAAGCCTTTTTAGATGTGCCCTGTCTCCTGCGGAGCCCGCTATTCCCCATGGTCCTGACGGAGTCCCCAGCATCCACTACGGACTACGAGAAATAGAATTATCGGTAAGTAAATTCTTATTTTCCAGCAACTGACAGCTGCCTGCAATCATCTGCTTCTCAACACTGGCCTCAAGAAATATTTGGCCTGGATTCTGTCCAGCCACAACCCTGCAGTTTTATACCCATGTCCGATTTATGATCTCTGTCACACTTGTTAAAATCTTGATATATGTTTACGTTTCTATCAAATCCCCTCTTTCTCTTCTCCAAGCTATACGCATTATGAACTTTTAGTCTTTCTGTGTAAGTTTGGTTATGTAGGCCATGCCCCAATTTAGTTGCCCTTCTCTGTACCGTCTCTAGTGTATTTATAGCCTAACTGAACACAGTACTTTGGATGAGGCCGTATCAATGACCTATACAGTGACATTATTACTTATTTCTTTCTGCTGCTGTTTCTTCACCCTTTGCAACCTAACATCTGACTTGCCTTACTCATTACTTTGTTACATTGTTTACCTGCCTTTAAGTCACCTGAAATAGTGACACCTAGATCACTTTCCTCCTCAGTAGTTTCCATTGTAGTTCAGATAATGCTATATGTTGCCTTTAAATTTGTGAGACCCAAGTGCATGATTTTGCATTTTTGGCATTAAACTGTAGTTGCCACGCTCTTGACCATTCATCTGGTCTACCTAGGTCATCAATCTTCTCGGTGTGTTTACCCAATTGCATACCTTTTTGTTTCATCTGCAAAATGGCATACTTTCCCTTCAATACCATTTGCAATATCACCAATAAAGATATTAAATAATGGCACTTTAGTCACCCAGTCAAAAAAGTCAATAAGATTTATTTGACATGATCTCCCACCCAATAAATCCATGCTGTTTGGGATCATGTAAATTGGCGGATTTGACATATTCTACAGCTTTCTTTTAAGAGTGTTTCTATCAGTTTCCCTATCGCTGATGTAAGGCTCACTGGTTGGTAATTGCTTGCCTCTTCCTTGCTTCCACTTTTTTGCAGTGGGACTACATTCACTCTTTTTCAGCCCCCTGAAATTACTCCTGTAGCTAGTGAGTGGTTGAATAATTCTGTTAATAGTGTTACAAACACCCCTTTAAGCTCTTTTATCCTTGGATATCCCATCTGGCCCCACTGATTAATCCACTTTCAGTTTTGAGCGTTCTGTTAGGAGGATGCAATCACAAGACTACCTGTCGTGATCCCGGTGGTCACAGTACCGATGCTGGAACCCCAACAGGCGGTGAAATTCCGCCGCTAGAATACCAGCGACACAGGCTTTTCTCCATCTATGGGTGTCCACGACATCCATAGAGGGAGAGTATAACCTGTGGCGAACGCAGGGAACCTGCAAGGGGCTTTCTAGCTTTCACCCCGCTGCTGGCCTACTGGTAGCCGTGATCCCACTGTCGGGATTATCTCTGTAAATGTACTGTACTAGTTTCCACCTAGTTTTTGTGAATATACCTGCAACTTAACTCTGACCCCTTCCCCTCTCTTTCAGTATTGCATATGGAGCAAAAATATTTATTAAGATGATCTGCTATTACATTGTCTCCCTCAACAAGACTACCACTCTGTTTTTGGTCTTATTATTCTGCCTTTTGTTTCTCTCCTTTCACTTATATATACACATGAAAATAGTTTTGCCCCTTTACCTACTGACATGGCCATTTTATCTTCAACTTGTGCTTTTGCGCATCTGATTACCTACTTGGCCTCCTTCTGTCTAACAAGATACACCGCTTCGTCTTCATTATTCTGAGTCTGCTTGTATTTCCTAAAGGACTTCTTTTTTGCATTCACATTACTTGCTTCTACTTTCGCAAATCACACTGGCTTCCTTGTTCTTGTTCTCTTTTTATACAAAGGTCTGTTGCCAGTATTGCATTTATTACTTTTTCCCTTCTCTCCTGAGGACTTTTTTCAATTGCAATTCTGATTTGTCATTTTTGATACAGAGCAACCATTGAGTTGTCCAGGCTTTTAACAAAAAGGAGAACATCACCCACAAATATAAATCATTTGTGGGATTTTCCTTAAAGGTGAATTTTTGGGAAGGTTTGTTTTGTATTTCCTCATATATTTCTTTAAGGAAAGGAATTTATCTAGAGATTGATGTATATAATGAGACCACGATTGCCTATCTGACCTCCAGGTGCCTCTTATTAAATATCTATATTTCTGTCTTTAAGTTTGTCTTGTGTATGGAAAATAATCTAAAGCTGAGCATACAATACAAAAGGAAAAAAACTGTTGTTCGTACAAATTGGTTAAATCCGTGATTACAAAAGTGAGTCCATTTTCTCTTAATGGAAGGTTTACAGTAAAAGCATGTACGGTATCTTTTGCCTGTAAAGATAGGCTCATAAGAATAATGTTTCCTGGTCTGCTAATATAACTGCTCTTTATTTATGAAAAGTGGCGCTGGAAAGCCTTTGTTTATTAGGAACAGTTAAACCTTGTTTCTCATACGTCCTAGAGAATGCTGGAGTCATCATAGACCCATGGGAGTGTAGACGGGATCCACAGGAGACATGGGCACTTTAAGACTTTGAAAGGTTGTGAACTGGCTCCTCCCTCTATGCCCCTCCTCCAAACTCCACTTTTAGAATTGTGCCCAGTGAGACTGGACGCACTGCAGGGAGCTCTACTGAGTTTCTCTGAAAAAATACTTTTTGTTAGGTTTTTTATGTTCAGGGAGGCTGATGGCAACAGTCTCCCTGCTTCGTGGGACTTAGGGGAGAGGAGTATGACCCACTTCCAGTGAGTCCAAGGGCTCTGCTTCTGGCTACAGGACACCATTCGCTCCTGAGGGTGCTGATCGCTGGGTACGCCTAGATGCTCACTTCTGCAGCCTGCTGTCACCCCCTTACAGAGCCATAACTCAGAAGACAGGTGAGTAGATGAAGAAAAGAAGACTTCAGTGACGCATTTATCTGAGGTACCGCAGCGCGCCAAGCTCCCACATACATGCAGCACTACAGGGTGCAGGGGAAAGGGGGGGGGGGGGTCGCCCTGGGCAGCTAATAAATCCTGAGGGGACATTAGTGCCGAGGCACTGTCCCAAAACCCCCGCCAGTATAATCATACAAAAAGCGGGACGGAAGCGCGCCATTAAGGGGGCGGAGCTTCGTCCTCACAGCTCACTCGACGCCATTTTCCATCAGGCTGCAGACACGCTGGTCCTTCCTTCACTGGCTAAATTTGGTGCAATATACTTTATATAAAAAGCGCTATAGGTCTGGGACGTTTATTGGGCGCTTCAGAACCGCTGATTGGGCGCTGGGGTGTGAGCTGGCAAATCCCCTCTGTGTCTCTCTGACAGGCTTTACTGTGGGTCTGTCCCCTATATGCCCGGTGTGTCTGTGGGTGTTTGGTGCACGTGTGTCGACATGTCTGAGGCTCTTCCCAGGAGGAGGCTGTATTAGGGACACAAACGGCTGTGGGGGTGACCCTGTCGGCACCGCTGACGCCGGATTGGGTAAATGTGTTGAACGCCTTGAATGCTCATGTGGCTCTTATTAGTAAGAGGCTAGATAAGTCTTAGTCTCAGACCCAGGCATGGAAGATATGTTATTGTAAAGTCAGGTCCCCTCAGGGTCACAGAAACGTACGCTGGCCCAATTGGCAGACACTGATACCGACACGGATTCTGATTCCAGTGTCGACTATAACGATTCCAGATTAGATCCAAAATTGGCAAAAAGCATTCAGTACATGATTGTGGAGGTTAAAGAGGTACTACATATCACTGAGGACCAGGCTGTCCCTGATAAAAGGGTCTGTATGTATAAGGAAAGGAAACCTGAGGTAACGTTTCCTCCCTCTCATGAACTGAACACGCTATTTGAAAAACTCTGGGAAGCTCCTGACAAAAAGTTTAAGATTCCCAAAAGAATTACTGTAGCTTATCCGTTTCCCTTGGCGGATAGGGAAAAGTGGGAGTCACCCCCCACCGTGGACAAGGCCCTGTCACGTTTGTCTAAAAAGGTGGCTCTCCCTTCACCTGACACGGCGTCCCTTAAGGATCCTGCGGATCGTAAACAGGAAACTACGTTAAAGTCCATTTATGCGACCACAGGTACGTTACTCAGACCTGTCATTGCGTCTGCGTGGGTAAGTAGTGCTATCGAAAAGTGGGCAGACAACTTGTCTTCTGAAATAGATACCCTAGATAGGGATAGCGTCCTCTTGACGCTGGGTTATATAAAGGACACTGCAGCATACCTTAAGGAAGCTGCGAGAGATATTGGTCTTTTGGGATCTAAGGCCAATGCCATGGCAGTCTCAGCTAGATGAGCGTTGTGGATACACCAATGGAGTGCTGATGCTGATTCCAAGAAAAGTATGGAATCTCTACCATATAAAGGTAAGGCCTTATTTGGTGACGGCCTTGATAATTTGGTGTCTACAGCTACCGCGGGTAAGTCATCCTTTTTACCTTATGTTCCTCCACAACAAAAGAAAACGCATCACTATCAGATGCAGTCCTTTTGGCCCAATAAATACAGAAAGGGCCGAGGTTCTTCCTTCCTTGCTACTAGAGGAAGGGGAAGAGGTAAACGATCACCAGCCTTGTCAGGCTCCCAGGAGCAGAAGTTCTCCCAGGCTTCTGCCAATTCCACCGCATGACGTTGGGGCTCCTATGCGGGAGTCCGCACCGGTGGGGGCACGTCTCAAACTCTTCAGTCAGTTTTGGGTTCGTTCGGACCTAGACCCATGGGTTTTACAAATAGTATCCCAAGGGTACAAGCTGGAGTTTCAAGATGTTCCCCCTCGCCGTATTTTCAAATCGGCCTTACCAGTTTCTCTTCCGAACAGGGAGGTAGTTTGCGACGCAATACAAAAGTTGTGTCAAAATCAAGTTATCGTCGGGGTTCCCCAGTCACAACAGGGAGAAGGCTTTTATTTGAGCCTGTTTGTGGTCCTGAAGCCGGATGGCTCGGTCAGACCAATCCTAAACCTGAAATCCCTAAATTTCTACCTAAAGAAATTCAAATTCAAGATGGAGTCTCTCCAAGCAGTGATCTCCAGTCTGGAGGAAGGGGATTTTATGGTGTCGGTGGACATAAAAGATGCCTACTTACATGTTCCCATTTATCCTCCGCATCAGGCTTACCTGAGGTTTGCAATTCAGGATTGTCATTACCAATTTCAAACGTTGCCATTTGGTCTGTCCACGGCTCCGAGGATTTTCACCAAAGTGATGGCGGAGATGATGGTTCTCCTTCGCAAGCAAGGAGTCACGATTATTCCATACTTGGACGATCTCCTGATAAAGGCGAGATCCAGGGACCAGTTGGTGCAAAACGTTGCACTCTCCCTGACAGTTCTTCAGCAACATGGTTGGCTCCTAAATTTGCCAAAATCACAGTTGATTCCGACGACGCGGTTGTCATTTTTGGGAATGATATTGGACACAGAACTACAGACAGTGGACAAGGCTCTGGAACTTCAGAGTCTGGTCAAACAAATTCTGAAACCAGCAAGAGTGTCAATCCATCAATGCATTCGGTTGCTGGGGAAGATGGTTGCGGCCTACGAGGCCATTCAGTTTGGCAGGTTCCATGCCAGAGTGTTCCAGTGGGACCTGTTGGACAAGTGGTCCGGGTCTCACCTACACATGCACCGGAGGATAATCCTGTCTTCCAAGACCAGGATATTACTCCTGTGGTGGCTGCACAGCTCTCACCTCCTAGAGGGGTGCAGGTTCGGGATACAGGACTGGTTCCTGGTGACCACGGATGCAAGCCTCCGAGGCTGGGGGGCAGTTACAATGGGAGAAAACTTCCAAGGAAGATGGTCAAGTCAGGAAACTTGTCTCCACATAAATGTTCTGGAGCTAAGGGCCATTTACAACGGCCTTCTGCAAGCGGAACATCTTCTTCGAGATCTGCCTGTACTGATCCAGTCGGACAGTGTAACAGCAGTAGCTTACATAAACCGTCAGGGCGGAACGAAAAGCAGAGCGGCATGGCAGAAGTTACAAGGATTTTCTGCTGGGCGGAAAAGCATACAAACGCTCTGTCAGCGATCTTCATTCCAGGAGTGGACAACTGGGAAGCAGACTTCCTCAGCAGACACGATCTCCATCCAGGAGAGTGGGGCCTCCACCAAGAAGTCTTCGCAGAGGTGACAAGTCGTTGGGAGTTTCTCAAGTAGACATGATGACATCTCGTCTCAACAAGAAGCTTCAGAGATATTGTTCCAGGTCAAGGGACCCTCAAGCAATTGCAGTGGATGCACTGGTGACACCGTGGGTGTTTCAGTCGGTGTATGTACTCCCTCCACTTCCTCTCATTCCAAAGGTTCTAAAGATCATGAGAAGAACAAAGATCCGGGTGATCCTCATTGTCCCAGACTGGCCAAGGAGGGCTTGGTATCCAGATCTACAGGAATTACTCATAGGAGATCCCTGGCCTCTTCCTTTGCGCGAGGACCGGTTACAACAGGGGCCGTGCGTGTATCAGGACTTACCGCGGCTGCGTTTGACGGCATGGCGGTTAAGCGCAAAATCCTAGCCGGTAAGGGTATTCCCAGTGAAGTCATTCCCACACTTATTCAGGCCAGAAAAGGGGTAACGTCTAAACATTACCACCGTATTTGGAGAAAATATGTTTCTTGGTGTGAATCCAAAGGGGCTCCTACGGAAAAGTTTTGACTAGGACGTTTTCTCCATTTTCTACAAGCAGGTGTGGATGCGGGCCTAAAATTGGGCTCAATTAAGGTACAGATTTCGGCCTTATCGGTTTTCTTTCAGAAACAATTGGCCTCCCTTCCAGAAGTTCAGACTTTCGTGAAAGGCGTGTTGCACATCCAACCTCCATTTGTGCCTCCAGTGGCACCATGGGATCTTAATGTGGTGTTGCAGTTCCTTCAATCACATTGGTTTGAACCTTTGCGTAAGGTTTACTTAAAATTCCTTACTTGGAAAGTAGTCATGTTGTTGGCTTTGGCGTCCGCAAGGTGGGTGTCCGAGTTGGCGGCTTTGTCTCACAAAAGCCCCTATTTAATCTTCCATGCTGATAGAGCGGAGTTGAGAACTCGTCAGCAATTTCTGCCAAAAGTGGTTTCATCTTTTCACGTAAACCAGCCTATTGTGGTGCCAGTGGCTACTGATACCTTGGCGGAATCGAAGTCTCTCGATGTGGTTAGAGCTTTGAAAATCTATGTCACCAGAACGGTGCAGATTAGGAAAACAGAGGCTCTGTTTGTTCTCTGGGCTCCCAATAAGATTGGGGCTCCTGCTTCCAAGCAGACTATTGCGCGCTGGATCTGTAATACGATTCAGCAGGCTCATTCTACGGCAGGATTGCCGTTACTGAAATCGGTGAAAGCCCATTCACCCAGAAAGGTGGGCTCTTCCTGGGCGGCTGCCCGGAGAGTTTCCGCATTACAGCTTTGCCGAGCTGCTACTTGGTCGGGATCAAACACCTTTGCAAAGTTTTACAAGTTTGATACCCTGGCTGAGGAGGACCTCTTGTTTGGTCAATCGGTGCTGCATAGTCATCCGCACTCTCCCGCCCGTTCTAGAGCTTTGGTATAAACCCCATGGTTCTTGAAGCATCCCCAGCATCCTCTAGGACGTATGAGAAAATAGGATTTTAATACCTACGGGTAAATCCTTTTCTCTTAGTCCGTAGAAGATGCTGGGCGCCCGTCCCAGTGCGGGCTGTTCTGCAGTTTGGTTATGGTTACACTCGTGTTGCGTTAAGTTCAGTCAGTCTGTGGTTGATGTTGGTCATGTTGTACGGCGTGTTGAGGTGTGAGTTGGTATGTGTCTCACCTTAGTTTAAAAATTAAATAAATCCTTTTCCTCGAAATGTCCGTCTCCCTGGGCACAGTTCCTATAACTGGAGTCTGGAGGAGGGGCATAGAGGGAGGAGCCAGTTCACACCCCTTTTTAAGTCTTAAAGTGCCCATGTCTCCTGCGTATCCCGTCTATACCCCATGGTTCTTGAAGCATCCCCAGCATCCTCTACGGACTAAGAGAAAAGGATTTACCGGTAGGTATTAAAATCCTATTTTTCTCAGTGATTTGCACTCAAAAAAAGGCTCATAATTTTATTAGTAAAGGGCCGTACTGACGGGGAGATTTCCCCAGAGATGTGTGCTGAGCGGTCTAGCACAGACCGCTCAGCACATATCTCTCCCCCCACTCAGCACAGCGCGATGTGCTGAGTGAGGAAGGGTGGAGTGGGAGGACACGGGGAGCAGCTCATTTCACCAAGCGGTGAAATGAGCGACCTGCTAGATTGTGCCTGCATGCAGGCCAATCTAGCACCGGCGATAGTGACGCACATCGCTGTCGCCGGCACCCCTACACACGGAGCGATGTTCTAAGCAATCTAGTCAGATTGTTTTTAAATGAGCTGAACATCACTCCGTGTGTACCCCCCTTAAATCTGCAAATCTCCTGATTGTTACCATACAATAGCAACCTACAGTCCCAATCGATATGTGAAATTCAACATGTTAAAAAACCTGGATTTCCCAGTTTAAATCACTGTGATCTGTGTACCCCATACATTGCAGATTTTTTTTAAACAATCATCTGCAAAACGTTTTACAAGTTTAATACCCTGGCTGAGGAGGACCTCTTGTTTGGTCAATCGGTGCTGCAGAGTCATCTGCACTCTACCGCCCGTTCTAGAGCTTTAGGTATAACCCCATGGTTCTATGATGACCCCAGCATCCTCTAGGACGTATGAGAAAATAGGATTTTAATACCTACCGGTAAATCCTTTTCTCTTAGTCCGTAGAGGATGCTGGGCGCCCGTCCCAGTGCATACTGTATCTGCAGTTATTAGTTGTGGTTACACACATGTTACGTTACTGTCAGCATTTTGCTGCAAGTGTTCATGCCGTTGGCTTGTGTTCTGTTGAATGCCACGTTGTGCGGCATGCTTGAGGTGTGAGCTGGTATGAATCTCACCTTAGTTTAACAATAAATCCTTTCCTCGAAATGTCCGTCTCCCTGGGCACAGTTCTTATAACTGGAGTCTGGAGGAGGGGCATAGAGGGAGGAGCCAGTTCACACCCTTTCAAAGTCTTAAAGTGCCCATGTCTCCTGCGGATCCCGTCTATACCCCCATGGTTCTATGATGACCCCAGCATCCTCTACGGACTAAGAGAAAAGGATTTACCGGTAGGTATTAAAATCCTATTATATTTACAGCTTACCAATATCTATGTATTGCATAATGAACTGTGTGCTAGTTTGTATTTGTGTCCTCTCTGGATAGGAGGTGGAATTGGGAAGGGCTGTATTGGAGAGAAAACTGAGAAGGGGTTACTGAAAAAGCTTTTTACATTGCATTAAAGTATATACTAAACGTGCAGAAGTTTGGTTAGGTGATTAACATTTGAGGGGCAGTCAGTGGTGCTAAAAACAAAAAAGCATATGGAGAAATTCACAATACAAAATAGCTATGTTAACAAAAGAAAGGCGGACGCCCGCCCGCCAAAGGAAAGGTTAAACTGCTCTTAATCTCTTACCTTTTATGTAACACACTTACAATTTCTATACAGTCTCTCAAGTATGCTAACTGTAGTCTATTTCAACCTGACTACATTCTGATTGAAGGGACTACTTGGCTCAGAGGAGCTGCGGTTGACTGTGATGTTCTATTTTGTGAGAAGCTTAACTCCTGCTTCCAATGTAGGGTTAGGGTATGAAGGTGTCAGCAATTTGACTGCAAAACCCCATCTATTTAAAATTTCACTGGTTCCAAGAGTCAACGTAATGGGGTGAAACTGCTTTATTATACAGTGCATCCAGAAAGTATTCACAGCGCTTCACTTTTTCTACATTTTGTTATGTTACACCCTTATTTCAAACTGGAGTAAATTAATTTTTCCACCTCAAAATTCTACACAAATTGAGAGTTTTGCTAATTTATTAAAAATAGTATTCACAGCCTTTGCTCAATACTTTCTTGATGCACCTTTCACAGCAATTACAACCTCAGATTCGCCCATACCTCTTTGTAGCACCTCTCAAGCTCCATCAGGTTGGATGTGAAGCGTCGTTCCACAGCCATTTTCAGATCTCTCCAGAGATGTTCAATGGGATTCAAGTCTGGCCTCTGGCTGGCTCACTCAAAGACATTCACAGAGTTGTCCTGAAGCCACTCCTTTGATATCTTGGCTGTGTGCTTAGGGACGTTGTCCTGCTGAAAGATGAACCGTCGCCCCAGTCTGAGGTCAAGAGCACTCTGGAGCAGGTCTCTGTGCATTGCTGCATTCATCTTTCCCTCTATCCTGACTAATCTCCCAATTCCTGCCACTGAAAAACATCCCCACAGAATGATGCTGCCACCACCATGGTTCACTGTAGGGATGATATTAGCCTGGTGATGAACACTGCCTGGTTTCCTCCAAACATGACGCCTGGCATTCACGCCAAAGAGTTCAATCTTTATTTCATCAGACCAGAGAATTTTGTGTCTCATGGTCTGAGAGTCCTTCAGGTGCATTTTGGCAAACTCCAGGCAGGCTGCCATGTGCTTTTTACTAAGGAGTGGACTGATTGGTAGATTCCTGCTGTGGGGGTGGGGGTGGGTGTTAGTTTTAGGCATTAGAAGGGGGGTTAGGGTACAGGGATGGGAAGGTTATGGTTAGGTACTGGGGAGGGGCAGCGGGGCACCACTGGGAAGGGTTAAGGTTAGGCACCCCCAAGGGAGGGGTAGTGGGCAGGGGAGGGTTAGGGTACTTTTGTAGGGGCTGTCGGGTTTCTGATGGCCGGGATGACGCTGTCTGGATTCTGACCGCCAGCATCACGTCCATCGGGATATCAAACTGAATCCATTAGATCTGATCTTCGGAGAGTGAGCATTTGGTGCATACTGTAGTTCTCACAGTGTTGGGAACGTATGAATCAGATATTTCTTTGGCATACACTTTTATAGTATTCATGATAGGGAAAATTACTTACATGTCTAAGTATTACATATGTTGCACTTTGTATGAGGCAGACTGTACGGGTTATTCGGGTTTGTTAACAAACCAAAAAAAGCACACGAATGGACAAAACCATGATACACTGTACAGGGGTGTTTTAAGAGAGCAGGGGACCCTCGTGAAGCATTCTTAGAGGGCCCGCTCCTCTCTGTCAGCAGTAGAATGCTAGAGTCTACTGCGCATGTGCAGGTATCCGGGAACATGCCATACGCGCCTTGTTCCTGGGGGGATATCTCCAGTGCGCATGCGCAAATCATTCGGAAATGGCCGCGGTGGCCTTTTTTCGAGTGATTTATGCCCGCACTGGAGGGCCACCGCTGCGGGACTCCGGAATAGTAAGTATAATACATGGGTGCGGTGTGAGCTCCTACGCACACACTGCACCCATTATAGAAATGCCTATAGGCAGATGTAACATGTGCAGAGAGATTTACATTTGGGTAGGTTATATTATTTCTGTGCATGGTAAATACTGGCTGCTTGATTTTTACACTGCAATTTATATTTTAATTTGAACATACCTCACCCAAATCTAACTCTCTCTGCTCATATTACATCTGCCCCCCCTGCAGTGCACATGGTTTTGCCCATTAATGTGTTTTTTTTTATTTGTTAACAAACCTGAATAAGGCCCCATATGCTATTTAGGTCCTCTTGATGGGCTGGCTACACTCTAAAATAAAGTATTATGAAAGCCCCCATAGATACAGTATCCTGCATTTGCCTTTGTGTCTATATGCTCCTTTATAGTTTTGTTTTTCTGCTGACATAGTGATTTAGGGGTCTGTTTACTAAGCCTTGGGTGGAGATAAATCCAACGGAGATAAAGTACCAACCAATCGGCTCCTAACTGCTATGTCACAGTCTGGGTTTGAAAAATGACAATTAGGAGCTGATTGGCTGGTGCTTTATCTCTGTCGGATTAATCTCCATCCAAGGCTTAGTAAATAGACCCCAAAGAGTACGTTGCTGAAAACAGGGTCACAGTTATTAGTTTAGATATAGCTTAATCATAATTATATGATATGCTGTTGGTTAAAGGATTTGTATAAATCCTTTTATAAAGTGTGTTTTATCAGTAGTTGACCACTGGGGGCAGCTAGTGTGCTTTGTGTTCTGCTTTTCTCATCCACATTCATTACTTGCTGTCATTAACAGTTATGGTTGCAAAATTTATGAAAAGTAGCACAGTGTAGCGAAAAGTATCAAAACTGAGATAAAAATGTGCAGCATGTGAATCATGCCAGGCATCTTGCGACATATGGTGCAGAAGGGATGGGTGTAATCGGACACAGCTGTATAGGTGACCTATTTGGATAAAAGAATTATTATTTTAATTATTCAAAATTGTATCATACAGTCCATTTAAATACATTAAAGACCTTTTGAAGAGGTTCATGGCCATCTGTTCTTTAGATACCGTTTGACAGAAAATGTCTCCACTTTAACTCTCTTTCAGAATATAATTTTGTCACTTAACCTGTGAATGAAACCAACTGGTCTATATGTGCAATCCAAACTTCTGGAAGAATGACAGATGACAAGGACGTACTTCGAGACGTTTGGTATGGACGATTACCAACATGCTTCACATTATATCAGGATGAGCTAACTGAAAGAGAAGCTGAACCTTATTATGTAAGTGCATCCATGGTAGCTAGAGCAGTACCTTTATGTAAGGCCTCAAATACATAACATACCTTTTAGAACATGCCTTATATTGTTTTAAAGAATTACACCACAATCAGTGAACCCCTCCTACATAAAATATGCCCTTATGTAGCATACATTGCTACCCTTGGTGACCTCCTGTAACAAACTTAGAGCTGACTAGTCCCGAAATATGCTTGTTTGCCTGCAGTTTCAACAAAAGAAGTATTGTGTATCTGCACACTTGTAAGAGTTTTGTAGTGAGAGGAGTTCCCCTGTATTTTAGTAGATTTTATGATCTATAATTTTTTTTTAAATTGCATATTTTTTATTGAAAGTTTTAAATTAACATCCCAAAAAGAATAATATAAAATAAAAAAATAAAAATTTAAAGAGTATACTTATAAAACAAACAATACCGGCAGGTATAGTAAAGTATGCAGGATGCAATCAGAAGTACGGTCAGACAGGAGACACAGAATACAATTGCAGTACACGTCTAATAGTACAGGATATACAATACGCCCCACATTATAGCAATAAGCAGTAAGAGTAAGAGCCCACAGGCGCCATGTGAGCTCACACATTGAGGATAAAATGATAAAATAAAATAAAAAAAAGACTGACCCATGAGGCGTAGAAAAATACAAAAGTATTGGCACTGCAAACTATAGATAAAACACCTGCCTGAATATACAGAAAGAAAGAAAAAAAAAAGATAAGAAATAATTAAAATCCTAAGACCTCTGCTGCTCATAGAGATAAAACAAAAATCCCTACAATACAGAACAAAAAACAAAACCCCCCAAAACAAACCACCTCAAAACCCCCCACCCTGTATAGCCTATCCCCAACCTAGGTATACCTGGATCCCCAAACCCCCCACCCCCCATTAAACTACGTGACCTAACTGTCTAACACCCCCCTCCCTCCCTTCCCTAATACCAGGATAAATGAAAAAAATAAGTGACTGGGGCAAATAAAAAAAAAGAAGAAATATGGCCGAACAGTAAATTGAGTAGATCTCCCTCATATGAGAATAAAAAATAAAAATAAAAAATGAATATGCAAATATGGAGATATGATAAGCGACCCGGAAATATAAGGAATAGTGCTGGAAGCACCCTACAGATACAACAGTATATAGGGATATGTAACCCTTAAATAAGCGATGGTCAAATAAAACATATCTTAGAACCATCAAATAATGAAATTATATCAATGGTAAGACATACAAAAAACTGAATAGAACATAGTATTTAAGAAAGTATCAACAATAAAATAGAACACAGCCAAGGACCCGGTAACCAGTGAGGTATTATACAGACTTGGAAAGAAAGAAAATCAGTCCGGAGGATAAGCCCACTCTGGAATCAAGTCATTTAGCGGTACACGAGCAGTAGTCAGGAAGGTAGTGGAGCCAGCAACCATCCTGCACAGCATTAGCCAGATAGATAAGAGGATAGGCCACAGTTCTACGGTAAATGTAGAATGGAGAACCATCCCTCTCCCAAACATCACAATTAACTGCGAAATGATACAATACCGTTCTCCCCCATTATGAAGGAGGTCACACTGCAGACCCTCAAAGAAAATTGCAATGGAGGTCCATACAGTCAGCAACGATGAGACGAAGGCAGTCACCGACATCCCACGCGCCATCACCCACTGCAAATAACGGTGAATATGCGCAGGAAGAATCCGCAACTCCCCCATTTTGTTCACAATGTGTTCGTCGGAGGAACCTCCAGCATTAAGCATCGACTGTAGCGGAGAGGCAGGCCCCACAGATACAAGCTCCCCGAGGGTAGCAGCACCGGCAGGCAGGTGGACCCCACAGGAGAACCAGTTACTGCAACAGTCTCTACTACAAACATATTAAGAATCCTTTGCTCGGATTCCGCGATAGCCTTCAGGATGATTGAGACCGAATGTCCAGAAATATGAACAGGATTAACATGGCTGCAGGGGGAAGAAGCAATATACTGTAGGAGCAAGAGGAAGATCCACTGGTAGAAAGGGAGCAGAGTTATACACACAGGAGCTCAGCTCATCCAAAGAACACAGGGGTGTGAGTCCAGCAAATGTGTTCTAGAGGTGAGAGGGAGCCAGGCATACAGTTCTCTTCCCTGCACTACAATTATAGTTAAAGCTCTGTCCCAAATTCACAGGGAGTGTTGTCTCTGTAATACTATGTGCTCAGTAATATCCGCACCAGGGGAGAAGGGGACAGGCAGTGGAATGTGTGCTGTGTATAATACAAGCTCACCAGCACTGAGCACACTGGCCCCAGCAGCTGAGTGAGGGCAGAGCGGCAGCAGGAGCAACAGCCACACTGAGAGCAGAGTCTGCCTCAGGATCCAGTCACAGACATCACCAGCCAGTAAGTTAGGACTCTTGGCACAGAGGATCCCCAAATTCACACTGCAGGAGCAGAGGGGGGTACTGCACTCTAGCAGAAATTTTCAGCCACAGAACACCAGGGAAACAGGAGATAGATCAGGATATTAGCAGGAGCTCTGGCAGGAGCTGCCTACACCATGCTGTGTCAAGCCACGCCCATGATATATAATTTTTAATAGGGTAAAGTTTAAATACAGTAAAGCTACAGTTATTGAACAGGTAAGAGGAAAGAGTACTGTATAATGGGCGCACAAAAAAGCAGTTATGGTAGACTTACCATGGCTAACTCTTTCTGCGAGGTACTGTACATTGGGTTCCACAGGGAAAACATTGAGATGTAGAGTGGATCTTGACCCAGAGGCACCAACAGGCTAAAACTTTAGCTGTCCCAGGATGCATTGGGGCCTCCTCTATAACCCTGCCTTCAGGCACTGAGAGCTCAGTTTCGTTAACCAGTCCAATGCAGGAGCAGGCAAGAGAGAAGGCAGATGTTAGTTACATTGAACCACATTCTCACGACAGGAGAAGGTACCAGCAGCTAATGCCATACAACCAAAGAAGCTAGGTGCGTCAGGGTGGGCATCCTGTGGAACTCAATGTACTTCGCAGAAAGAGAGTTAACCATGGTAAGTCTACCATAACTCTTTTTCTGCGGCAGGTTACATTGGTTTCCACAGGGAAAGCATTGGGGATGTCCTAAAGCAGTTCCTCAAGGGAGGGGACGTGCCTTAGCGGATGTGAGAATCCAACGTCCAAAGGAAGCACCCTGAGAGGCGACGGTATCAAAGGCATAGAACCTAAGAAACGTGTTCACTGAAGACCACATAGCCACCTTGCACAATTGGTCTGCGGACGTGCCACGGTTGGCCGCCCAAGAAGGGCCAACAGACCGAGTAGAATGGGCTTTTAATAGCAGCAGGAGCTGGAAGTCCAGCCTGCGCATAGGCTTGTGCAATCGCCATTCTAATCCATCTGGCCAAGGTTTGCTTATTCGCAGGCCAGCCATGTTTGTGGCCAGAACCACAATCTCTTGGTTAAGGTGAAAAGATGACACCACCTTACGCAAATAACCTGGCCCTATCCCGGTGAAATAACAGAAAGGGTGGACGACAGGACAAGGCGCTTAAGTCCGACACCCGTCTTGCAGAGGCAAAAGCCAGCAAGAACAGGACCTTGGCCGTGAGCCATTTAAAGTCCAATGATTCAAGAGGTTCAAATGGAGACTCTTGCAGGGCATTCAGTACAACAGACAGATCCCATGGAGCCGCAGGAGGGACATAGGGAGGCTGAATCCGTAGGACACCCTGAGTATGAACGTCAGGTATAGGCGCAATTTTTCTCTGAAACCACACTGACAAGGCAGATATGTGAACCTTGAGAGAGGCCTGATGAAGACCTAAGTCAAGGCCTCTTTGTAGAAAAGCCAGAATTCTGGAAATTCTTAATCTATAGGCATCGTAATTCTTATCAGCACACCAAGTGCAGTAAGAAATCCAGACCCTGTAATATATCCGGACAGAGGCCGGTTTACGGGCTGTTAGGGGTGCCACCAGGATGGTACTAGGTGTTGCTGTTGCTCTTGCCCAGCAGTCCTTTAGCCTCCTGCAGCCAAAGACTTTGCCTATAGCAGTTGCCTTTCCCGGGAGTATTAGGTCCGCCCAGTACTCAGATGCCCCCAGGTTTTTATGATAGACAAGACTGCTGTGGGAGGCTGGGCAAGGCAAGTACGGAACTGGAGTCAGAGAGGGACACACAGGACAAACAATAACTTCAGAACACTACCGTGTGCGACTGACACGGGATCACTGTGGCAGATGGTACTCACTAGCGCCACAGTACTGGAGATGGGAAACCAAGCGCTGGGTACTGAACCGTAATGGCCGAGGTGATAGCGATGCAGTCCCTGGTAACGTCTAAATATAATACAGGCAGACAGAAATACAGGACCAGATAGCACGCAATACAGGAACTCACAAATGGACTTGCTGTACCGGACTGCGGAGCAGCACCGGCACAGGCAGACAAAAATACAGGACCAGACCGCAGAGCGGCGCCGGCTACAGACGTACAAACATGCAGGGCTGGAATACTGAAGTGACTACTAATAGCGACACCAACGGTACATGTATAACATAGTTGAATAGATGGTACGAGTGACACAGAGGGTGTAATTCAGACCTGATAGTAGCAGCAAATTTGTTAGCAGTTGGGCAAAAGCATGTGCACTGCAGGTGCGGCAGATATAACATTTGCAGAAAGTTAGATTTGGGTGGGTTATTTTGTTTCTGTGCAGAGTAAATGCTGTCTGCTTTATTTTTACACTGCAATTTAGATTTCAGTTTAAACACACCCCACCCAAATCTAACTCTCTGCACTTGTTATATCTGCCCACCTTAGGGTACAAACTAAAGCTCTAGTTGAGCAATTACAGACTGGAGTACACCGGATAGTGCACAGAATCGGGTACATAAGCAGAAGCTCTTAACAGAGACAATGTAGACTGGATCACCAGGATCAGGCACTTGCATGGAAACAGCAGGCTCAGCGTATGACAGGATTACACAAACTGTTCAGGGTTCATCAGGATAGACTGAATAGATAAGGTTTGTACAGAATCAGGTTCAGGACTGAATATAACCAGCAGCTAGGTCCTGGGCAGGCTGGGTAATCAAAGACCCAATATCCAATCAGGACAGCCAAAAAGGACAAGCCCCCTTAATGAGTAGAGTAACTGCAGGTGAGCAGCCTGACACACAAGGCCTAGTGTTAATGGCCTAATTATGCAGCAGCTGGACTGCACACAGAAGACATAAGAGTCAGGCTGCAATTACACAGACCCACCAGAGGTGGCTTGTAACACGGGCCTTCAGCATAGTTTAAATAACTGCCTCTGAAAATCCTTTGGCCCTCAGGAGTGATGCTTCAAGAGCCAGGCTGTCAAAGCCAGCATGGCCAGGTCTGGGTACAGACAAGGGCCCTGTACGTGGAGGTCTGGTCGCTAAAGAAGTAGAAGGGCCTGCCCTGTCGACAGACCCTGCCGGTCTGAGAACCAATGCCGTCTGGACCACGCTGGAGCGACTAGTAGTAGCATTCCTCCTTCTTGTTTGAACTTCTGTAGCAGGAGTGACACTGGAGGGAACTGAAAGTTCCATGGAACCGCCAGTGCATCCATGAACGCTGCTTGAGGATCCCTTTTCCGAGGTCCGAAGACCGGAACCTTGTAATTGTGTCGAAATGCCGTGTGGTTTACATCCGGTAGGCCCTACCTGTACACTAGGAGTTTAAAAACTTCTGAATGAAGACTCCACTCTCCGGCGTGCACGTCCTGGCTACTGAGGAAGTCCGCTTCCCAGTTTAGGACGCCCGGAATGAGCACTACTGATATAGCTGGCAGATGGCGTTCCGCACAACAAAGGATCTTTGAGACTTCCATCATTGCCATGCGGCTTCGAGTGCCGCCTTGATGGTTTTGTATGCCACCGTGGTGGCGTTGTCGGACCATACTTGAACAGGCCTATTCCGTACAAGAGGCAGAAGAAGAGATGCATTGAACATTGCCCTCAGCTCCAGAATATTTATTGGGAGGAGTGATTCTTCTTTGGTCCAACGACGTTGAAAAGAGTGTTGCTTCAACACTGCTTCCCATCCCCTCAGACTGGCGTCCGTAGTCAGTAGGACCCAGTTGGGGATCCAGAAGGGGTGGCCCATGCAAAATTGCTGGTCCTGGATCCACCAGGTCAGCGACAGACGAACCTCCGGAGTTAAAGAGATCATGTGAGATCTGATCGGATGAGGCAGGCCGTCCCACTTGGAAAGGATCAACCGTTGTAGAGAGCGGGAATGAAATTGAGCGTACTCTACCATGTCGAAGGCCGACATCATCAGGCCAAGTACTTGCATCGCAGAGTGTATCGACAGTCTGGGACGACAAATGAAGTGTTGTGTCCTATCCTGAAGCTTCAGGACCTTGTCTGGAGACAGGAACAGTCTTTGACTGTGTGTGTCCAGGAGTGCCCCCAGGTGCACAATGCTCTGAGCTGGTAGCAGCGAGGATTTCTTCCAATTGATTAGCCACCCATAGACTTGCAGGAAGGTGACAGTCAGTTGCAGATGACCAAGGAGGACTTCGTGGGAATTCGGCAGAATCAGCAGTTCGTCCAAGTACGGAAGGATTCTGATTCCCTGGTGATGGAGATGTGCCGTCATCATGGCCATGAGCCTTGGTGAAGATCCGAGGATCCATAGCCAGTCCAAATGGAAGAGCCTGGAATTAGAAGTGAGAGTTGCCAATAGGAAAGCGCAGGAACTGCTGATGCGACATGGCAATAGAAATATGCAGATATGCATCCTGTATATCCAGGGATACCATATAGTCTCCGGGTTCCATAGCCAGCACAATCAAGCGCAGCGTTTCCATACGAAACCTGGACACTCTCACAAACTTGTTCAGAGATTTGAGGTTGAGTATAGGCCGGAAGGACCCATTGGGTTTCGGGACCAGAAACCGAGTCGAGTAGTAAACTCTGCCTCTCTGGGACTGAGGTACCGGCACAACAACAACTGTAGTCAGGAGAGAACTCACAACCATTTGTAGAGCTTGTGCCTTTAACAGATCCGAAGGGAGAACCGTGGTTCAAAACTGGTGAGGGGGACGTCTCTTAAAGGAGACAGCGTACCCGTGAGAGACAACTTCCAGTACCCATGCGTCTGAATTAGTCTTTAACCACACCTGGGCACACTGTAGAAGTTGGCCTCCCACCTTGGGGTCTCCCAGGGGGAGGCCTGCCCCATCATGCAGCAGGCTTGTCATGTTTTGAAGCAGGCTGACTGGCTGCCCAGGATTGTGTTGCCTTGGGCTTAGTGGTTTTGGGAGCTCAAGATTGTCTCGGGTCTGCCTGGCCCTTTGCTTTCCCTTGAGGCCGAAAGAAATTAAAAGTGGTACCTTTTGCCTTCTGTGCAGAAGGATTAGTGATTTGGAGAAAAACCGTCTTAGGGGCTGCCAATTCAGACACAATTTTATTTAGGTCTTCCCCAAACAAAATGTCCCCAGAGAAGGGGAGTACCTCCAAGGTCTTTTTGGAGTCTAGGTCCACTTTCCACGACCTCAACCACAGTATGCGGCATGCCAGGACAGACGTGGTCGATGCCTTGGCTGCCAATACTCCTGCCTCAGAGGACGCCTCCTGAATGTAATAGGCGGTGGATGTAATGTGAGACAGGTATTGTCTGGCATTGTCAGAAATATCCTCGAGCAGCTCTTCCTCTAATGCCTGAACCCACGCTTCAATACCTTTTGCAGCCCAGGAGGCAGCTATAGTGGGTCTATGAATAGACCCTGTAAGGGAGTATATATATTTCAGGCAATCCTCCACACGCTTTTCTATGGGTTCCTTCAGTGAGGTGACAGGCAGACTGGATGACACCACAAGGCGGGTGACATGAGAATCCACCGGCGGTGGAGTCTCCCATTTGTTACAAAACGCTGTAGGGAGAGGATAGTGAGCCAAGGCCCGTTTAGGAAAAGGGAATTTCTTCCCTGGATTAGACCAGGGTTCCTGCCTGATGTCCACTAGACGGTCAGAATGGGGTAATACAGTTTTAACCACATTCTGCTGTTTAACCGTATCAGTTTTCTTTGCCACAGTAGTGGAATCCTCATCATCAGTGATTTGTAGGATATGCTTAAGAGCAACCACTAGGGCAGGGACATCAATTTGGAAGGGTGAATCCTCATCAGTAACACAGGATTCAGTGTCTGATAGGACCGTATGCTCTCTCTCCTCTTCAGATGAGACATCAGAGAGGTTTGTGAATTGTGAGGAGGTTAGAGGACCCAGGGACACTGGAGTGACCTGTTGTAGGTTTCTGTCTAACCAGAGACTGATTTAATTGCTGCAGTTGGTTAGACAAATTTTCCGCCCAAGGCGTATTTACTATATGGACAATTTGTGGTGGTAGTGGCACCGGAGGTCCCATAGGGGGCGCTAAGCGTTCCAACAGAGTACCCAGTAGGTCGGTGAATGCAGCCCAGGGTGACTCCTGAGTAGGCGCAGGAGCAGCGGACTGACTGGGAGGTGTATGACAATAAGTACACAGACCATCAAACACTTCCCCCTCTGGTAAATCCTTGGAACATGCTCTGCACGATGCAGGAGCTTCCACTGATTTACTGCCCTTTCTGTTCGACATTATGACAAATGCAACAACCGGGCGACTTAGTACGATAAAGGCAGACAAAATACAATACCTGTGAATAGAATCCTTTATTATGTGACTGTAACACAGTAGAATATGTGCATGTGATAAATACTGTGTGTTACTATATTCTGAGACCCAGACGCACCTTGCCCCTAGGGTACAAAATATAGGGGGTCATTCCGAGTTGATCGCATGCTGCAACTTTTTGCAGCCTGTGCGATCAACTAGACGCCGCCTATGGGGGAGTGTATTTTGCATAGCATGGCTGCGATCGCTAGTGCAGCCCTGCTATGCAAAAAAAGTTGTGTGTAGAACAAGACCAGGGTAAGAGTTACTTACCCTGTGAAATGAATCCAGCGTTGCAGGTCCCGGAATTGACGTCAGACATCCGCCCTCCAAACGCCTGTACACGCCTGCGTTCGCTGCACTACTCCCAGAAAATGGTCAGTTAACACCCACAAACGCCCTCTTCCTGTCAATCTCCTTGCGAACGGCTGTGCGAATGAATTCTTCGTTAAATCCATTGCTCAGCAACGATCAGTTTTGTAGCCGTATGACGCGCCTGCGAAAAACAGCAAGGAGCGATCATCTCGGAATGACCCCCATAGTGACAGTTACATCTGGGAAATGCTGAGAATGAAGCCACACAGCAGATACAGGCACACAGTCACAGGCAATGCAGAGATTACTATTACAATAAAGCTGCACTGGATGATATATATATATATATATATATATATATATATATATATAGTATGAATCCTAATATATCCACAGAATGGAGGCGGCACTCAGAGACTGCATAAGTAGGCGAGTCTGAGTGCCGCCTCCATTCTGTGGATATATTAGGCTTCATACTCCTTGAGGAAGGTACCTTCTGTATTAGGTACACTCTTTCTCAACTAACGCTGTCTGTGACTAGACATGTAGAATACTCAAGTGTCTGTAACGTCTCAGCGCTGTGGACAGGCAGCTTTACAGGGGAGACCTTGCCCTGCAATCCTAGAGACCAGTAGCAGCTATGCTCAGAAGATGGCACCCAGCGTCTCAGTCAGGGAGTGAGGGAGAGTGTGAGGCTGCTCCAGGGCAGGGAATCTGCAAGGAGATGGTACCCTGGGCCTATGCTGAACTCCCACCCCGGGTACTTAGAGCCTTATTAAATGGGGTGTTAGTACATCCGACCTGTACTCAAACGCTACGGGGGTCTAGTGGGGTCTCTGCCCAGTGACAGTGTCCACGCCAGCGCCGCGACCCTTCTCCCAAGGTCGCGGACGGAACACAATTTAAGGACAGGTCCCGCCTGAGGGACCCTCTTACCTCCTCCCTGTAGAAGCCACGCGAACCAGGAGAGCGGTCTGCGACTCTGTACCTAAGATGGGACTTCGCCGCAAGTACCCAGGAACCAGGCCACGAGACTATGCGACGTCGCTTGGGAGGTGAAGGAGCTGCAGCGCTGAATGTCACACTGACATACAGCGCTGACAGCCCAGAGAAGAAAAACTTTTTCAGGGCTGCCCAGTGCAGCCCTCCTGTTAGGTGACCTGCTGCTGCAGGCACCAACTCGAATCTGAGCGCTCAGTGCCTGTAGGCGGGGTTATAGAGGAGGCCCCAATGCATCCTGGGACAGCTAAAGCTTTAGCCCAGGGATTGGGAACCTTTGGCCCTCCAGCTGTTGTTGAACTACACATCCCAGCATACCTTGCAATAGTTTTAGCATGGCCAAATAGAAAAACTGTAGCAGGGCATGCTGGGATGTGTAGTGCAACAACAGCTGTAGGGCTAAAGGTTCTCCACCCCTGCTTTAGCCTGTTGGTGCCTCTGGATCAAGATCCACTCTACACCCCGATGTATTGCCTGTGGAAACCAATGCAACCTGCTGCAGCAAAGAGTAATTTAATAAAACTTAACTTTTAATAACCTTATTTGGTAATATCTTGGGACTTTTGTCACAGTATGTTTTGATATAAAAGTGAAAAATAAAGGTTAAAATCACACCGTATTAAAATCATATGCCCATCTTCGTTTCGATGTTCAGCTACCTTCTATTCATTTTTCTAAATACAGTACCTTCGGCACACTCTAGCAGATCAGTTCTGAGAATGCATTCCTCCTTTACAAGAACCTGCACTTAAATCTCTTCACTTGGTTCCTGTAGAACCCTCTCATGCATTTACCACTGTACTTTATGCTGTCTGGTCAACATTTGACAGACCTTCTGGGTCTTAAGGTGCCCATACACTAGACGACCTGTAAATGATGATTTCTCGTTAACGATTTCCCTTGAACTCCCCCGGCAGCTCCTGGGCAAACAATATAGTACAATACACATAAGATGTATCTTAAGATCTGGGAGTGGCTACATCCAGGAGCATGCTGCCGCTGATAGCTTTAGAACTTCCCTGCAGCAGGGAAGATCAGAAGCTCCGACCAATGACCAGTGGGACCGGCCAGCATGTGGGACAGGCTTGCCCCGTGCCGGGCACCCCCCACATGTTAGTGTCCCCCCGCAAGTACAACCTATGCTGAGTTAGGCCCTAAGCTTGGCAAGGGTCACTTGTATCATACCTGTCTTTTGCCTTTTTACCCTAAGTTTTGTGCATTTTCCTCAATTCTACTATATTCTCCTCCTTGTGCCTTTGTTTCTTTGTTTGCTGATAGTGTACTAGTGTTTTGCCGCTGCAAAGTTTGTGGCACAATAAACAGGGTTATTTGGTGGGATTTGAGGATAGGTATATGTGGGAAACATCTGTACCCTGCTACTGTTTGGAAGCGAGTCCATTGGCATGCTGAATGTAGCATTTATGGCGACGGATCATCCTTTGAGTTACCTTCTTAATTCTTGGATTTCTCCGTTTTGAATTAGCCCGTAGTCCATTTCTTATTCTATTTCTTTTTAATGATCTCCTGTTTCTTTTAATTCCTATTTTACTTGCCTTTGGAATACTGTGAGGTTTCAGAATTGTTTCATGGCACCCCTAGGTTAAAAGTTTCTTATTGAGAAATTTAGAAAGAAATAGTAAATTAAGTAACTGGTGTTTATATGTCATCCTTAGGATCAATTGTGTGGTGAGGGACAAGATTTGACCCTGTTTGTGCACATATGTTATGATAGTCAGACACCAGCACTGGTTTTGCCTATTACATTGACCATCAATAATTTTAATTGGTCCTGGACCACCAATCCAAGGCACCCCGGCAAGTGCCCTAAGGCACCCCGGCAAGTGCCCTAAGGCACCCCAGGGTGCCACGGCACACAGTTTGAGAACCCCTGGTTTACGATGTGTTTTAAGGCCCCCATACACTAGAGTGGTAATGCCAGATTTCAGCCCAATTCGGGCATTCGGCCCGATATATCTGCTGAAATCAGGCATTTTAGGAGTGTTCCCGAACCGATCCGCGTTCCCGTGAGCATCGGATCGGATCCTCCAGATTGAATGTGCTGCACATTCAATCTGGTCCGACCAGGGGGCATGGCTTGGGATCGCCCAGATATATCGTATGCAATGGGCAGCATACGATGTATCTTGGCCGATCCTGCCCCCCGGGAGGCTGCCGGGGTAATCGCCTGCGATCACCTCCGACATAAGATCGTTGTAGTGTATGGGACCCTTTAGACTTGTCATTTTATGGTGTTATTATTAGCATTACATATAATCATAATAGTAATAATAATAATAATAATAATAATAATTATATTTATATATTGCTTTTTATATAGTGCTCTTTCCCCAACTGGACTCAAGGTGCTTTACAGACATCAAAAACAATGTACATGATACAGAAGACTTACTTAAGTAATATGGCGATAGACAAGCCAGACAGACATAAAAAGAAAACCTTGAGCGCACAGTAAGCATAATGCAGGATTGGTGTAGGCATTTTGGGTAATAACTTCCCAGTGTTGTGTAGTCCACACTCACAGCTACCGTGTGAGGCAGCTACTGTGAGCAACAGAAGTGACTGAAATTACTGCTAACTGTACAATTACATTTTGAACCAGTTGAGCAGGGATGGGTAATAAAGCAGCTCTCCAGCTGCTCTGGTACTACACATCCCAGTATACCCTGCCTCAGTTTTGCTATCGGGGGTGCTAAAACTGTGACAGGGCATGGTGGAATGCTTAGTTCAACAACAGCTGCTTATTGCCTAACCCTGCAGTTGATGGTAAGAGAATATGATCACACTGTGTGACTTAAGAAGCTAACGTAAAAGAAACAAGAACTATGACTGCTGTATATATGAGGACTGCATGTAGGAGACTCCTCTTAATAGGTGAAAAACATTTGACTTCTGTTATATGCAGTTCTGAAATTGCTGGGACATGCCAATGGCAGTAGGGGCCATATTGTAGGTTTACCACTAGATCAGGTCTAGACCCCGGAGTATACTTAATAAAATGTGGGTGGAGATGTTGCCCATAGCAACCAATCAGATTTTACTCCTCATTTATCTAGCACCTTGTAGAGCAGTGGTTCTCAAACTCGGTCCTCAGGACCCCACACAGTGCATGTTTTGCAGGTAACCCAGCAAGTGCACAGGTGTATTAATTACTCACTGACACATTTTAAAAGGCCCACAGGTGGAGCTAATTATGTCACGTGTGATTCTGTGAAGAGACCTGCAAAACATGTACCGTGTGGGGTCCTGAGGACCGAGTTTGAGAACCTGTGTTGTAGAGTATAGGTTTGCAAACTCGGTCCTCAGGACCCCACACGGTGCATGTTTTGCAGGTAACCCAGCAAGTGCACAGGTGTATTAATTACTCACTGACACATTTTAAAAGGCCCACAGGTGGAGCTAATTATGTCACGTGTGATTCTGTGAAGAGACCTGCAAAACATGTACCGTGTGGGGTCCTGAGGACCGAGTTTGAGAACCTGTGTTGTAGAGTATAGGTTTGCAAACTCGGTCCTCAGGACCCCACACGGTGCATGTTTTGCACCGTGCTGGGTTACCTGCAAATCATGCACTATGTGGGGTAATGAGGACCGAGTTTGCAGACCTATTTTGTAGAGTGTTAGAATCTGATTGGTTGCTATGGGTAACATATTCACCTTTGCAAACCCGTACTTTAGTAAATATACCCTGTATTGTCACACTGCAGGTGCTATGTAACTACTGTACATGTCCTAGCATACCCTGTCAGCGATCTGGCAGAATATGCTGAGGTCTGAGTATCAGAAAACCGGGAGAGTCTCAGATCCTTTAGGCCTATACTAGGTGTCATCATGTTTGGCATGACACATTTCCTATGAACGACAGATATCATAAAGCTGAAAAACTTTGCACACGTTTAAGTACACTGTTTCCACTTGATACCACCATGATCACCAACATGTAAAAAAGAATGTTACATTTATAGTATTCACTCAAGGGTCTATTTAGGGCATGGCATCGATCATCAGAGAGGACACATCTGCATGCACCGCGTGGCCTCACAGTGACGTTTCATGTCCTCAAGGCTTGCCCCCTTTACATCTAGTGGACATGCCTAGCACTCACGACGATTCTGGCCCCCGCCGAGGTCAATGTGTGATCAGCGGGGCACCTGCTTAAGGGCAGGGTACATTTTAGTACTATATAATTGGGCAGGGTGTGGCTTCCCGCTGAAACAACCTAGCAGGAACAGTAATTACGTTTCAGTTGTCCTTAGCATAATGATTAGTCTGTGTGTTTATTTAATAATGTGGTGCTTTCAGTAATAATTTTGGAATTATTAGCAACTAAGCCATAGCCAGACTAATTAGCTAATAGCTGATTTGTTCTACGTTTAATATTTCAGATGGTCATTTGGATTTGTAGAGCAGAAAATAGAAATAGTTGGGGATGTGCTGCTTCCACTAATCTCATTCAATTAACAAGCAATACTCTGAGCGGTCATGTGTCGTAAACTAAAAAAACTTATTTAATCTCACATAAAACACAATAAATTCACATAATCATTAAAAACCACCCATAGTGATATCACTGAACAATAGCTTGCAAGACTTAGAAATGTAAATCATAATTTATCTGCTTTCATTGTGTCCATACAAATCCTCCAGGTGTTCCAATAATTGTATGTACAGTTCGGAAGTTTTTATATTCCCAATAAATGGTGAAAGTTTTAAATCACCTATTTCCCAGCTGTGGAAAGCTTGATTTGTAGATCCTCTGTGCATCCCTAACCCATCCGTCGTTTTCACAAAAACTGAACATTTTGTTGTTTATATGGCATTTTGGACTGAGCTTGTCAGGAGTCCTAAGTGGATGCTGGGACTCCGTAAGGACCATGGGGAATAGCGGCTCCGCAGGAGACTGGGCACACCTATAAAGAAAGCTTTAGGTCTAACTGGTGTGCACTGGCTCCTCCCACTATGACCCTCCTCCAGACTTCAGTTAGAATCTTGTGCCCGGCTGAGCTGGATGCACACTAGGGGCTCTCCTGAGCTCCTAGAAAGAAAGTATATTTAGGTTTTTTATTTTACAGTGGGATCTGCTGGCAACAGACTCACTGCAGCGAGGGACTAAGGGGAGAAGAAGCGAACCTACCTAACAGGTGGTAGTTTGGGCTTCTTAGGCTACTGGACACCATTAGCTCCAGAGGGATCGACCGCAGGACCCGACTTTGGTGTTCATTCCCGGAGCCGCGCCGCCGTCCCCCTTACAGAGCCAGAAGCATGAAGAGGTCCGGAAAATCGGCGGCAGAAAACTTCGGTCTTCACCAAGGTAGCGCACAGCACTGCAGCTGTGCGCCATTGCTCCTCATGTACACCTCACACTCCGGTCACTGATGGGTGCAGGGCGCTGGGGGGGGGGCGCCCTGAGGGCAATATATGACACCTTGGCTGGCAAATCTACATCATATATAGTCCTAGAGGCTATATAGATGTAAAAATACCCCTGCCAGTATTTCAGAAAAAGCGGGAGAAGTCCGCCGGAAAAGGGGCGGGGCCATCTCCCTCAGCACACTGGCGCCATTTTTCCCTCACAGCTCCGCTGGAAGGAAGCTCCCTGGCTCTCCCCTGCAGTCTGAACACTACAGAAGGGTAAAAAAGAGAGGGGGGGCACTAAATTTAGGCGCACGATAGATATATATATATTGATATATAAAAAGCAGCTATAAGGGAAAACACTCATTTATAGTGGGATCCCTGTGTTATATAGCGCTCTGGTGTGTGCTGGCATACTCTCTCTCTGTCTCCCCAAAGGGCTTTATGGGGTCCTGTCCTCTGTCAGAGCATTCCCTGTGTGTTTGCGGTGTGTCGGTATGGCTGTGTTGACATGTTTGATGAGGAGGCTTATGTGGAGGCGGAGCAGATGCCTGTAAATGTGATGTCACCCCCTGCGGGGTCGACACCTGAGTGGATGGTGCTGTGGAAGGAATTACGCGACAGTGTCGACTCCTTGCATAAAAGGTTTGACTACATACCTAATGTGGGACAGCCAGCTTCTCAGCCTGTGCCTGCCCAGGCGTCTCAAAAGCCATCAGGGGCTCTAAAACGCCCGCTACCTCAGATGGCAGACACAGATGTCGACACGGATACTGACTCCAGTGTCGACGACGATGAGACTAATGTAACTTCCAGTAGGGCCACACGTTACATGATTGAGGCAATGAAAAATGTGTTGCACATTTCTGATGTTACCCCCGATACCACAAAAAAGGGTATAATGTTTGGAGAGAAAAAACTACCAGTAGCTTTTCCTCCATCTGAGGAGTTAAATGAAGTGTGTGAAGAAGCGTGGGCTTCCCCTGATAAAAAGCTGGTAATTTCTAAGAGGTTACTAATGGCGTACCCTTTCCCGCCAGAGGATAGGTCACGCTGGGAAACATCCCCTAGGGTGGATAAAGCGCTCACACGCTTGTCAAAGAAGGTGGCACTACTGTCTCCGGATACGGCCGCCCTGAAGGAATCTGCTGATAGAAAGCAGGAGGCTATCCTGAAATCTATATATACACACACAGGTGTTATACTGAGACCGGCTATTGCTTCAGCCTGGATGTGCAGTGCTGCTGTTGCATGGTCAGATTCCCTGTCAGAAAATATAGATACCCTAGACAGGGACACTATATTGCTAACCGTAGAGCATGTAAAAGACGCACTTTTATACATGAGGGATGCACAGAGGGATATTTGCCGGCTGGCATCCAAAATTAGTGCAATGTCCATTTCTGCCAGGAGAGGATTATGGACTCGGCAGTGGACAGGAGATGCAGATTCCAAAAGACACATGGAAGTTCTGCCTTATAAGGGTGCGGAGTTGTTCGGGGATGGTCTCTCGGACCTCGTTTCCACAGCAGCAGCTGGGAAGTCTACATTTTTACCCCATGTTCCCTCACAACCAAAGAGAGCACCCTATTATCAGGTACAGTCCTTTCGGTCCAATAGGGGCAAGCGGGTTAAAGGCGCGTCCTTTCTGCCCAGAGGCAGAGGTAGGGGAAAGAAGCTGCAGCATACAGCCAGTTCCCAGGAGCAAAAGTCCTCCCCCGCTTCCTCTAAGTCCACAGCATGACGCTGGGGCTCCACAGGCGGAGCCAGGTACGATGGGGGCCCGTCTCAAATATTTCAGCAATCAGTGAGCTCGCTCACGGGTGGATCCCTGGATTTTTCAGATAGTATCTCAGGGGTACAAGCTGGAGTTCGAGACGTCTCCTCCCCGCCGTTTCCTCAAATCTGCCTTGCCAACCACTCCCTCAGGCAGGGAGGCAGTGTTACAGGCAATTCACAAGCTGTATTCACAACAGGTGATAGTAAAGGTACCCCTACTTCAACAAGGACGGGGTTACTATTCCACAATGTTTGTGGTACCGAAACCGGACGGTTCGGTGAGACCCATTTTAAATTTGAAATCCTTGAACACATATATAAAAAAATTCAAGTTCAAGATGGAATCGCTCAGGGCGGTTATTGCAAGCCTGGACGAGGGGGATTACATGGTATCACTGGACATCAAGGATGCTTAGCTGCATGTCCCCATTTACCATCCTCACCAGGAGCACCTCAGGTTTGTGGTGCAGGATTGTCATTACCAATTCCAGACGTTGCCGTTCGGTCTATCCACGGCTCCGAGGGTCTTTACCAAGGTAATGGCCGAAATTATGATACTCCTTCGAAAGAAGGGAGTTTTAATTATCCCGTACTTGGACGATCTCCTGATAAAGGCGAGGTCCAGAGAGCAGTTGTTGGTCGGGGTAGCACTATCTCGGGAAGTGCTACAACAGCACGGCTGGATTCTAAACATTCCAAAGTCACAGCTGGTCCCTACGACACGTCGACTGTTCCTGGGGATGGTTCTGGACACAGAACAGAAAAAAGTGTTTCTCCCGGAGGAGAAGGCCAAGGAGCTGTCATCTCTAGTCAGAGGCCTCCTAAAACCAAAACAGGTGTCGGTGCATCACTGCACGCGGATCCTGGGAAAAATGGTAGCTTCCTACGAATCGATTCCGTTCGGCAGGTTTCATGCAAGAACCTTTCAGTGGGACCTGTTGGACAAGTGGTCCGGATCGCATCTTCAGATGCATCGATTGATAACCCTGTCTCCAAGGACAAGGGTGTCTCTGCTGTGGTGGCTGCAGAGTGCTCATCTTCAAGAGGGCCGCAGATTCGGCATACAGGACTGGGTCCTGGTAACCACGGATGCCAGCCTTCGAGGCTGGGGGGCAGTCACGCAGGGAAGAAACTTCCAAGGACTATGGTCAAGTCAGGAGACTTCCCTGCACATAAATATTCTGGAACTAAGGGCCATTTACAATGCCCTAAGTCAGGCAAAACCCCTGCTTCAAAACCAGCCGGTACTGATCCAGTCAGACAACATCACGGCGGTCGCCCATGTAAACCGACAGGGCGGCACGAGAAGCAGGACGGCGATGGCAGAAGCCACAAGGATTCTCCGATGGGCGGAAAATCACGTGTTGGCACTGTCAGCAGTGTTCATTCCGGGAGTGGACAACTGGGAAGCAGACTTCCTCAGCAGGCACGACCTCCACCCGGGAGAGTGGGGACTTCACCCAGAAGTCTTCCAAATGATTGTAAACCGTTGGGAAAGGCCACAGGTGGACATGATGGCGTCCCGCCTAAACAAAAAGCTAGAAAAGTATTGCGCCAGGTCAAGAGACCCGCAGGCGATAGCTGTGGACGCTCTAGTGACGCCGTGGGTGTACCGGTCGGTTTATGTGTTCCCTCCTCTTCCTCTCATACCAAAGGTACTGAGGATAATACGGAGAAGAGGAGTAAGAACTATACTCATTGTTCCGGATTGGCCAAGAAGAGCTTGGTACCCGGAACTTCAAGAAATGATCTCAGAGGACCCATGGCCTCTACCGCTCAGACAAGACCTGCTGCGCAGGGGTCCTGTCTGTTCCAAGACTTACCGCGGCTGCGTTTGACGGCATGGCGGTTGAACACCAGATCCTGATGGAAAAGGGCATTCCGGAGGAAGTCATTCCTACGCTGATTAAGGCTAGGAAAGAAGTAACCGCAAACCATTATCACCGCATATGGCGAAAATATGTTGCGTGGTGTGAGGCCAGGAAGGCCCCAACGGAGGAATTTCAGCTGGGTCGTTTCCTGCACTTCCTACAGTCAGGGGTGACTATGGGCCTTAAATTGGGTTCCATTAAGGTCCAGATTTCGGCTCTATCGATTTTCTTCCAGAGAGAACTGGCTTCACTACCTGAAGTTCAGACTTTTGTTAAGGGAGTGCTATATATTCAGCCCCCTTTTGTGCCTCCAGTGGCACCTTGGGATCTCAACGTGGTGTTGGATTTCCTAAAGTCACATTGGTTTGAGCCACTGAAAACCGTGGATTTGAAATATCTCACGTGGAAAGTGGTCATGTTGTTGGCATTGGCTTCGGCCAGGCGTGTATCAGAATTGGCGGCTTTGTCACATAAAAGCCCTTATCTGATTTTCCATATGGATAGGGCAGAATTGAGGACTCGTCCCCAGTTTCTCCCTAAAGTGGTATCAGCGTTTCATCTGAACCAACCTATTGTGGTGCCTGCGGCTACAAAAGACTTGGAGGCTTCCAAGTTGTTGGACGTAGTCAGGGCCCTGAAAATATATGTTTCCAGGACAGCTGGAGTCAGAAAGACTGACTCGCTATTTATCCTGTATGCGACCAACAAGTTGGGTGCACCTGCTTCAAAGCAGACTATTGCTCGCTGGATCTGTAGTACGATTCAGCTTGCACATTCTGCGGCTGGACTGCCGCATCCTAAATCAGTGAAAGCCCATTCCACGAGGAAGGTGGGCTCTTCTTGGGCGGCTGCCCGAGGGGTCTCGGCTCTTCAACTTTGCCGAGCAGCTACTTGGTCGGGGTCAAACACGTTTGCTAAATTCTACAAGTTTGACACCCTGGCTGAGGAGGACCTAGAGTTTGCCCATTCGGTGCTGCAGAGTCATCCGCACTCTCCCGCCCGTTTGGGAGCTTTGGTATAATCCCCATGGTCCTTACGGAGTCCCAGCATCCACTTCGGACGTCAGAGAAAATAAGAATTTACTCACCGGTAATTCTATTTCTCGTAGTCCGTAGTGGATGCTGGGCGCCCATCCCAAGTGCGGATTGTCTGCAATACTTGTATATAGTTATTGCTTAACTAAAGGGTTATTGTTGAGCCATCTGTTGAGAGGCTCATTTGTTATCATACTGTTAACTGGGTATTGTATCACGAGTTATACGGTGTGATTGGTGTGGCTGGTATGAGTCTTACCCGGGATTCAAAATCCTTCCTTCTTTTGTCAGCTCTTCCGGGCACAGTATCCTAACTGAAGTCTGGAGGAGGGTCATAGAGGGAGGAGCCAGTGCACACCAGTTAGACCTAAAGCTTTCTTTATAGTTGTGCCCAGTCTCCTGCGGAGCCGCTATTCCCCATGGTCCTTACGGAGACCCAGCATCCACTACGGACTACGAGAAATAGAATTACCGGTGAGTAAATTCTTATTTTTTGTGTTATGTTAATAGGAGTGGCTGTTACATGGGTACCACAATGCTCACAGCATTGGAAACCATTCTCAGCATAATGAGTTACTACACTGTAAAAAAAAAAAAAAAATGGTTTACTAGAAAGGGTTTTTCACAGTACCCCACAACAATCTGTCTTTTTATTTATTTTACCTGCCTAGGAGCCCCGTCTGCTACCCAAAACGACCCATGAAAAACGGGAATGTTTTTCATTACTTTGAGCTTCATGTGTGTGGGCTGCAATGGCATATCTACACTGCACTCTGCCCCCATTTAGTATACTTTCCTCTCTGGAGTCCTGCTTTGGCGCTGCACAAATCACCGGATTTTCAGTAAGATTTGCGAGCGCTGCTGCCAGAGTCTACTCGCAACTGCATCCGAGAGAGAAGAGGGGTCTCGCGCAGAGGCTACACAAACAGGACCCCCGAGTGGCTATGTTTAGGCAGCACATTGCAAGGAGGTTGGGCACTGTCAGTGGTATAGTTAGTACAGAGAAAGCTCATATCGTTCTGACTATACCCTGCAGAACATTATTCATGGGGAGTATAAAATGGCATACTATCATCTGTTTTCCTAGGTGGATAAGGCATGAGCAGGTCATGGGGGGATGTGACTAGTGCTTTAGAAGATCCCATCTCCCTCCGTAGCAGTACTGTGTATAAGACTGCTTGGTGCAGCGCTGTCTTCATGTTGCTTCGAGCTGATGGACTCCACATGGTAAAGCCCACTCTTTATTGAATCTGCTAAGGGTCATGCCCCCTCTCTGTACTCTTATTCAGGGAATTAATTCCTTGCATTCTCTTTATTGTGCCTGCATATATCCTACAAGGTCTCGCATCTTGCCCCACAGACCTCCCTCCTCTTCATGTTTCTCACTTTGCCGGCCAGCAACACACACATCCGGCGAACCATCCAGAAAATGACATTTATTGTGCTAGTTTGCTTTGGCAATTTCTGAATGCAGCTGGAAAGTAGGAGATTAGAAACTCAAAACTCATGGGATTAATTTATCTCAATTTATGGGGGTGATTAAATAGTTTTTTCGTACCCGATCTCCCATCTACAGTGACGGAAGATCGGGGGATAATATTATATTATTTTTTTTAATTGTGCTGCTCATGCTCTACAGTTCCAGGTTTAGCTACGTAAAACGGCTAAACATGACTAAAGTTGTGGGTGCATCGCGAAATGAGCTGTGTGGGTGCCCAAACAGTCGAATTTTTGCACTTTTCAGCTTGCAACCTCCAGGGGCTGCATCTGGACAAATCAATAATTAATTGCTCTGTTGGGTGCCCAGCACTAACAGCTGCTAGCGGAAACAATTGAATTCCCCACCAAGTATAAGATTATGCAGTTGTTAGGGAACTAATCATTTCCAATCTTATTGAACATACATGAAATAGAAAAGTAGTAAAAAAACCTACTAGTAGCTAACTTTACCTCAAAATTCAGAGGTGAAGGGAGCTAAAGTTTTGAAAATCGGGAAGATTTACAGCTCCTGACATATTTATTTCACTAATGCAAAAAAATAAAACTGTGTGTAGGCGCTGTTCACTTGCACTATACTGTTCTTAAATCCTTCAATATTTGTGAGTGGTACACCGGGAAACACACCCTCTTAATTAAGAACTTACATTAGGGTTCTCATCTTCAGGCCAAACAAAGTATCCTTAACCCCCGATATAATTTCTTCAACATATAATAAAACGGGATAACTTCATAAAAGATGATCACTTACATATTAAGTCTGTCACGCGTTCACATAAGGGTATCTTGAGATCGCCCCAGGAAACAGCTGTCCAATCTAATGTACGGTCCAAAAAGCTGATGTTTAATATTAAAAGATGATATACAATAAAATCACAAAGTGTGCAGCACAGCAAGAACAACACTGGGAGTCTAGTGCGGAAGCTGGTCTCCACTCGCGGCTAAGTCCGGCTGCAGTTACGGACAGGGTATAGATGATATGCGCCACTCACTCTATCACTGGTGAAGTTCGTACTATTGCCCCGCACATAACCACACTCAGCCATAAAAAATACAGAAAGGATAAGAGACAATTAGTGGGTATATAATAATCTGGCAAACCTAAAGAAGAAGAAATTACACTGTTAAATAAACCTGAAAAAAAGGGGAGGATATAATAATATCAGGAAGCGCTATAATCAATTGACATTTAATTTATTTAAAAATCAATACTATACAATACATATATCAAGATTGTAGACATATAACTATAAAAATAAATAAATATCTCAACTGTGTCTGTATGATTATATTCGTCCATTCAGTGGTAGTATAAACCATTCATATAGTTTTTAGGGAGTCTTGGTATATTATGCTCTTATTGCACTGGTATTATGATATGCTCAAGTCTGCCCTTCTAAAGACTACTGCACGATACCTCCACGGACAACATCCAGCAGTGACTGACACGGTAATTTGCTGTTAAACAAATCCACGGCATACAGGTCACGTTTAAGTCCGGTAAGAAGTATCCTCCTCAAATCTGCATAATCTGATTTTGGAAACTGTCAGCTGAGGACAGACGGGGGTGCAGCATAGCGCCGAGATCCCATCAGATCGGCGCCCTCCCTCCATCTGTTCCTTCAAATTGGGCATATAATTCACGGAGGAAACACTGCATGTTGGCTTGCCTGCCTCTATATCCTCGTGTTGCCACCAGACTGACACAATATAAGGAGTTAAGTGCAATAAGAGCATAATATACCAAGACTCCCTAAAAACTATATGAATGGTTTATACTACCACTGAATGGACGAATATAATCATACAGACACAGTTGAGATATTTATTTATTTTTATAGTTATATGTCTACAATTTTGATATATGTATTGTATAGTATTGATTTTTAAATAAATTAAATGTCAATTGATTATAGCGCTTCCTGATATTATTATATCCTCCCCTTTTTTTCATGATAATTCTTGTTTGGTATTCCAGCAGTACCTACTTTGGAAGCAGCTATAATCATATTCTAAAAAACGAGTGGAACGATTGAATTTACAAGCGCTAGGAAATTGTATATATTGTTAAATAAACCACTTAGTTTCGAGATTGCTATTAAGCCCGCTATGTACTTGCATTTTTTATATGTATATTACTTTGTATATGTGATTGAAAATATTTATCTAATTGTTACCATGCAGTATTAGGGAAATGGATGTGTTTATTAGCCAGGTATTGCAGTTAGAAATAGCTGATTGGTAATTATACCCCTGGTGTGATGTGAATGGGCAGGACGATCACATGACTTGGAGACCTGGCCTTTATAAACCTGAACTGTAGGAGCAAGCAGCACTCTTTGATAAAGGGGATAGGAATCCCCGAAACATGTTAGAGACCTGCCGTTACGTGTAAGCAGCTTCAGCAACGAACTTCACCAGTGATAGAGTGAGTGGCGCATATCATCTATACTCTGTCCGTAACTGCAGCCGGACTTAGCCGCGAGTGGAGACCAGCTTCCGCACTAGGCTCCCAGTGTTGTTCTTGCTGTGCTGCACACTTTGTGATTTTATTGTATATCATCTTTTAATATTAAACATCAGCTTTTTGGACCGTACATTAGATTGGACAGCTGTTTCCTGGGGCGATCTCAAGATACCCTTATGTGAACGCGTGACAGAATTAATATGTAAGTGATCATCTTTTGTGAAGTTATCCCGTTTTATTATATATTGAAGAAATTATATCGGGGGTTAAGGATACTTTGTTTGGCCTGAGGATGAGAACCCTAATGTAAGCTCTTAATTAAGAGGGTGTGTTTCCCGGTGTACCACTCACAAATACAGGTTGAGTATCCCTTATCCAAAATGCTTGGGACCAGAGGTATTTTGGATATGGGATTTTTCCGTATTTTGGAATAATTGCATACCATAATGAGATATCATGGCGATGGGACCTAAATCTAAGCACAGAATGCATTTATGTTACATATACACCTTATACACACAGCCTGAAGGTCATTTTGGCCAATATTTTTTATAACTTTGTGCATTAAACAAAGTGTGTCTACATTCACACAATTCATTTATGTTTCATATACACCTTATACACACAGCCTGAAGGTCATTTAATACAATATTTTTAATAACTTTGTGTATTAAACAAAGTTTGTGTACATTGAGCCATCAAAAAACAAAGGTTTCACTATCTCACTCTCGCTCAAAAAAGTCCGTATTTCGGAATATTCCGTATATCGGAATATTTGGATATGGGATACTCAACCTGTATTGAAGGCTTTAAGAACAGTACACTGCAAGTGAACAGCGCCTACACACAGTTTTATTTTTTTGAATCAGTGGAGATTTATAGGTGTTCTCCTTTAAATTGTGTGGCTGCAGTTTACTGGTCAGCGCAGAAACCACATTTTGGTTCTTGTGCATATTTATTTCACTATTAGAGCTTAAATTGGACAAATTGCATATTAATTAAAGGAGATGGTTTTCTTTCTACCTCACATATGGCAAATTGCATGAAATTTGAAATCCTTAAAAACTACTATCTGGTTTAGATCTTTGTTATTTGCAAAATGCTGTTAAGCTGAAACCAAAAGGGGAAAAAAAAGAAAAATCTCCCTTTATCTACAAGGAAAGCAAATGTTTCTGTGTATATGGCTATATATAATATATACAGAATATATTTATATTTACAAGAAAACAATCTAGTTCTGAGAATAACGCTCATGAGCTGACCGGTGAGTAATTTCTGTCTCTTGTCAGTAAATTACATCTGTTCATGTACAGTAAAATGAGAACTGCGCTGACATGCAGTTACTCTTATACCATATTCTACTTCCTAGCTTGGGTGACATAAGGTGGCTTCTCAATAATATGGGACCAGATAGGCTATAGGAGAGACTACATTAGATAGTTGATCCAGATTTAAATTTAACTGAAATTAACATCATCTTTATATTGGATGATTATTTTACTTTTTCTTTATTAATTAGTGACAAAATGCACTTATATTTAAAATAGACTTTTAAGGAAGTTTTAAATACTGCACCACTCTAGTACCTGTTTGGTGTGGGCAGTTCCTACATTGTTATTCCCTTCTTCTGCGCTATAGGAATCGCTGATTCATGTTTGTCCTCCTTAAACAGGGTCCTCATTTGCGCATCATGCCTTCCACCTGACCGTGTGCTTACGATGCATTAGCCCACCAGACTGTCAAGCAGTATAGCTGATGGAAGCATGTGAAATGACGTGGCAGAAGGTTTGGGCCAGAGACAAGTCTCTGCTGCAATCTGCTGTGCAAACTGGTTCTTTTATTTTTTATTTTTTTGTATGTGACAGATTTCATCATTATTTTCCACAGCTCAGTAGGGGTCTCTCACCCAACAGGTACTGGAGATCGTTAGTAAAGTTACTTCTTGAAATGACTATAGGGCATATTCAATTAGTTGCAGTAATTTACCACAGCTAATTCATTCCTCGGTGGCTGTCCAATTAGCCCTGACAGCCGATGGTATTGTGGAATTTTTTTCACCTGTCCGAGGCGGGAGATAAAAAAAACAAACATGATACATGACCACTTTTAGCAATTGCGGCCGCAAAAACACTTGGGTCTGGGAACTTATCCAAGACCCTATGTTTTTCTCCCCCAAAACAGGTAATTTTTCTGAAAAATAAATGGGCAACAATTGAATGGCTCAATAATGACCATCGGGCAAAAATTACGGTAAAAGCATGTTTTTATTTTTTTTTTATCCAAAATTTTTTTGGGGGTAAATGAAAATCCCACTATATATGAAAGGCTATATATTACTGAGTTGAATAATACATTAAATAATTGAAGTGGTTATAATCAACTGAACATATAGGTATGCTCTCTATCAATCACAGGAACTATGGGAATCAGTGTCCAGCTTTTAGAGCTTCTGAAGCACTGCTTTATAAAATGCTATACCATCAGTAATAGGCAGAATATATTTTTATGACCTATAGGAGCGTATACATTAATAGCCTAATGTTTTCTAATGCTTTCTTTGAGAGTATTTGATGCTGTAGACTCATTCTAAAGATCTCTGGCAGAAGCACTGGAAATGGGACTATGGTAATCCAAACTCTCAATGCAGGAGTTGTTCAGAAAGTACTAACCATCGCCCTGTGGCATTCTCAGGCTATATGGTGACATGTAGCTGTAATGTTGTGGTTATTGGACTGTTATGCTGGTCATATAAATGTTTATGGTGGGCATGGGGATGACCAGTGACGATCATTGTGCTTTATGTACAGTTGGATGGGATGTGCCTAGTATTTACCATTGGTTCCCATGCATGTTGAATATTTACTTCACATCATAGATATATCCTGTGATGTTTTTTTTAATGTTGTTTTTAATATGCAGAGCACATTAAATACATCTCTTTTAATTCAAGGGAACTCTGTGATGGAAAAACTGCAGTAGCATTTGTGGAGACCCTGGTCTCCCCATAAATGTTCTGCTTCCTGCAGGTCATAAAAGGTGACTGTGCACAAGAGCTGGATTAAGGCTTTGAGGGGCCCGCGGCATTTAAGACTTGGGGGTTCCTAAAGGCCAATAATTGGGATACCATTTAAGGGGCCTGCACATACCTTTCCTCCAGAGGAAAGATTAGAAAGAACCCAAATACAGGGCAGTCCCACCAAGTTTGATGGTTGGGGGATATGCACACATACACATAGTCACATACACATGTAAACAATCACACACACATACAGATGTGTCCTCTTACATCCTTGCTGCAGTCATGCTAAACAGTCTTTCAAGTCACGCCATGCCGTGACTCGGTAGTGCAAATCGTCTTTTTTTGCATTTTTTTCCTGCATGCCTATATTCTGTGTGTAATTGCGGCTGTATCTGCATCCGAAATGCCAAGTTACATATAATTTTGTATGCAAATACAGTTGTAGTCACACATAGAATATAGGCATGCTGCATATCATTTTAATCAGCAGAAGCTGCTTGTGCACCCTATTGCATTAAGTATTGCAACTAAGTTGCATTTGCATGGAAAAAATGCCAAAAAAGATGCTCAGCGCTGCCGAGTCATACTGCATTCACACGTTATGTGTAAAGCTACTTTAGCACATGGAGGACACATCTGTACACGGGGATTCAATGGTTTGCGGTGCTGACAGCCAGTAGATGGCGCCCAATGGAGCTATTCAGTTGTTGCTCCGTTTGGGCATGATGCGTTAATTTCTTTGGTCGGGTTTAGCCGCTTTATGCGCTAAACCTGACCTCTCTGGGCGGGATGAGAGCGATATAAAAACAATTGAATATGACCACCCCCCATCTCCCGTTACACACACACACATGTACATACACAAACAAACTTATGCACATATGTACTGTGCCTCCTGCCCCCCCCCCCCCCCCCTCTCCACCCCCCCTTACTCCGTCTCTGCTTTGCATGTCACATGTAGAGTACCAGTAGGCTTCCGTAAAGGTGTAAGAGTAGCAAACAATGGTACTCTTTTGGATGCTGATTTTCATTGAAATTTCCAAGTATGTCTATTATTTAATAGACAATATGATTTCTGGTGAAAATGTGTTCACACTGTGTGAAGCAAATGATCCTGAAGATGTTACAGTAGATGTGCTGCTCATGTGTCCCTTTATTTGTCTGTACATTTTGCAGTGAACATTTGTACCTTATTACCTTACTATTTTTAACTGTACACTTTTTAAAGCTAAATTCAACTAAATTACAGAATGTTATGTTGAAAATGATTATTATGTTATTTTTTTCAACTGGTTTCTATGCTAGGAAAGTCTTGGAACAGAAAATGGCAGAATGTAGCGTTGGTTAGGGACGTATGTATACCTGTGTCACACCTTTGCTCAAAAGGAGACAACTGCCCTCTCTCAACCGGCCATTTATTATAAAACCTTTTGATTTTTTTTTTTTCATACTTGGCACAGTAAAAACAATAGTAAGTTACTGTTAAACCTTAAAACATAACTAAAAAATCTTATTCTCTAGGTTAATCTAATAGTCCCCATCTATGCCATTGGAGTCATGGTGCAAATACTGCTTCAGTGTACAAGCTATTTGTCAGCATTTGCTTATTAGGGGTATATGCAATTGCGGTCGAATTTCCGAAATTGTCGAAAAACGGGACTTTTTCGCCAAAAAAAATAAAAAAATTCGACAATGCAATTCAGTACTTTCCGTCAAAAAACCTGACTTTCAAAATTCGACTTTTTTAAATTCGACATTTGTCAAATTCGACTTTTCTGCAATGGTACAAATGCGGCAATTCGACAAAAGTATATTCAATTGAAGTTTGGAAATTCGACAACAGTGCTTTTAGACAGTAAATTCGTCATTTTCAATCCGCCACACTTTGGTGGGTGAATCTAATAAAAAAAATTTAAAACATGTTTTTTTTGGTGTTTTTTTTATTGGTAATAGCATATCTATTTATATTAGAAGGGATTAGGTACTTGGTTTGTCTTTTTGGGAGGCACAAGTATTATTTATATATTTAAAAATTATTATTATTTTTTTTAAATGGAATGGTAAAATCCCGAAAAAAAATGGCGTGGGGTCCCCCCTCCAAAGCATAACCAGCCTCGGGCTCTTCGAGCTGGTCCTGGTTGTAAAAATCCAGGGAAAAAATGGACAGGGGATCCCCCGTATTTTTAAAACCAGCACCGGGCTCTGCGCCTGGTGCTGGTGCAAAAAATACGGGGGACATAAAGAGTAGGGGTCCCCCGTATTTTTTACACCAGCATCGGGCTCCACTAGCTGGACAGATAATGCCACAGCCGGGGGTCACTTTTATACAGCGCCCTGCGGCCGTGGCATTAAATATCCAACTAGTCACCCCTGGCCGGGGTACCCTGGGGGAGTGGGGACCCCTTCAATCAAGGGGTCCCCCCCCAGCCACCCAAGGGCCAGGGGTGAAGCCCGAGGCTGTCCCCCCAATCCAAGGGCTGCGGATGGGGGGCTGATAGCCTGAGAAAATGACAAGAATATTGTTTTTTCCTGTAGTACTACAAGTCCCAGCAAGCCTCCCCCGCAAGCTGGTACTTGGAGAACCACAAGTACCAGCATGCGGGAGAAAAACGGGCCCGCTGGTACCTGTAGTACTACTGGAAAAAAAATACCCAAATAAAAACAGGAGACACACACCTTGGGAGTAAAACTTTTTCTCTAACGTCCTAGTGGATGCTGGGGACTCCGAAAGGACCATGGGGAATAGCGGCTCCGCAGGAGACTGGGCACAAAGTAAAAGCTTTAGGACTAGCTGGTGTGCACTGGCTCCTCCCCCTATGACCCTCCTCCAAGCCTCAGTTAAGATTTTGTGCCCGAACGAGAAGGGTGCAATCTAGGTGGCTCTCCTGAGCTGCTTAGAGTAAAAGTTTAAATAGGTTTTTTATTTTCAGTGAGACCTGCTGGCAACAGGCTCACTGCATCGAGGGACTAAGGGGAGAAGAAGCGAACTCACCTGCGTGCAGAGTGGATTGGGCTTCTTAGGCTACT
This sequence comes from Pseudophryne corroboree, assembly GCF_028390025.1. Classification (NCBI taxonomy): domain Eukaryota; kingdom Metazoa; phylum Chordata; class Amphibia; order Anura; family Myobatrachidae; genus Pseudophryne; species Pseudophryne corroboree. The sequence continues at coordinate 480,862,322 of NC_086447.1, read as the reverse complement.
GGACATTAGCTCCAGAGGGACGATCACAGGCCCAGCCATGGATGGGTCCCGGAGCCGCGCCGCCGGCCCCCTTACAGATGCTGAAGCAAGAAGAGGTCCATAAATCGGCGGCAGAAGACTTTCCTGTCTTCATAAGGTAGCGCACAGCACTGCAGCTGTGCGCCATTGCTCTCAGCACACTTCACACTTCGGTCACTGAGGGTGCGGGGCGCTGGGGGGGGGCGCCCTGGGAAGCAATGAATTTACCTTATTTGGCAAAAAATACATCACATATAGCTCCTGGGCTATATGGATGTATTTAACCCCTGCCAGTTTTCCAGAAAAAAGCGGGAGAAGAGCCCGCCGTGAAGGGGGCGGGGCCTATCTCCTCAGCACACAGCGCCATTTTTCCCACACAGCTCCGCTGGTAGGAAGGCTCCCAGAATCTCCCCTGCATCCTGCAACTACAGAAACAGGGTAAAAAAGAGAGGGGGGCACTTATTTGGCAAAATAACAGATATAAGCAGCTATAAGGGATAGACACTTATTGTAAGGTTGTCCCTATACATATATAGCGCTCTGGTGTGTGCTGGCAAACTCTCCCTCTGTCTCCCCAAGGGGCTAAGTGGGTCCTGTCCTCTATCAGAGCATTCCCTGTGTGTGTGCTGGGTGTCGGTACGTGTGTGTCGACATGTATGAGGAGGAAAATGATGTGGAGGCGGAGCAATTGCCTATAATGGTGATGTCACCCCCTAGGGAGTCGACACCTGAATGGATGGCCGTAATTAAGGAATTACGTGACAGTGTCGGCACGTTACAGAAAACTGTTGACGACATGAGACAGCCGGCAGCTCAGTTAGTGCCTGTCCAGGCGTCTCAAACACCGTCAGGGGCTATTAAACGCCCGTTACCTCAGTGGGTCGACACGGACCCAGACACAGACACTGACTCCAGTGTCGACGGTGAAGAATCAAACGTATTTTCCAGTAGGGCCACACGTTACATGATCACGGCAATGAAGGAGGTTTTGCACATCTCTGATACTGCAAGTACCACAAAAAAGGGTATTATGTGGGGTGTGAAAAAACTACCCGTAGTTTTTCCTGAATCAGATGAATTGAATGAAGTGTGTGATGAAGCGTGGGTTACCCCCGACAAAAAACTGCTAATTTCTAAAAAATTATTGGCACTATATCCCTTCCCACCAGAGGTTAGGGCTCGTTGGGAAACACCCCCTAGGGTGGATAAGGCGCTCACACGCTTATCAAAACAAGTGGCGTTACCGTCTCCAGAAACGGCCGCCCTTAAGGAGCCAGCAGATAGGAGGCTGGAAAATATCCTTAAAAGTATATACACACATACTGGTGTTATACTGCGACCAGCAATCGCCTCAGCCTGGATGTGCAGTACTGGGGTGGCTTGGTCGGATTCCCTGACTGAAAATATTGATACCCTGGACAGGGACAATATATTATTGACTATAGAGCATTTAAAGGATGCATTCCTATATATGCGAGATGCACAGAGAGACATTTGCACTCTGGCATCAAGAGTAAGTGCGATGTCCATTTCTGCCAGAAGAGGATTATGGACGCGACAGTGGTCAGGGGATGCGGATTCCAAATGGCATATGGAAGTATTGCCGTATAAAGGGGAGGAGTTATTTGGGGGCGGTCTATCGGACCTGGTGGCCACGGCAACGGCTGGGAAATCCACCTTTTTACCCCAAGTCACCTCGCAGCAGAAAAAGATACCGTCTTTTCAGGCTCAGTCCTTTCGTCCCCATAAGGGCAAGCGGGCAAAAGGCCACTCATATCTGCCCCGGGGCAGAGGAAGGGGAAAAAGACTGCAACAGACAGCTTCTTCCCACGAACAGAAGCCCTCCCCCGCTTCTGCCAAGTCCTCAGCATGACGCTGGGGCCTTACAAGCGGACTCAGGCACAGTGGGGGCCCGTCTCAAGAATTTCAGCGCGCAGTGGGCTCACTCGCAAGTGGACCCCTGGATCCTGCAGGTAGTATCTCAGGGGTACAAATTGGAATTCGAGACGTCTCCCCCTCGCCGGTTCCTGAAGTCTGCTTTACCAACGTCTACCCCCGACAGGGAGGCGGTATTGGAAGCCATTCACAAGCTGTATTCCCAGCAAGTGATAATCAAGGTACCCCTCCTACAACAGGGAAAGGGGTATTACTCCACGCTGTTTGTGGTACCGAAGCCGGACGGCTCGGTGAGACCCATTTTAAATCTGAAAGCCTTGAACACTTACATAAAAAGGTTCAAGTTCAAGATGGAGTCACTCAGAGCAGTGATAGCGAACCTGGAAGAAGGGGACTACATGGTGTCTCTGGACATCAAGGATGCTTACCTCCATGTCCCAATTTGCCCTTCTCACCAAGGGTACCTCAGGTTTGTGGTACAGAACTGTCACTATCAGTTTCAGACGCTGCCGTTTGGATTGTCCACGGCACCCCGGGTCTTTACCAAGGTAATGGCCGAAATGATGATTCTTCTTCGAAGAAAAGGCGTCTTAATTATCCCTTACTTGGACGATCTCCTGATAAGGGCACGGTCCAGAGAACAGTTAGAGGTCGGAGTAGCACTATCTCAAATAGTACTACGACAGCACGGATGGATTCTAAATATTCCAAAATCGCAGCTGATTCCGACGACACGTCTGCTGTTCCTAGGGATGATTCTGGACACAGTACAGAAAAAGGTGTTTCTCCCGGAAGAGAAAGCCAGGGAGTTATCCGACCTAGTCAGGAAACTCCTAAGACCAGGCCAGGTGTCAGTGCATCAGTGCACAAGGGTCCTGGGAAAGATGGTGGCTTCTTACGAAGCGATTCCATTCGGCAGATTCCACGCAAGAACTTTTCAGTTGGATCTGCTAGACAAATGGTCCGGATCGCATCTTCAAATGCATCAGCGGATAACCCTGTCTCCAAGGACAAGGGTGTCTCTCCTGTGGTGGTTACAGAGTGCTCATCTCCTAGAGGGCCGCAGATTCGGCATTCAGGATTGGGTCCTGGTGACCACGGATGCCAGCCTGAGAGGCTGGGGAGCAGTCGCACAGGGAAAAAATTTCCAGGGCTTGTGGTCAAGCATGGAAACGTCACTTCACATAAATATCCTGGAACTAAGGGCCATTTACAATGCCCTAAGTCAGGCAAGGCCTCTGCTTCAGGGTCAGCCAGTATTGATCCAGTCGGACAACATCACGGCAGTCGCCCACGTAAACAGACAGGGCGGCACAAGAAGCAGGAGGGCAATGACGGAAGTGGCAAGGATTCTTCGCTGGGCGGAAAATCATGTGATAGCACTGTCAGCAGTGTTCATTCCGGGAGTGGACAACTGGGAAGCAGACTTCCTCAGCAGACACGATCTTCACCCGGGGGAGTGGGGACTTCACCCAGAAGTCTTCCACATGATTGTAAACCGTTGGGAAAAACCAAAGGTGGACATGATGGCGTCTCTCCTCAACAAAAAACTGGACAGATATTGCTCCAGGTCAAGGGACCCTCAGGCAATAGCTGTGGACGCTCTGGTAACACCGTGGGTGTACCGGTCAGTGTATGTGTTCCCTCCTCTTCCTCTCATACCAAAAGTACTGAGAATCATAAGAAGGAGAGGAGTAAAGACTATACTCGTGGCTCCGGATTGGCCAAGAAGGACTTGGTACCCGGAAATTCAAGAGATGCTCACGGAAGACCGGTGGCCTCTACCTCTAAGACAGGACCTGCTCCAGCAGGGACCATGTCTGTTCCAAGACTTACCGCGGCTGCGTTTGACGGCATGGCGGTTGAACGCCGGATCCTGAAGGAAAAAGGCATTCCGGATGAAGTCATCCCTACCCTGATCAAAGCCAGGAAGGATGTAACTGTGCAACATTATCACCGTATTTGGCGTAAATATGTTGCGTGGTGTGATGCCAGGAAGGCCCCTACAGAGGAATTTCAACTGGGTCGTTTCCTGCATTTCCTGCAAACAGGACTGTCTATGGGCCTAAAATTAGGGTCCATTAAGGTTCAAATTTCGGCCCTGTCAATATTCTTCCAAAAAGAACTAGCTTCAGTTCCTGAAGTTCAGACGTTTGTCAAGGGGGTACTGCATATACAGCCTCCTTTTGTGCCTCCAGTGGCACCTTGGGATCTCAATGTAGTTTTGGGATTCCTAAAATCACATTGGTTTGAACCACTCACCACTGTGGACTTGAAATATCTCACATGGAAAGTGGTAATGCTGTTAGCCCTGGCTTCAGCCAGGCGTGTATCAGAATTGGCGGCTTTATCCTATAAAAGCCCTTACCTAATTTTTCATACGGACAGGGCAGAATTGAGGACTCGTCCTCAATTTCTCCCTAAGGTGGTTTCAGCATTTCACTTAAACCAACCTATTGTGGTGCCTGCGGCTACTAGGGACTTGGAGGATTCCAAGTTGCTGGACGTAGTCAGGGCCCTGAAAATATATGTTTCCAGGACGGCTGGAGTCAGAAAATCTGACTCGCTGTTTATCCTGTATGCACCCAACAAGCTGGGTGCTCCTGCTTCTAAGCAGACGATTGCTCGTTGGATTTGTAGTACAATTCAGCTTGCACATTCTGTGGCAGGCCTGCCACAGCCAAAATCTGTAAAAGCCCATTCCACACGGAAAGTGGGCTCATCTTGGGCGGCTGCCCGAGGGGTCTCGGCTTTACAACTTTGCCGAGCAGCTACTTGGTCAGGGGCAAACACGTTTGCTAAATTCTACAAATTTGATACCCTGGCTGAGGAGGACCTGGAGTTCTCTCATTCGGTGCTGCAGAGTCATCCGCACTCTCCCACCCGTTTGGGAGCTTTGGTATAATCCCCATGGTCCTTTCGGAGTCCCCAGCATCCACTAGGACGTCAGAGAAAATAAGAATTTACTTACCGATAATTCTATTTCTCATAGTCCGTAGTGGATGCTGGGCGCCCATCCCAAGTGCGGATTGTCTGCATTACTTGTACATAGTTATTGTTACAAAAATCGGGTTATTGTTGTTGTGAGCCATCTTTTCAGAGGCTCCTTCTGTTATCATGCTGTTAACTGGGTTCAGATCACAAGTTGTACGGTGTGATTGGTGTGGCTGGTATGAGTCTTACCCGGGATTCAAAATCCTTCCTTATTGTGTACGCTCGTCCGGGCACAGTATCCTAACTGAGGCTTGGAGGAGGGTCATAGGGGGAGGAGCCAGTGCACACCAGCTAGTCCTAAAGCTTTTACTTTGTGCCCAGTCTCCTGCGGAGCCGCTATTCCCCATGGTCCTTTCGGAGTCCCCAGCATCCACTACGGACTATGAGAAATAGAATTATCGGTAAGTAAATTCTTATTATTGCACACCTGCCGACACACACATACTTACCTATGTTGACCCGCCGACTGCCACGTCTCCTGATCCGACGATCCGGGGTACCTGTGAATAAAATTATACTCACCTCAATCCAGTGTCCAGATATAAATCCTCGTACTTGGCAAAACAAATAAACGAACACCCGTACCAGCGGACTGAAAGGGGTCCCATGTTTACACATGGAACCCCTTTCCCCGAATGCAGAGACCCCCCCCCCGTGACTGCTGTCACAGAAAGGTCTCTTAAGCCAATCAGCGAGCGCAACGTCCTGGCACTCTGCTGATTGGCTGCACGTCTGAGCTGTCAGACAGCGCATCGCAAAGCCTCTCCATTATACTCAATGGTGGGAACTTTGCGTCAGCGGTGAGGTCACCCGCGGTCAGCGGCTGACCGCGGGTAACCCCACCGCTGACGGCAAAGTTCCCCCCATTGAAAGTAATGGAGAGGCTTTGCGATGCGCTGTCTGAGGTCACACGCGCATACAGCCAATCAGGTGAGTGCAACGAAGTAGCGCTTCCTGATTGGCTGAAGGGACCTGTGTGACAGGAGTCACGTGGGGTCCCGGCATTCGGGGAAAGGGGTCCCAAGTGAAAACATGGGACCCCTTTCAGTCCGCTGGTACGGGTGTTCGTTTATTTGTTTTGCCAAGTACGAGGATTTATATCTGGACACTGGATTGAGGTGAGTATAATTTTATTCACAGGTACCCTGGATTGTCTGATCAGGAGACGTGGCAGTCGGCGGGTCAACATAGGTAAGTATGTGTGTGTCGGCAGGTGTGCAATAAAGTTTTACTCTCAAGGTGTGTGTCTCCTATCTTTATTTGGGTATTTTTTCCCCAGTAGTACTACAGGTACCAGCGGGCCCGTTTTTCTCCCGCATGCTGGTACTTGTGGTTTTCCAAGTACCAGCTTGCGGGGGAGGCTTGCTGGGACTTGTAGTACTACAGGAAAAAACAATATTCTTGTCATTTTCTCAAGGCTATCAGCCCCCCATCCGCAGCCCTTGGATGGGGGGGACAGCCTCGGGCTTCACCCCTGGCCCTTGGGTGGCTGGGGGGGGGACCCCTTGATTAAAGGGGTCCCCACTCCCCCAGGGTACCCCGGCCAGGGGTGACTAGTTGGATATTTAATGCCACGGCCGCAGGGCGCTGTATAAAAGTGACCCCCGGCTGTGGCATTATCTGTCCAGCTAGTGGAGCCCGATGCTGGTGTAAAAAATACGGGGGACCCCTACTCTTTTTGTCCCCCGTAGTTTTTGCACCAGCACCAGGCGCAGAGCCCGGTGCTGGTTTTAAAATACGGGGGATCCCCTGTCCATTTTTCCCCCGGATTTTTAGAAACAGGACCAGCTCGAAGAGCCCGAGGCTGGTGATGCTTTGGAGGGGGGACCCCACGCCATTTTTTTCCCGTTTCTACCCGTTTTTAAAAAATCTGGACAAAATCCGTGAAATCGGACGTTTTTCGTCAGCGGGACTGTCGAATGCGTTTTTTATTGCATATGGTCAATTTCGACACCCACTTGCCGAAATTAGACTGTCGAATTGTGTCGAATTGAAAAACGGCCGAAAAATTGCCGCGATTCGCCGCTAATTGCATATACCCCTTAGAGTGACCTACGGTTTTAGTAGCAGCAGGTTAGTGCCCGTTTAGTGACTACACCTGTAATTTGCTTGTGTAATATAATAAAATATTTTCTTTACAGCTGCTGTTACCGCGTGTGAGTTACCTGACCCTGGTAACTGACAAAGTGAGGAAACATTTTCAAAAAGTAATGAGGACAGAAGACATAGGCGAGATTTGGTTTGAATATGAAGGCGTTCCTCTGAAGTGGTGAGTAGTCAGAGCATAGTTACTATATGAGGACATTACTGAGTAGCTGTTTTTTTTATTTTTTTTGCGACACTTGGTTTATGAGAAGGGTTTTTCATATCCTTTATTGTTAAAATAATCCATCTTCATTATGGTGTCCATCAAAGCTCGCTCTTTTAGATTTTTGTTTAATGAGGTGACTACAGAATGACAATACCAACAGGAAAGCACTTGAATGGGGATGCGTTTAGCATCCCGGCTGTCGGGATGCCGGCGGTCGTGTGACCGGCGCTGGAATCCCAACAGCACTCGGGAGACCGTCTGCCGCCATCCTGAAGGTAAGTATCAGGGTAGTTTTTAGGGTTAGAACCTGGGTTGTGGTGGTGTTTTTATATACTTTACCCCTCTGACATCAGGATTTTCATGCCGACAACCGGGATATCATACTAAATCCCTTGAATGACCCATGTTTGAGGGGCTGTAATCTTGTTTAAATGTACAGTAGGATGTTGAACCTGCTGATCCCACTAGCTCTAAAGTGGGGCTAGGGAGCAGAAAAAAAGCCATTGGTATTTATTTGATAGTACTCTAACAAATGATTCTGTAAATAAGAAGGTGGCAACCCATCTCTATTTGTGATGGGGCAGAGGAAAGTGTACATTACATCTTATATGTACTAAGCCAATTAACCTGTATGTGTAACTATTTTTCTCTAACGTCCTAAGTGGATGCTGGGGACTCCGTAAGGACCATGGGGATTAGCGGCTCCGCAGGAGACTGGGCACAACTAAAGAAAGCTTTAGGACTACCTGGTGTGCACTGGCTCCTCCCACTAAGACCCTCCTCCAGACCTCCGTTAGATTCTTGTGCCCGGCTGAGCTGGATGCACACTAGGGGCTCTCCTGAGCTCCTAGAAAGAAAGTATATTTTAGGTTTTTTATTTTACAGTGAGATCTGCTGGCAACAGACTCACTGCAGCGAGGGACTAAGGGGAGAAGAAGCGAACCTACCTAACTGGTGGTAGCTTGGGCTTCTTAGGCTACTGGACACCATTAGCTCCAGAGGGATCGACCGCATGGAACCGGCCATTGATGTTCGGTCCCGGAGCCGCGCCGCCGGCCCCCTTACAGAGCCAGAAGCAAGAAGAGTCCGGAAAATCGGCGGCAGAAGACATCAGTCTTCACCAAGGTAGCGCACAGCACTGCAGCTGTGCGCCATTGCTCCTCATACACACTTCACACTCCGGTCACTGAGGGTACAGGGCGCTGGGGGGGGGCGCCCTGAGCAGCAATAAAAACACCTTGGCTGGCAAATATATCACAATATATAGCCCCAGAGGCTATATATGTGATAAATACCCCTGCCAGAATCCATAAAAAAGAGGGAGAAAAGTCCGCGAAAAAGGGGCAGAGCTATCTCCCTCAGCACACTGGCGCCATTTTCTCTTCACAGTGCAGCTGGAAGACAGCTCCCCAGGCTCTCCCCTGTAGTTTTCAGGCTCAAAGGGTTAAAAAGAGAGGGGGGGCACTAAATTTAGGCGCAATATTGTTTATACAAGCAGCTATTGGGGGAAAAATCACTCAGTTATAGTGTTAATCCCTGCATTATATAGCGCTCTGGTGTGTGCTGGCATACTCTCTCTCTGTCTCCCCAAAGGACTTTGTGGGGTCCTGTCCTCAGTCAGAGCATTCCCTGTGTGTGTGCTGTGTGTCGGTACGGCTGTGTCGACATGTGGGATGAGGAAGGTTACGTGGAGGTGGAGCAGAGGCCGATAAATGGGATGTCGCCCCCTGTGGGGCCGACACCAGAGTGGATGGATAGGTGGAAGGTATTAACCGACAATGTCAACTCCTTACATAGAAGGCTGGATGACGTAAAACAGCGGTGGGACAGCCGGCTTCTCAGCCCGCGCCTGCCCAGGCGTCTCAAAGGCCATCAGGGGCTCAAAAAAGCGCCCGTTACCTCAGATGGCAGACACAGATGTCGACACGGAGTCTGACTCCAGTGTCGACGAGGTTGAGACATATACACAATCCACTAGGAACATCCGTTACATGATCTCGGCAATGAAAAATGTGTTACGCATTTCTGACATGAACCCAAGTACCACATAAAAGGGGTTTTATTTTTGGGGAGAAAAAGCAGCCAGTGTTTTGTTCCTCCATCAGATGAATGAATGAAGTGTGTAAAGTAGCGTGGGTTCCCCCGATAAGAAACTGGTAATTTCTAGAAAGTTACTGCTGGCGTACCCTTTCCCGCCAGAGGATAGGTCACGTTGGGAGATATCCCTTAGGGTGGATAAGGCGCTCACACGTCTGTCAAAAAAGGTGGCACTGCCGTCTTAGGATACGGCCACCTTGAAGGAGCCTGCTGATAAAAAGCAGGAGGCTATCCTGAAGTCTGTATATACACACTCAGGTTATGTACTGAGACCTGCAATTGCCTCAGCATAAATAGTGCTGCTGCAGCGTGGTCTGATACCCAGTCAGATAATATTAAAACTCTAAGACAGGGATAATAGTTTGCTAACATAGAGCATATTAAAGACGTCGTCTTAGATATAAAGGATGCACAGAGGGATATTTGCCGGCTGGCATCCAGAATTAATGCAATGTCCATTCTGCCAGGAGGGTATTAGAAACCCGGCAGTGGACAGGTGATGCTGCCTATAAAAGGCACATGGAGATTCTGCCTTATAAGGGTGAGGAATTGTTTGGGGATGGTCTCTGGGACCTCGTATCCACAGCAACAGCTGGGAAGAAATTTTTTTACCTCAGGTTTCCTCACAGCCTAAGAAAGCACTGTATTTTCAGGTACAGTCCTTTCGGCTTCAGAAAAGCAAGCGGGTCAAAGGCGCTTCCTTTCTGCACAGAGACAAGGGAAGAAGGAAAAAGCTGCACCAGCAGCCAGTTCCCAGGATCAAAAATCTTCCCCCGCTTCCTCTGAGTCCACCGCATGACGTTGGGGCTCCACAGGTGGAGACAGGTGCGGTAGGGGCGCGTCTCGGGAACTTCAGGGACCAGTGGGCTTGCCCACAGGTGGATCCCTAGGTTCTGCAAATAGTATCACAGGGATACAGGCTGGAGTTCGAGGCGACTCCCCCTCGCCGTTACCTCACATCAGCCTTGCCTGCTGCCCTCGGAGAAAGGTAGTACTGGCGGCAATTCACAAGCTGTATTTCCCGCAGGTGAAATCAAGGTACCCCTCCTTCAACAAGGCCGGGGTTACTATTCCAAAATGTTGTGGTACCGAAACCAGACGGTTCGGTGAGACCCATTCTAAAATTGAATGCCTTGAACACTTATATACGAAGGTTCAAGTTCAAAATGCAATCGCTCAGGGCGATTATTGCAAGCCTGGAGAATTTCATGGTATCACTGGACATCAAGGATGCTTACCTGCATGTCCCTATTTACCCTCTTCACCAGGAGTACCTCAAAATTGTGGTACAGGATTGTCATTACCAATTCCAGACGTTGCCGTTGGTCGGTCCCCGGCACAGAGGTATTTACCAAGGTAATGGCCGAAATAATTATCCCGTACTTGGACGATCTCCTTATAAAGGCGAGGTCCAGGGAGCAGTTGTTCGGCGGAGTAGCACTATCTCAGGAAGTGCTACAACAGCACGGCTGGATTCTGAATATTCCAAAGTCGCAGCTGGTTCCTACGACGCGTCTACTGTTCCTGGGTATGGTTCTGGACACAGAAGGAGGAGAAGTCCAAGGACTTGTCGTCTCTAGACAGAGACCTCCTAATACGTATACAGGTGTCGGTGCATCAATGCACGCGAGCCCTGGGAAGGATGGTAGCTTCTTACGAAGAAATTCCATTCGCCAGGTCCCATGCAAGGATTTTCCAGTGGGATCTGTTGGACAAGTGGTCCGGGTCGCATCTTCAGATGCATCGGCGGATAACCCTGTCTCCAAGGGCCAGGGTGTCGCTGTTGTGGTGGCTGCAGAGTGCTCATCTTCTAGAGGGCCGCAGATTCGGCATACAGGACTGGGTCCTGGTGACCACGGATGCCAGCCTTCAAGGCTGGGGGGCAGTCACACAGGGAAGAAACTTCCAAGGCTATGGAAAAGTCAGGAGACTTCCCTACACATAAATATTCTGGAACTAAGGGCCATTTACAATACCCTAAGTCAGGCTAGACCCCTGCTTCAACACCGGCTGGTGCTGATCCAGTCAGACAACATCACGGCGGTCACTCATGTAAACCGACAGGGCGGCACAAGAAGCAGGATGGCGATGGCAGAAGCCACAAGGATTCTCCGATGGGCGGAAAATCATGTGTTAGCGCTGCCAGCAGTGTTCATTCCCGGAGTGGACAACTGAGAAGCAGACTTTCTCAGAAGACACGATCTCCACCCGGGAGAGTGGGGACTTCATCCAGAAGTTTTCCAAATGATTGTACACCGTTGGAAAAGGCCACAGGTGGACATGATGGCGTCCCGCCTCAACAAAAAGCTACAAAGATATTGCGCCAGGTCAAGGGACCCTCAGGCGATCGCTGTGGACGCTCTGGTAACACCGTGGGTGTACCAGTCGGTGTATGTGTTCCCTTCTCTGCCTCTCTTACCCAGGGTAATGAGAATAATAAGAAGGAGAGGAGTAAGAACTATACTCATTGTTCCGGGTTGGCCAAGAAGAGCTTGGTACCCAGAACTCCAAGAAATGATCTCAGAGGACCCATGGCCTCTGCCGCTCAGACAGGACCTGCTGCAGCAGGGGGCCTGTCTGTTCCAAGACGTACCGCGGCTGCGTTTGACGGCATGGCGGTTGAACGCCGGATCCTGAAGGAAAAGGGCATTCTGGAGGAAGTTATCCCTACGCTATTTAAAGCTAGGAAAGAAGTGAACACAAACCATTATCACTGCATATGGTGGAAATATGTTGCGTGCTGTGAGGCCAGGAAGGCCCCAAAGGAGAAATTTTAGCTAGGTCGATTTCTGCACTTCCTACAGTCAGAGGTGACTATGGGCCTAAAATTGGGTTCCATGAAGGTCCAGATTTCGGCTCTATCGATTTTCTTCCAAAACAGAACTGGCTTCACTGCCTGAAGTTCGGACTTTTGTTAAGGGAGTGCTGCATAGTAAGCCCCCGTTTGTGCCTCCAGTGGCACCGTGGGATCTCAACGTAGTGTTGGATTTCCTGAAGTCGCATTGAGTTGAGCCACTTAAATCCGTGGAGCTAAAATACCTCACGTGGAAAGTGGTCATGCTGTGGGCCTTGGCGTCGGCCAGGCGTGTATCAGAATTGGCGGCTTTGTCATGCAAAAGCCCTTATCTGTATTTTATATGGATAAGGCGGAATTGAGGACTCGTTCCCAATTCCTTCCTAAGGTGGTATCAGTTTTTCATGTGAACCAACCTATTGTGGTGACTGCGGCTACTTGGGACTTGGAGGCTTCCACGTTTTCTGGACGTAGTCAGGGCCCTGAAAAATATATGTTTCCAGGACGGCTGGAGTCAGAAAGACTGACTCGCTATTTATCCTGTATGCACCCAACAAGCTGGGTGCTCCTGCTTCTAAGCAGACTATTGCTCGCTGGATCTGTAGCACGATTCAACTTGCACATTCTGCGGCTGGACTGCCGCACCCTAAATCTGTAAAAGCCCATTCCACGAGGAAAGTGGGCTCTTCTTGGGCGGCTGCCCGAGGGGTCTCGGCATTACAAATTTGCCGAGCTGTTACTTGGTCGGGGTCAAACACTCTTGCAAGAGTCTACAAGTTTGATACCCTGGCTGAGGAGGACCTAGAGTTTGCTCATTCGGTGCTGCAGAGTCATCCGCACTCTCCCGCCCGTTTGGGAGCTTTGGTATAATCCCCATGGTCCTTACGGAGTCCCCAGCATCCACTTAGGACGTTAGAGAAAATAAGATTTTACTCACCGGTAAATCTATTTCTCGTAGTCCGTAGAGGATGCTGGGCGCCCATCCCAAGTGCAGATTGTCTGCAATACTTGTATATAGTTATTGCCTAACTAAAGGGTTATTGTTGAGCCATCTGTTGAGAGGCTCAGTTGTTATCATACTGTTAACTGGGTATTGTATCACGAGTTATACGGTGTGATTGGTGTGGCTGGTATGAGTCTTACCCGGGATTCAAAATCCTTCCTATTTGTGTCAGCTCTTCCGGGCACAGTATCCTAACTGAGGTCTGGAGGAGGGTCTTAGTGGGAGGAGCCAGTGCACACCAGGTAGTCCTAAAGCTTTCTTTAGTTGTGCCCAGTCTCCTGCGGAGCCGCTAATCCCCATGGTCCTTACGGAGTCCCCAGCATCCACTACGGACTACGAGAAATAGATTTACCGGTGAGTAAAATCTTATTATACCTATGTGCCTTTGATTAAGGGGCCCCATACACTAGTACGATTTTACACGATTTCATACAATTCCGATATATCCGTCAGATATATTGTATGAAATTGTGTACAATCGTATGTGTTTTAGATCGTATCCAATCTGATGCGCGTCCCCGTGGCTGTCGGATAGGATCCCCTAGGTCGTTGGTGCTGCACTAATGATATATCGGAATTGGATGGAATCAGATGAAAAAAGTGTGTTTTTCTGTGCATGTGATATATCGCATGCGATGTATCACAGGGAAGTTTGACTGGCATTCTCAGGACACTCCCAACCTCCGTAGGCCTCTATCCAGCCCATCAGATATATCTTAAGGTACAATTGTATGCCATACGATATATTGCATGCAATGTATAGAGGCTTCATCAATCGCATGCGATATATCTTATGCAAAAATAGCACAAAAGTACCAAATCGTATGGAATCACTCCCGGGAAGGTCCCAGGGCAGTTCAAGGGAAACTGCATCCGACTTCAGCCTCTGACATATCGTTGTAGTGTATGGGGCCCTTAACTTTTTCCCATTTGACGTAGTACTGCAGTGATTCCAGACAGATACTGGCTAGTGACATCCCTGTAGGCCAAGACTTCTGGCTTCTCTCTCATTCAAAGATGCCTATGGCTACGTATAAAAAAAATCACTCTTAAGTCACCTCAGTAATGAGGCCAGAGCAGTTATGCTGATCCTTTGGAGGTCCTCCCCTGCTCCTCCCTGTAAGGACTGGTTTAAAAGAATAGAGGGGTAGATGTATGAAGCGTCGATATGGGGTGCGGGAGTGTATTAATGTGGTGGTGTGTGCAAGATGACAGGGGTGATCAGCGCTGCTATCTGTAAGATAGCTCACCGATATGCTGGTCAATGTAAGAGCTGTCAAAGGCACTAACCGTTCTGACAGCTGCAGGTGTAGTTGCCCATTCACCACAGCAGGGACAGAGTAGTCCCTGGCTGCCGGCACCTGGCTGCATGTGAGATCTTGCGCGTGCCCAGATAGCCGGCTGGCGGTGAAACTCAGCGCATCAGCGCTAGGCTACTTAGAGCTAAACTAGTGTGTATGGACGGGCGATGAGCGCTGATGCACGCTCCCGCATCATCGTCGGTCGCCGCAGTCCGTCGCCCTGTGTTACCGGCCAAGTGAACCACTTTCCACTGTCTCCTACTGTTGAAAGTTGTTCACCCCATGAAAATCGCTGGGCCGGGTGAAAATCGCTCAGTGTGTGTGCAATGTGTGATTTTCAGGCCAGCGATTTGCACATCATCTCTCAGCATACACACTGGGCCAGTGTGTATGCACCTTTACTCTAGTTTTGCAGACACTCTGAAGGGGTTCAGTATGGTATGCCGGCGGTCGGGCTCCCGGCGACCAACATACCGGCGCCGGGAGCCCGACCGCCGGCTTACCGACAGTGTGGTGAGCGCAAATGAGCCCCTTGCGGGCTCGCTGCCCTTGCCACGCTACGGGCACGGTGGTGCGCTACGCGCGCCACACTATTTTATTCTCCCTCCAGGGGGGTCGTGGACCCCCACGAGGGAGAATAAGTGTCGGTATGCCGGCTGTCGGGATTCCGGCGCCGGTATACTGTGCGCCGGGATCCCGTCAGTCGGCATACTGAAGACCACCCCTCTGAAGTGTACAGTTTATAAAGCAGTTGGGAGGCATTCTTTATAACATGCTTGAGATGTAAAATGCATTACCAATTCTATCAGCTAGTTATAATAACAAATGTATTTGTTTTGTTTTCAATTTCTGTAGGATTACTTAGAAAAAATTATAATTATGAGATGTAAATAGAGGTAATATAGAGCAGGAGTTTCAAATTGCTAGTCCTATCATCTGCTACTGAGATAACTGCTGATACTTGCAGTTCCTAATAAATAGCATTAGTAGTACAAGCTGAGTGAGATTAGAGCGCTGTTTATATGCTGTACCGTAAATTACACTATTTTATTCCTATATAGAGTATAATGTCTATATATATATATATATATATATATATATATATATATATATATATATATATATATATTAGAGTTGTATTACAGATATTGGACAGAAGTTCTGAATGAAACTGTGTAGCCGTATGTGTAAAATAAGAGAAGGACAGTGTGCCATTAATTATAGTATTATTTGCATTATTAGACCACCAGAATTTGAAAAATTGATAGATGGGGGACTGCCTGCATGTGCACATATTCCAAGGTACATCCCAGTTGGCCAGAACAGACCACCAGCAACACCCCTTTCCGATGGCTAATCACAGCAGGTGTGTGTGCGTGTGTGTGTGTGCGTGTGTGTGTGTGTGTGTGTGTGTGTGTGTGTGTGTGTGTGTGCGTGTGTGCGTGTGTGTGTGTGTGTGTGTGTGTGTGTGTGGATGGCAGGAAATTCAGACAGAGAAAAGTGATGGTTGTTCAAGGAACTAAAAAGCTAGATTTCAGTAAATGAGTAATCTTGTATAATTTTACATGGAAGTGCTAAATAATATAGCTACGTAAAGACAGAGGAGAAAGTCAGTAACTTAAAAAGTGAAAATAAGAACCAGAGAGTTTTTGTTGGTTTATACAGAACATTTGAGAAGAGAGATCAAGAAGTAAAACCAGAGACCGTAACAACCCCAGGCAATAGAAGACAGACTTCAGCAAAAATTGAGGATATTTCAAGCAGAAGATACAAGTTCCTAAATACAACCACTTAGAAACTGGCCTGCACAACACAGAAGACAGCATTTGGCAGTACTAATTTCTCCTTCATCCAATCTGGGGGATACTGATACAATGGGGTTGCAAGGTCTGCTTCTGAGCTGGTTAATTAGTAGTTAACTACAGACTTAAAAAAGCAAAACAAACAAAAAAAACCCAATGCACATAATACAGAAGATTTAAGTAATACATCAATAGACAAGCCACACACCTAAAAAGAAAACCCTGAGCACAAAGTAAGCATAATGCAGGATTGCTGTAGGCATTTTGGACAATAACTTCCACGGTTTGTGTATTCCACCCTCAGAAGGTACCATGTGAGGCAGCCATCTTGGTCGCACTGCGTAGGATTACCCTAGGTGGAATGGTTCAACCCTAGAAGAAATGACACAAAATGGGGTGATTGCAGCATCCTAATGCTCAGATCCCAACAAAACTATAAGGCCCATGGATTTTTTCATCCAATCCACAAGCGTATTGGATGAGGCAGCCATGTTGGGCGCACTGCGAAGTTTACACTGTGGGAGGTGCACCATACATACCAGTGTATATATAGGGAGACTGGAACTTGTGTAGTAGTATGATATAACCTGTACGGAAAGATCCACGTGAAGTACATCTTCAGGACATTGAGAGCAAGCTGGAGACACAAAGAGCAGGAAACGCTGCTGCTCACAGGGACTCCTGACTGAAAACACACTACAGAAACACCCTTACTGCTCTCTGGTATTTTTCGTCACACTCTCTCATGGAAAGGCAGAGAGTCACCTCTGCAATGTAAAACTATATAAGGGGCATTATAGGCACAATGCAGACAGCATTAGCGTGTTCCTTCTCTATTTTTCTATCTGTGCCGGGTGGTCTACTCTCTCATTGGTCCATTCACTGCAATAAGCACATGGACCAAAAACAAAAATATCTCAGCCACCAGTCTTTAGGATCCTACAGTATATCTGTCTGTTAGCACTTACTGTTCCATTTCATATTAATTATTCATTATGCTTTAGTGATTGAATAAGGGAAATGCTGGATGAGAAATTCTGAGCTGGTCTTAAAATATGTTTTATGACACCTGTAAAATGTGGTAAAAGGGAATAATATGCAGTGTTTATTATGTCTTCATGTTGAAACCTTGCTATGGAAATAGGAACTTGTTACCTATGATGAGATTTGATGAGTTTAATATTATTTATTCAGCCCTGTCTATTAATTATTCAACACTTAATACGTTGTGCATAGTTAAGTCACCACTCACTGATACTTTATTTAAAAGTGTTAAAGATTGTTAATACTGAGATCTATACATTTTTGCCTAATAGCTACCAGAGAGTCTTAATACATATGATTTTTTTTTCTTTTTATTCAATTATGTTCTTAGTCAATAATTTATAAGAATTTTAAAGTTATGTTTTAAGTAATATCACAACAGTTGTAATATAAGTGCAACACATAGGAGTTCTGTTTTTTATTTATTCTATGGATCACCCCCTTAGAGTACAGATGTGCCCTCATACACCGAGCCTTAATATGCAGCGTGAGGCCTGGCAGAGTGAGCTGCACCAAGTGGTGTAATGTTTTTTTTTTTTTTCCTGAGTGTGCATCATTGTCTCAATTGTATTTGACAAAACTTGTATAACTGAGTCTTAATCTATATACGAAGCCCAATGGAACTTGGCATGAGAAAAAGCCACAGGCGCTGATTCATAGCACTTCGTATACACTACGTATACTGTAGCACTTCGTAATTCATACTCTTCACAAGTGACGCATATCAAATTAATCAGTGCAGTCTGGTAAAGCAGCTTTGATGCATCCAGTGACGAAAAAGATGCACGCTGAGTTGCATGGAACCTGGCATGTCGAGAAAAGATGTTTGGCGTGACTGCAGCTATAGTGTATGAAGACACATCTATCTGTTACCCAGGGAGACCTGATAGCAAGCAGTAAGAATCTGAAATTGGGAAGATTATACTCCGGCACAGAGATTAAAAAGCAGATCAAATAGATAAAAATCACATGCATGGAAAGGGGCTCAGAAAGGAGCTCATCCCTGTGATGTATAAAGAAGTAAAAGCACAAAATAAATCATTTCACTTATAATTCAGGTGCTGGGTCCTTTCTGCACATGCGTGCTCTGCTGATCATGAATCTGCGGCAGCCATTGCCGGATAGAAAACATCTCTCTGTGTTTTCTGTGATCTGTAGCACATAGGCTATAGCAGCACAGTGCCATCTGAGCCTTTGCATTTCAGGGTTTAGTAAATCTGTCATCTTCTTAGCCCCCATAGAAACTTATTGGGTTTGCATTTACTGTCGGAAATAGAGGGACCAAAGCAGATATTCGGGGGATCCTTAATGTTTGCCGGTATCACTTGAATGGTTCAAATATTCAATGATATTTAGGACCATTGCCAAATCCAGATAAGTTCTCTGATGGCATGGAGAATGAGATTATATGGAAATTGGGTGGTCCAGACCTCTCCGAAGCATACCAATGTGTCCCCCTACATCATTGCTGCAGTCGCGCAAAAAGCCTTTCTCAGAGTGCCAGGTCCCGTGAAACTCTGCTAGTCTTGGGCTTTTTTTTTGCCGAAAATGTTTCTTAGTCGCGATGTGATGCCACTTGGACGCACCGGGAGACTGCACTGATTAATTTCATATGCGATACTAGTATATTTGTGCGCGACTTAGTCTCTGAATCTGTATACAAAGTGCTGCAGTAAGATGCTGCAGCTTTTTTCCATGCAAAGTTCAGATGTGCTTCGTATACAGACTATATGGCAAATGCTGGCAGAGTTGCATGTAGCCTGGTGGTTCAGTCGCGCCAGGCATCTCATGCGAGAGGCTAGATGTATGAGGACACATCTGTAGCGCATATTAAACACCCACCTGGGTAATCACTTGACCAAAGTTGGATTAAATGAGCTAAATGTGGGGTACTAGTTTAATGTGACTATAAAAACCCCCAAACCCCCCAAAAGGAGTCCTAGATACTTGGCACTCTCCACTATCAGATGCAACTGGCTATGACTGCATTGTTTAAGCAACAACTAGTCATGAGGTCAGTATCCCGGTGGTTGCGATCACTGCAATCAAAATATCGATGCCCAAATCCAGACACTGCTTGGAATGCTGGTGCCGGCATCCCAACTAGGAGCACAATTGTGGCACCAGAATCCTGACTGCCAGGATCCCAAATGAGTGTTTGCCAGGCAGCAGGAGAGGTAAGCCGCA
This sequence comes from Pseudophryne corroboree, assembly GCF_028390025.1. Classification (NCBI taxonomy): domain Eukaryota; kingdom Metazoa; phylum Chordata; class Amphibia; order Anura; family Myobatrachidae; genus Pseudophryne; species Pseudophryne corroboree. The sequence goes on along the minus strand of NC_086447.1, from coordinate 480,842,875 downwards.
GGGGGGAGGTTAGGTTTAGGCTGGGGCCGGGGATACAGGTTAAGGCACCACCGGGAAAGGTTATGGTTTGGCAGCGGGGAAGGGGGGGGATAGTTGTAGGCTGCGGGAAGGGAGGGTTAAGGAGGCATTGGGGAAAGGTAAGTATTCTTACCTTGCCCCTATCGGGATTCTCAACATCAGGATGCTGCAGTCGGTATTTTGACTGCTAGCATATTGAACCCACCCCAAAAGCTCTGCACTTTACTTGTTAAGTCAGTGGTGCATCACCATCTTATTTCTTGTTGTCATTATTGATAGGTTTTCTCCACACACTGCCAAAAGTCTCATTCCCTCTCTTATTATATTTATCTTAACTACTGTAATCTCTTGTCTGACCTGCAAACAAAAAAACTAATGAGACTTTCAATTTTGATATAGGTATTTGTTACTATATTAAAAAATTAAAACATATACAATACATACACACTGGCCAGTATCATAAATTAGCACATATCACACACAAAAAAACAATAATAATAAGAATACAGTAATATCACTATATCTCACACTATAACAATTAAAAGAGCTGCATGAATGGTTTATTTTATTGTCTGACCTGCCTTTTATCCCCACTTCAATCCATCCTAACAAGTGTGCCGAGACTGATACTTCTCTATTGCCACTCTGCTTCTTCCGCCCATGTCTGCAAATAACTTTCTCTCCATAGGCAGCCACTACAGATTCAGTTTTTCTTTCTCCTTCCCATCAACTACAAAGAACTCAACCGCTCTCGTCATTACAGCTCCGACCTCATCTGCCTCCACATTATTTTCCACTCTCACTTGATTACCATGTCATAATCATACCTTCAGGATTTCAGACTCTCCACTAGCCTCCAATGCTTAAATCAGTGGTTCTCAAACTATGTGCCGTGGCTCCCTGGGGTGCCAAGGGTTCTTTGCATGGGTGCCCTGGTTTAATGGTCCAGGATCAATTCAAATTATTTATATTCAATGTTATAGACAAAACCAGTGCTTTTGGCTTCCAATCATAAAATATGTGGACAATCCTATAAATTTTCATTAGCAGTTTTAAAAATCATTTCTCATACGTCCTAGAGGATGCTGGGGTCACCATAAGAACCATGGGGTATAGACGGGATCCGCAGGAGACATGGGCACTTTAAGACTTTGAAAGGGTGTGAACTGGTTCCTCCCTCTATGCCCCTCCTCCAGACTCCAGTTTTAGAATTGTGCCCAGGCAGACTGGATGCACACTGAGGAGCTCTACTGAGTTTCTCGGAAAAAAGACTTTTGTTAGGTTTTTTATTTTCAGGGAGACTGCTGGCAACAGTCTCCCTGCTTCGTGGGACTAAGGGGAGAGAAGTATGACCTACTTCTAGTGAGTTCAAAGGCTCTGCTTCTGGCTACAGGACACCCTTAGCGCCTGAGGGTTTGATCGCTAGGTACGCCTAGATGCTCGCTCCCGCAGCCGGCTGTCACCCCCTTACAGAGCCAGAAGTCAGAAGACAGGTGAGTAGAAGAAGATCAAGAAGACTTCAGTGACGGCTTTATGAGGTACCGCACAGCGATCGCACGCTGCGCGCCATGCTCCCACACACACAGCAGCACTACAGGGTGCAGGGCGCGGGGGGGGGCGCCCCGGGCAGCAGAAAATCCTCAAAATAGACTGGCAAGAGGGGACATAAGTGCCTAGGCACTGTCCTAACCCCCGCCATTATTAAAATATATTTTTAAAAAGTGGGACTGAAGCGCGCCATTAAGGGGGCGGAGCTTCGTCCTCACAGCTCACACAGCTCAGCGCCATTTTCCTCTCTACAAGGCTGCAGAGACGCTGGTCCTTCCTCACACTTCTGTATAAGTATCAGGGTTCAAAATGAAGGGGGGGGGGGCACAGTAATATTTGTGCAATATAGATATTTGTTATAAAAGCGCTGCAGGTCTGGGGCATTCGTTAGTGTTTCAGAACCGGTGATTAGGCGCTTGGTTGTGAGCTGGCAAAACTCCCTCTGTGTCTCTCTGACAGACTTTACTGTGGGTCTGTCCCCTATATACCCGGTGTGTCTGTGGGTGTTTGGGACACGTGTGTCGACATATCTGAGGCTCAGTGCTCTTCCCAGGAGGAGACTGTATTAGGGACACAAACAGCTGTGGGAGTGACCCTGTCAGCACCGCCGACTCCTGATTGGGTAAATATTTTGAATGCTTTGAATGCTAATGTGGCTCTTATTAGTAAGAGATTAGATATATCTGAATCTCAGAACCAGGCATGGAAGAAATCTGTGGAGGATGTGTTATTACAGGTCCAGACCCCTTCGGGGTCACAAAAACGTTCGTTTGCCCAGCTGGCAGACACGGATACCGACACGGATTCCAGTGTCGACTATAGTGATTTCAGATTGGATCCAAAATTAGCAAAGAGCATTCAGTACATGATTGTGGCGGTAAAAGACGTATTACATATTTCCGAGGACCCTGCTGTTCCTGATACAAGGGTCTTTATATATAAGGAAAAGAAACCCGTGGTAACGTTTCCTCCCTCTCATGAGCTGAACACTCTTTTTGAAAAGGTTTGGGAAAGCCCTGACAAAAAGTTTCAGATTCCCAAAAGGATTCAGGTGGCATATCCGTTTCCCTCTGGGGATAGGGAAAAGTGGGAGTCACCCCCCCCCATTGTTGACAAGGCCCTATCGCGGTTGTCTAAAAAGGTGGCTCTCCCGTCTCCTGATACGGCAGCCCTTAAGGACCCTGCGGATCGCAAACGGGAAAATACATTAAAATCCATTTATGCCACCACGGGTACGCTGCTCAGACCAGCCATTGCATCTGCGTGGGTAGTAGTGCTATCGAAAAGTTGGCAGATAACTTGTCATCTGATATAGATACCCTAGATAGGGATAGCGTCCTTTTGACACTGGGTTATATCAGGGACGCTGCGGCCTACCTGAAGGAAACGGTGAGAGATATTGGCCTAATGGGAGCAAAGGCCAATGCCATGGCAGTCTCGGCTAGACAAGCATTGTGGATCCATCAATGGAATGCTGATGCAGACTCCAGAAAAAAAATGGAATCTCTGCCATATAAGGGTGGTGTCTTGTTTGGTGACTGTCTCGCTGATTTGGTATCTACAGCTACCGCGGGTAAGTCATCATTTTTGCCTTACGTTCCTTCACAACAAATGAAAACACACCACTATCAGATGCAGTCCTTTCGGCCCAATAAATACAGAAAAGGCTGAGGTTCTTCCTTCCTTGCTACTAGAGGAAGAGGAAGGGGTAACAGATCACCGGCCTTGGCAGGTTCCCAGGAGCAGAAGCCCTCCCCGGCTTCTGCCAAATCTACCACATGACGCTGGGGCTCCTCTGTGGGAGTCCGCACCGGTGGGGGCACGTCTCAAACTCTTCAGTCAGTTCTGGGTTCATTTGGACCTGGACCCATGGGTTTTTGAAATAGTGTCCCAGGGGTACAAACTAGAGTTTCAGGATGTTCCCCCTCGCCGATTTTTCAAATCGGCCTTACCAGTTTCTCTTCCGGACAGGGAGGTTGTATGCAACGCAATACAAAAAGTTGTGTCACAATCAGGTCATTATCAGGGTTCCCCCGTCACAACAGGGAGAAGGCTTTTATTTGAGCCTGTTCATGGTCCTGAAGCCGGACGGTTCGGTCAGACCGATCCTGAACCTAAAATCCCTCAATTTCTACCTCAGAAAATTCAAATTCAAGATGGAGTCTCTCCGAGCAGTGATCTCCAGTCTGGAGGAAGGGGATTTTATGGTGTCGGTAGACATAAAGGATGCCTACTTACATGTTCCCATTTATCCTCCGCATCAGGCTTACCTGAGGTTTGCAGTTCAGGATTGTCATTACCAATTTCAGACGTTGCCGTTTGGTCTGTCCACGGCTCCGAGGATTTTCACCAAAGTGATGGCGGAAATGATGGTTCTCCTTCGCAAGCAAGCAGTCACGATTGTCCCGTACTTGGATGATCTCCTGATAAAGGCGAGATCCAGGGACCAACTGGTGCAGAACATTACACTCTCCCTGGCAGTTCTGCAACAACACGGTTGGCTCCTAAATTTGCCAAAATCACAGTTGGTTCCGATGACACGGCTGTCGTTTTTGGGAATGATTCTGGACACAGAATTACAGAGAGTTTTTCGTCCAGTGGAAAAGGCTCTGGAGATTCAGAACCTGGTCAGACAAATTCTGAAACCAGCAAGCGTGTCAGTCCATCAATGCACTCGTTTGCTGGGGAAGATAGTGGCGGCCTACGAGGCCATTCAGTTTGGCAGGTTCCATGCCAGAGTGTTTCAGTGGGACCTGTTGGACAAGTGGTCCGGATCCCACCTGCACATGCACCGGAAAATAATTCTGTCTTTCAAGACCAGAATCTCACTCCTGTGGTGGCTGCACAGCTCTCACCTCCTAGAGGGACGCATGTTCGGGATCCAGGACTGGATCATAGTAACCACGGATGCGAGTCTCACAGGGGGAAAACTTCCAGGGAAGATGGTCAAGCCATGAAACTTGTCTACACATAAATGTTCTGGAGTTAAGAGCCATTTACAACGGCCTTCTTCAAGCGTAAAGTCTGCTTCGCAATCTGCCCGTACTGATCCAGTCGGACAATATAACAGCAGTAGTGTACATAAACCGCCAAGGCGGAACAAAAAGCAGAGCGGCAATGGCAGAGGCCGCAAAGGTTCTCCGCTGGGCGGAAAGACATACAAGCGCCCTGTCAGCGGTCTTCATTCCAGGAGTGGACAACTGGGAAGCAGACTTCCTCAGCAGACACGATCTCCATCCAGGAGAATGGGGTCTTCATCAAGAGGTCTTCACAGAAGTGACAGGTCTTTGGGGAATTTCTCAAGTAGACATGATGGCGTCTCGTCTCAACAAGAAACTTCAGAGATATTGTTCCAGGTTGAGGGACCCTCAAGCAATAGCAGTGGACGCCCTAGTGACACCGTGGGTGTTTCAGTCGGTGTATGTATTCTCTCCACTTCCTCTCATCCCAAAAGTGCTAAAGATCATAAGAAGAACAAAGGTTCAGGCGATCCTCATTGTTCCGGACTGGCCAAGGAGAGCTTGGTATCCAGATCTTCAGGAATTACTCATAGGAGATTCCTGGCCCCTTCCTCTAAGAGAGGATCTGTTACAGCAGGGGCCGTGCGTGTATCAAGACTTACCGCAGCTGCGTTTGACGGCTTGGCGGTTGAACGCCAGATCCTAGCTCGAAAGGGTATTCCCAGTGAAGTCATTCCCACACTTCTTCAGGCTAGGAAAGGAGTAACATCTAAACATTACCACCGTATTTGGAGAAAATATGTGTCTTGGTGTGAATCCAAGAAGGCTTTTACGGAGGAATTTCAGTTGGGACGTTTTCTCCATTTCCTACAAGCAGGTGTGGATGCGGGCCTAAAATTGAGCTCAATTAAGGTACGGATTTCAGCCTTATTGGTTTTCAATCAGAAACAATTGGCCTCCCTTCCAGAAGTTCAGACTTTCGTGAAAGGCGTGTTGCACATCTAACCTCCATTTGTGCCCCCAGTGGCACCATGGGATCTTAACGTGGTGTTGCAGTTCCTTCAATCACATTGGTTTGAACCTTTACAGAAGGTGGAGTTGAAATTCGTCACTTGGAAAGTGGTCATGCTGTTGGCCTTGTCATCCATAAGGCGGGTATCGGAGTTAGTGGCTTTGTCTCACAAAAGCCCTTATTTGATCTTCCATGAAGATAGAGCAGAGTTGAGGACTCGTCAACAATTTCTGCCGAAGGTGGTTTCATCGTTCCACATGAACCAACCTATTGTGGTGCCAGTGGCTACTGACGCCTTAGTGGAGTCGAAGTCTCTCGATGTGGTCAAAGCTTTAAAAATTTATGTCGCCAGGACGGCTCAGATTAGGAAAACGGAGGCTCTGTTTGTCCTGTATGATCCCAACAAGATTGGGTCTCCTGCTTCCAAGCAGACTATTCCACGCTGGATCTGTGCTACAATTCAGCAGGCTCATTCTACGGCTGGATTTCCGTTACCGAAATCGGTGAAGGCCCATTCTACCAGAAAGGTGGGCGCGTCCTGGGCAGCTGCCCGGGGGGTCTCGGCGTTACAACTTTGCCGAGCAGCTACTTGGTCGGGTTCAAACACTTTTGCAAAGTTTTACAAGTTTGATTCCCTGGCCGATGAGGACCTCAAGTTTGGTCAATCTGTGCTGCAGAGTCATCCGCACACTCCCGCCTGTTCTAGAGCTTTGGTATAACCCCATGGTTCTTATGGTGACCCCAGCATCCTCTAGGACGTATGAGAAAATAGGATTTTAATACCTACCGGTAAATCCTTTTCTCTTAGTCCGTAGAGGATGCTGGGCGCCCGTCCCAGTGCATACTGTATCTGCAGTTATTAGTTCTGGTTACACACAGGTTGTGTTACGTTTATAATCAGCCTGTTGCTGACATTGTTCATGCTGTTGACTAGAATTCTGTTTAATGCCATGTTGTACGGCATGTTTGAGGTGTGAGCTGGTATGTATCTCACCTTAGTTTAACAATAATTCCTTTCCTCGAAATGTCCGTCTCCCTGGGCACAGTTCCTATAACTGGAGTCTGGAGGAGGGGCATAGAGGGAGGAGCCAGTTCACACCCTTTCAAAGTCTAAAATTGCCCATGTCTCCTGCGGATCCCGTCTATACCCCATGGTTCTTATGGTGACCCCAGCATCCTCTACGGACTAAGAGAAAAGGATTTATCGGTAGGTATTAAAATCCTATTTTTAGTAATATACTGTGTGTATGTGTGTACATATATATATATATATATATATATATATAGAACAAATACTAAAACAAACAGGAATATAAATAATAATGTCAATAAACAAGGCGGAAGGAAGGGAGAGGTTATTAGATGCAAAGGGTATATTCCAGTACATGAGGGATCATAAAAAGTCAGACATCAGAAATATCAAAAGGTAAGATATAACTATAAAGACAAATCAAGGTCCAAAAGTATATCACTAACAGGTCCATGAACCATACAGTATGTCATTGTGGAGACACAGTTCCAGTCACTGTATTCAAAGATGGCCATAATGTAGAATAATACTCTAACCGCAAGCTGCACTTAATCATAGGGGTAGTAGAACAGTACAATATTTAAACCCCGAGTCTCCCTCTCACAACTTTTTTGCATGTATCTTATAATCATAGAAATTGCGGGGTATTAGGATTTTCCAATATTGGGCAATACCCGATCTAGAGGCAAAAAGAATATGGCCTGTCACGTATCTACAGTGTGGTCAGGGAGAGAGTGGATAGTGGTGCAGTATGGCCGTCTCAGGTTTTAATGGGGGCTTAATCTATACAACCCATATTCTGGATATTTGGACATGACCAAAAATTATGGAGAAGAGTACCCACTTCAACCCAATTCCTCCCAACAGAGATGAGAAGCTAATATTTTTTTAATTTTTTATTTCTCAATAAGAAACTTCTTGCCTAGGGGTGCCGTGAAAAAAATTCTCATTCTCTAGTGCGCCTTTATTCCAATAAATTTGTGAACCACTGGCTTAAACACTCTTTAAGAACTCTACTGTTCATCAATGCTTACCAGATTTTCTTTGAACGCTCTCTTTACACGACACCTTTTGTGTTAAGCTGGGTACACACTTGACGTGTGTACCAAGTCGATGGGATGGGTGATGTAATGACAACATATCGCCTAGTGCAGAGATTCTAGACACCCCAACATTCCAGGTTTTAATTATATCCATGGCTCAGCACAGATGGTTAAATCAAATTTACTGAGGTACTAATTAAATCACTTATGGCCAAACATGGATATACTTAAAACCTGGACCGTGTTTGAAGACATCTGGCCGAGTGTTTACCCAGCTTGACACACTGCACTGTCTACCCCCACCTCCCTTAGCATGTAAGTTCTGATTTGCAGGACCTACTGTATCTTCCTCTTTTTTTTTTTTTTTTGTTTCAGCTCAGCCACCTGTGCGTCCCTGTCCTTTACCTACTGTACATTCTCTATGTTCCTTATTATTTACCTCTACAACTATATCAAATACCCTGTTTTTTTATTTTATGTTTCCATGTTGTATACTTTATTAAGCTGTTGTGAATACAGTTTATACTTCTGTTTGTCTGCTTATTATTAAATCAGGCATGTCCAAACTGCGGCCCTCCAGCTGTTGTGAAACTACATATCCCAGCATGCCCTGACACAATTTTGCTGTCAGAGAATGCTAAAGCTGTGTCAGGGCATGCTTGGATGTGTAGTTTCTCAACAGCTGGAGGGCCGCAGTTTGGACATGCCTGCATTAAATAATCTCTGTTATCTGTACTCTACTTCTACTTGTTTATTTGATGGTTTATAAATAAATAATATTTTTGCACAAATGGACCATACCTACATAAAGGTGTGTACACACGGTGAGATCCTTGCTATGCCCGATTTTCACTTGCGATTTCCCTTGAACTCCCCGGAGCCCAGATAGCACAGATTTTTACTAACTTTTCTTGAGATATGGACTATGGCCCTCATTCCGAGTTGTTCGCTCGTTAATTTTCTTCGCATCGCAGCGATTTTCCGCTAATTGCGCATGCGCAATGTTCGCACTGCGACTGCGCCAAGTAAATTTGCTAAGAAGTTTGGTATTTTACTCACGGCATTACGAGGTTTTTTTTCTTCGTTCTGGTGATCGGAGTTTGATTGACAGGAAGTGGGTGTTTCTGGGCGGACGCTGGGCGTTTTATGGGAGTGTGTGAAAAAAAGCTACCGTTTCTGGGAAAAAAGCGGGAGTGGCTGGAGAAACGGGGGAGTGTCTGGGCGAACGCTGGGTGTGTTTGTGACGTCAAACCAGGAACGAAACTGACTGAACTGATCGCACTGGCAGAGTAAGTCTCGAGCTACTCAGAAACTGCTAAGAAATTTCTATTCGCAATTTTGAGAATCTTTCGTTGGCAATTTTGCTAAGCTAAGATTCACTCCCAGTAGGCGGAGGCTTAGCGTGTGCAATGCTGCTAAAAGCAGCTAGCGAGTGAACAACTCGGAATGAGGGCCTATGTGTGCTTACGATTTTGGCTTATGTGAGATTTTGGCTTATGTGAGATGTCATTGACATATGAGGTGAACTAGATAGTACACCGATCAAGCAAGGACTGACCTGCCTGCACAGTCTATCTTTTCTTGCGATGCCGACCTGGTAGGACCGCGCATCGGGATCGAATCAGGATCGCAAGGTGACTTTCACCTTGCGATCTGCACTAACTTTTCTTGCAATTTTCACTATATAGTCAAAATCGAAATAAAATATCTCACCGTGTGTACACATCTATACTCAGATTTTATCAACATCAAGCGAACGCATTAATGCATATAAAAAGTATTAATAATGAAAATAATAAAGTTTAATAAGTGCGATTCTTCCTACATATATTAAAAATGGCTATTGTGTCTTACTTCATACAGTATCTAAATAGCTTTGTTATCACAATAGCAACTAGTTATTTTAAATTAAGCATGTGGAAGAGTAATATTCATTTAGGAAGCATGCATTTGTTATATGACTTTACAATTAGAACAAAGGGGTCTATTTACTAAGCCTTGGATGGAGATAAAGTACCAGCCAATCGGCTCCTGTCATTTTTCAAACACAGCCTGTGACATGGCAGTTAGGAGCCGATTGGCTGGTACTTTATCTCCAGCGACTTTATCTCCATCCAAGGCTTAGTAAATAGACCCCAAAGTTCTTTGTTGATTGAACAGCGCTACTGCATAAACACACATGCTATGTTTAATAACATGTTTTCAACAAAATAAAATCTGTCCTCTAAAGCAAACAAAATTAAACTAGTGCTCTTTTAAAAAAAAAAATATTTCATTTTAAAAATGTCATATTTGTTTATAACTTGTGATACTTGATAACATATTAAACGTAATGTATTGTAATACTAGTTATGACTTCTTTTTCTGTTTTTCTCATACCAAACTCTAAAAGAAAGTTCTTATTTAGCATATATGTGTATCATTTCACGCCAGTACACTGTTTTTAAAGGTGTGACAGTCTTGTCTGTTGACTTTTAGATTTTAGTCAGAAGGGGTTGAAGAGTTTCATATAATATTTTACAGCTTTCACTTATAGGGACTTATACTGTACCTAATTGTGTACATAGGGGGTCATTCCGAGTTGATCGCTCGCTAGCTAGTTTTAGCAGCCGTGCAAACACTATGCCGCCGCCCACTGGGAGTGTATTTTAGCTTAGCAGAAGTGCGAACGGTTGTATCGCAGAGCACCTGCAAAAATTTTTTGTGTAGTTTCAGAGTAGCTCAAAACCTACTCAGCGCTTGCGATCACTTCAGACTATTCAGTTCCGGATTTGACGTCACACACCCGCCCAGCGTTCACCCAGCCACACCTGCGTTTTTCCTGGCACGCCTGCGTTTTTCTGCACACTCCCTGAAAACGGTCAGTTGCCACCCAGAAACGCCCACTTCATGTCAATCACTTTGCGGCAAGCAGTGCGACTGAAATGCATTGCTAGACCCTGTGCAAAACTACATCGTTCGTTGTGCCCGTACGTCACGCATGCACAGAACTGCCATTTTTTAGCCTGGTCGCTGCGCTGCGAACAAATTCAGCTAGCGATCAACTCGGAATGACCCTCATAGTGCAAGTGCATGTCTGAAGCTGAATAAAACACTTATTACCGGTTAAGATTTTACTCAAGAAGTGCTTAATGTCTATGAATTTAGTCATGGATTTGTTTCTTGTACCAAAGATTACTGTTTTAGAAGTATACATTTTAGATTATGCAGTGCACTGAATTGGATTAATTATTATAAATGGAAATAAATTAGGACAAGGAACTACAGCATTACATGCCAGTACCCAGGGGTTAAAGTGAGCCGGAACTGCATTCCGTCAGTTCCACTTGGAGACGGAACGCAGTTCCGACTACTCCGGCTCACCTAACCCGATTGTGTGGCCGGTGCTGCAAGGAGATGCCGGGCGCCCGCTGAGATGGTGTTACCAGCGGGCGCCCGACTCTCTCCACAGCGGCAGCCGGAGGCAGGAGCTCAGTACTGAGCTCCGGCTTCTGGCTCTGTCACTGTGTGCGGTGGGAGAGACGTCATGACGCCTCTCTCATAGTGCTGAAGAGCGGGCGCCCAGAGAACTGCAGCGGCAGGACACGGTGTGTTTGTTTTTTTCTCTTTTGTATAGCGGCATCTACTGGGGGCAAACTACTGGGGGGCATTACTACAGAGGGGCACCTACTGGGGGCAAACTACTGGGGGGCATTACTACAGAGGGGCACCTACTGGGGGGCATTACTACAGAGGGGCACCTGCTGGGGGCAAACTACTGGGGGGCATTACTACAGAGGGGCACCTACTGGGGGCAAACTACTGGGGGGCCTTATTACTGAGGGGCATCTACTGGGGGCAAACTACTAAGAGGCATTACTACTGGGGGGCATCTACTGGGATACATTACTACTGGGGGGCATCTACTGGGGGCAAACTACTGGGGGGCATTATTACTGAGGGCAAGCTACTGGAAGCAAACTACAGGAGGGCATCCACTGGGGGCAACTACTGGGGGGCATTATTACTGGGGGGAAAGCTACTGGAGGCAAATTACAGGAGGGCATCTACTGGGGGCATCTACTCGGGTCAAACTACTGGGAGACATTACTACTGGGGGCAAACTACTGTGGGGCATCTACTGGGGGCAAACTACAAGGGGGCAAGCTACTGGGGGCAAACTACAAGGGGTCAAACTACAGGAGGGCATTACTACTGGGGGTGTAACTACAGAGGCATTACTACTGGGGGTGTAACTACAGGGGCATTACTACTGGGGGTGTAACTACAGGGGCATTACTACTGGGGGTGTAACTACAGGGGCAATACTACTTGGGGGCTAAACTACTGGGGGAATTACTACTTGGGGGCATTACTACTGGGGGCTAAACTACAACGGGGCATAACTACAGGGGCTAAACTACAAGGGGGCAAACTACTGGGGCTAAACTACTGGGGGCATTACCACTGGGAGGCTAAACTAAAGGGGGGGGGGACTACTGGGGTCATAACTGCAGGGGCATTACCACTGGGGGCATAACTACTGGGGCTAAACGACTGGGGGCATTACTACAGGCAACATTACTACTGGGGGCAATACTACACAGGGGCATTACCATTGAGGGCATTACTACTGGAGGCACTACTAATGAGGGCATTGTAAAGGGGGCAGTTCATAAGGGGCATCACTCCTGGGGACATAAGGGGCACTACTATTGCAGGCATTGCTTAAGATGCACCACTACTATGGGCTCTATAGAAGGGGCACTACCACTGTGGGCACTACCAGTACAGTGGACATTGCATAAGGAGCACTACTACTGTGGGCATTGTATAAGGGGCGCTACTGCTGTGGGCATTATGTGTATTATGGGGTGCTACTACTGTGGGCATTATTACTATTGTGTGACCACGCCCCTTTCCTTTTGAGATCACGCCCCTTTATGCGGCGCGTATCTAAGGCGCGCGCTATACCTTTATTCGATGGGCGCCGTGGGGAGGGGGGTGAGTTCCACCACCTCTCTAGGATCACTTTAAGCACTGCCAGTACCAATAGCTAGTAAGTAAATTGTAACAATATTTTCTGTGCTAGTCTTAAGGTGCCCACACACTAGGACAATATTGTGCCTTTTGGCACGATATCGATGCATTGGGTCAGTGTGGGCCACTTACGATCTCAGCGCGCTCCCGGGGGCAATGAGGTAAGATCTGGCCTTGTTGTTTGCGATTGTGTTCTTTAACGTTAGATCGCATGCGATCTAACGTTAGCACATCGTGAGTGAGGTGACCTAGACACATGATTTCGTGAGTCCAGGAGCTACCGGCGGTTGGTAGGGAGTTGAAGGGGTATTGCATGCAACGAATACCTCGTTCTAGTATATGGGCACCACTAGTTACAGTATAATCAAACTTGGGAGCTGTGACATAGGAAGCCTAAACGAACAGTGTCCTTATTTTGTATCTGGCCTATTGTACATTATATGTAGAGTGCAACAATATTTTATGCGCTCTCCTTGGCTGAGAGCGTTTAATGGGACATATAGTGTAATTTAAAAAACTTTTTTTAAACAAATAAATTCTAGAGTGCTTTGTGTAATAATGTATTTTTTAATAAACCTGACAGGTCCCTTAAAAAGATTGTCAAAGGGGATTTAAATGATTGCATTGACTTGCATATTGATAGATAAGCACAATGACAGATACGTGTTTTTCTCCTATAAATTAAAATAAAAAGTTTTGTTACCATGGAACAACTTCTAGACATAGGCATATTGTGGCTGTATTCATATAATTTCCACAAGGTGGCACTCTTGCAGTGGTTTTTCATTTTCAGAATTATTGCGTTTCCTTGGCACCTTTAAAAAGGGATTTTGTGTACTGACACCTGTGTATTGATGACATTGTTGTGATAAAAGTTATGTTTTACGAAATGCAGTAACACTGAAACACACAAAATATCAAAATTCTTTGTATTGATGCTGCGAATTGAGGAGAATAAACATTATTTTATCAGAATGTGTAATCACTGTCGAGAACAGTTGTCATTGTGTCACTGGTAGTTAGTGTATCTTTGCTTAGGTTTACTACAGATGGAGGTTTTGTTAGCAGAGTCTGTCATTGCTTCATTCTGCAGTCCATGTGGCTAACTTATAGGTTGATCATGTGCCAGGCCATCAGTGTATGTGGAAAATGTAACCCACGTGACTCACTTTATCTTTCCCAACTATAAAGTGACAGCATGAAGTGCCTTAATGTTCAGGTACTATCCATACAGTGTTTCCTAAGTAGATACAGAGGTGAATACCTGTACACATTTCCATTTTCTGATTATGTGTACTTATTTAGTAAATTTGCTGTAACCACCCAATCAGACGTGTGTGTTGTGGTTTTAAATGCAGTAGAAATATGACCGAATGAGGTTGGTTGTAAGGGGAACAGCACATATTGTTACACTGTTAGGCCCTGATTTATCAAAGCTTGGAGAGAGAGAAAGTACCTATCAATAAGCTCCTGTCATGTTACAGGCTGTGTTTGAAAAGTGACAGTTAGCAGCTGATTGGTTGGTAGTTTATCTCTGTCCACTTAATCATTTTCCAAGGCTTTTTAATATGCTGGAGTGGAATTTTTCTCTGTCTTCTTGTTTAAAATAACCCCTCCCTTTCATGCACCTGAGAAGTATTACTAAATTGATTGAACAGCTACCATTTTATATTGCTGTGCCAATACTTAGTACATCTGCCCCTGTATTTCATGTTTACATTACTATTGAGCATTAAATTAAAGTTGGGAAGAAAGAGAGAGCGAAAGGTGCCCACACACGGTAAGATTTTTTTCTAAACGATGTGAGTGTTTCCAACAGATCGGAATGACACATCGTTTAAAAAACAGCTCATGTGGGGGCATGTAAATGATGCGATGGGTGCACGCACGAGTTGTTTGACGCCTCCTCAGATCTCTTGAACATGCAGAAAGATCTGAGGAGGTGGTGAACGAAGCCATGCTGCCAAATGCAGCATGGCCCCGCAGCCCCCCCATTCCATACTGTATGCGACACTGTAAAGAAAACAAATCTGTATCTGTATCTTTTGAGTTTTCAGCATAGGTTGACAAGTTAAATTATAGCTCTTTCTCATAGGTATTCATAAAAAAAAAATAACACAGGCTCTGTATAGAAAGAGTTGAATTATCAAGTATGTTTCCTTTACAAAACGGTGGTGGACTTGGCTTGTCCCGTACTTGACAACTAAATTCAGTGATATTGGGGCAGATTCAATTTGTAGCAAGGTAACAAAAACCCTTTCTTACCTTGAGCCCAATTTTGGATTACCGCGGGTATGCGCGCTTCCCAAAAAAAAAGTGATCGCTGGGTGTTCAGTGATGAAAACCCTGCGGCGCACAAAAAATAAAATTAAAATAATGATACTCCTCCGCCGCACCTCCTGGTAGTCTCGCCTCCAGCTTCTGACTGAGGTGGGGGCTTCTGGGAGTCCCTGGGGCTGGAGGAAGGCACAAGGGCTGCTGGGAGATTTAGTTCACCCATCGTCCAGTTCAGTGGCGGTCACACACACACACACGGGGGGGGGGGGGGGGGGGGGGGTGACTCACACACATGCACACACACTTTTGCATACTTATACACATTCACAGACACACCAAACACCTCACGTACTCACCCTGCTGCAGAGAACCCGTCTTCCGATGCTCAATATAGGAGATACTGCTTCAGAAGGTGAGTAATAACGAACTAATTAAGCTATTTGAAAACATCCAATTATTCTTCAAGGGGGGTGCAAGTCCCGTTGAATTTACTTAAAATTGACGATTATAGGAGGAATGCTCTTTACAGAGCATATTTGGCCATTCATGTCCGTCCCTGCCCCAGTGAAGGTTACAATCTATATTCCTTCCCTACCACATGTACACGTACACGCATTCACGCTAGGGTTATTTTTGTTGGGAGCCAATTAGCCTACCAGTATTTTGGGGGATTGTGGGAGGAAACCCACGCAAGTACGGGGAGATTATACAAAGTCCACACAGTTAGGGCCATGGTGGGAAACGAACCCATGACCTCAGTGCTGTGAGGCAGTAACGCTAACCATTACACCGTCCATGCTGTTATGATAAAACTTGATAAATTGTCCCGTATGTGATCGTGGAATGGACCTTCATGTGATTAAACAAGCAAGGGCATACGTAGAAGGGAGTAAGCTAAAAGTATTCTTGCTCTTAAAATAGAATTTTGGTTTATTTAATTTATTTTAACTATATTCTGTGCCGTGAGCTGATGAGTACAGTGTATTTAACATATATCAATATTTAAAATTTGTGTTGTGATGCAATTTGGAATAATTTGATATTAATACAGCCCAAGTAAAAGGCTACTTGTAAACTCATTAAGACACATTATTGTTGAACAAAATTCAGCTATAAAACTGTCCCTCCTATGTGTCCTATTAATGCATTAGGCACTATTTGCTGCTGGTGACAGCACATGCTCCTGTGACTCTAATCTCATGATCATTTAGGGCCAATGTACTGAATGTTGACAGCTTGATGATGTCACAGGGTGTTTTTTAGGAGCACAGTGAGCCTGCTTCATCCAACAGGAGGACTCTTCACATTAACATTAATACTGATGAATATAGCTGTCAAGAAGATAGATAGCTTCCAGTGGCTTATCTATAATATGCAGGGTGTGTGGTGCACAGAGGCCTCTGGCCCAAGGGGACGGTTCCGTGATGCATACCCTTGTACCTCGATACAAGGTCCAATTAGACTGAAGAAATCACTAGTGATATGTCACATGATGGATAGTACTGTGCCAGAGTTTTGCTCTCTTCTACACATGCGCCTGCTCCATTTTTTCCAAGTACAGCAGACCCATACAAAAACTTGAACATGGGCCCTTATTTGCTAAAATGCCCCTGCTATCTTAGTATAGCATGTAAAAATATGACACCATAAATGTAACATGTTTAGTAAAACAGATGTGTCCTCTTACATCCTTGCTGAAGTCGCGCTAACAGCCCTTGAAGTCGCTTCTTGACGTAGCGGGACTCTGTAGCGCAGAGCGTCTTTTTTGCATTTTTTTCTGTGAAAATGCTTCTTATATGCACAAGCAGCTTCTGTTGATTAAAATGATATGCAGCATGCCTCTGTTGTGTGCAATTGTGTCTCTTTCTGAATCCAAAAATAATTAGTTTTAATCAGCAGAAGCCGCGTGTGTGTCCTATTACATTATTTTGCGTCTAAGACGCATTCATGCAGATGTGTCCTCGTACATGTAGCCTCAATATGCCAGGCAGCACGAGATGCCTGGCTTGAGTGAGCCACCAGGTCCTGTGCAACTCTATTAACAGCGGTATTATTATTATTTTTCTGAAAATGCGCCTTAGTCGCAACGCAGTGAGACTAGGATGCACGAGGAGACTGTGCTGATAAATTCGATATGACATATGTATATTGTGTTTGTCTGATTCTGTATACGTAGCAGAAGTGAACTTTTATTGGAGAAAACGGAGGCTTCTACATTGTAGCACATTGTGTACAGATTCAGAGACTCAGTCGCACACAGATTTACATGTGTCATATATCAAATTAATCCGCAGTCTCTTTGTGCGTCCTAGTCACATTACAGCAAAGGCACATTTTCTGGGGAAAAAAAGATGCAGAATAGATGCCCGACGCTAGAAGATTCTCACGTGACTTAGCGTGCCAAGAGGGGCTATTTGGCGTGACTGCAGCAAAGATGATTGAGGACACATCTGTATGCTGGTCCTATATGTGGACTAGGTATCCACTCAACAAATTACTTGAATATGGCCTGTTTTCCAAATTTTAAAAATTAATTTGGATAAATTCAAGTCTTTTCCCTTAAACATTGATCTCTGAATGCTCCATCTACTCAAGAGTGCATTACACTTCTCAGGGGTGTATTAAGAGAGGAGGGGGCCCATGTGCAGACTCCATCAGGCCCCCCTCCTCTCTAGCTGGCACTGCAGTAGACTCTGAACACTGAGGTCACAAGGAGACCTTACCACTGTGCCAGTCTGTGCAGATCTCTGGGAAAAAGGTGCAGAGGCCATTTTCCCGGTGATTTTCCTACTGTGCATGCGCAAAATGCTGGGAAAATGGCCACTGTGCCCTTTTCCTGGTGATTTGTGCAGTGCTGCTGCCGCAGTATTTTGGTCACGACCGCGACCGGAACACATCCAGTAACCTGAAGTCTGAACCAGAAGTGACGCTAGACGCGTCCAATAACCCATCTCAGGCCTTTGCAATTTGCTTTCCATAATCTAATCAAGCCTCTGCTGATGCTTCATGCCACGCATATCAACACTTACCAACCATTATTATCCAAATGAATGGTGGGGGGGTATGTATTGCAGAAATTGGTGTGGGGTGTCGACGACTCCTTTGGAATCAGGAGCTCGTGCGCACCTAACACCCTGCATCCATTATAGATATACCACTACCACTTCTGCTGGTGTTCCTGAAGACTAGTATTAAGGTGTCCAATTTACCACATCCTACGATCAATCATTAATCCTCCTCCTAGAGACTATAGGGAATGATTTAGCAAACTGGAATGGTCTCTTTCATGCTGCATAAAATTTCATCAAAATGAACGTGCTCCCTTGATTTCTCTATCTCTGCCAGATTCTTCCTGTTCATGTTGCATCCTGGTTCCTAACACACCTCTAGCACTCTGCCTCAAAATGTATCTGGAGTAGCGGGAAACCTAAGATAAGATTCTTGATTTTATGTAAGCATACTAAAGATGAAGGCCTAGGCTTACCAACTTCCAAAAAAACTACTTGACTTCTCACCAATTCAGGCGGATCTGGTCCATGCAAATGCCCACCTTAGGGTATCGGAAAACTTAGAAAAAGTTGCAGTTTTCTCTCATCTTATTCCTACTCTTAGGTTCACCCTTATGATATGGTACTATTGTTTCAGAGTGTTTGATCTGCTTTAAAATCTGCCCCTTTATGGATAATAAAGTCTTCCCTAAAGTTATCAGCCGCAAACCTTTTAATAGGTTGACTACGCATTTCATTAAAAAAAAATTGTGATCTCGCCTTCTGCAAACATGACTTGAGTTCTCTGCCTTCCCTGAAAGATTTGACATTCTCTAAATGTTCCTATCAATACTTCCCTCTCTGGTACTCAGTGCAGACCTCAATACTTCCTGCTAGAAATGTATTGCTTGCTTTTGTTTAACTCGCAGTGGCTCATATCAACTGTACGATCATTTTATTTCCCACAACAAACCCACAGAAAAGCCCCATGAACGAGATTTGTGGGATTCCCTGGAGCCAGCGGAATGGGCTGCGATTAGGGGAAATGCAGCTAAATCTTCCATTTATGTGACATCTAGGGAAAACACCTACAAACGCACATTTTTCTTGTCCTTTTTTTTTATATGATACCACAAGGGATTTGCAGGGAACGTAAACACAGACAGTATTAACAGAACAAGAAAAATGTAACTTACATTACAAAACATTTTATAAGCGTGTCTGCAGCCTCTGTCATAGACCCCTTAATAATCAGCCAAACCCAAAAGTTTGGCTCTGTTTTTGGCAGTGGGTCTTGTTGAACATGTTTTAAGTGAGGAAAAGCACATGAGGGAAGAGGACTCTGCTCATGAGAGCTTACATTCTAAAGGGGAGTGGGAGACGACAAGAGTGACACAGGAGAGAGACTTGGAAGGCGTTGATAAAGAAGTAAATCTTGAGAGCCTATTTGAAAGTTTGAAGAGAGGTGAAGAATCTGATAGGAAGAGGAAGAGATTTCCAAAGGTAGGGAGCATCACAGGAAAATCTTGTAGGTGAATTTTGGAAGACATAAAAAATTGGGAGGAGAGTCGGCGGTCATATGGAGCAAAGAGTGCAGACTTTCCTGATGGTAGCCGGGTCGTCTGGCTTTCTGGATCAACAGTGCTGGATACCAAGGTGACTTCACTGCTTGAATCCACCAACACCACCTGTTGTTTTATCAGAACAGTCAACCAAAACAGCAACAGGATACCCGCGGACGAGGACATAGTAAAACAATGTTGAAACACGGGGGGCCTAGTCATTACCACCAAACAATCCATCAGTTCCTGCCGTTTTGGACAATTCCTCCAGAAGTGCCCAGATGTGCCACACTCAAAGCACCCACTGGAGTCACCTTGCGGTCTGTCCCAGCATCTACAGTAGTGCTGGTTTTGGCCTGAGGATCAGCCTGACTACTTTCTCTGATGTCTCGGTCATATTCTCCAGGGCGTAATACTGGTCAATGGCTGTCATAAGCTCTCCAAACAACTGGGAATCCGTCTGTAGAACCCATCTTTGCAGTTCACGGTTTAGGTTCCGCACGCAATGGTAGATTGCCAGGATTTCCAAGATACTGACTGATAGATTTTGGTCGGGGTCTAACCAACTCTTTTTAACTTTGCCAGGTCGGCCAGCTGGGCACGTGTTGCAGATCCCAACTTAAATCGACAATCATAAAATCATTGAGCCTTCCCAGGCTCTGTCACTCCTATACGTGCCAGAATCGCAGTCTTTAGTTGCTGATAACTTGCTGCCTAGTCTCCAGCATATTCCCATAGGCCTGTTGTGCTTCGCCCCCGTCAAATAAGGAGCTAACTTTGCCACCCACTCCTCTGCCGTCCTTTAAAAATGACAACAGAAATGCCTCAACGTCGTCCAAGGGTGTCATCTTTTCAATGATGTCACGCCCCCGCGCTCACACTGTTGGAGCTGACTGAGCTCTGCTCGCAGCAGTCTGTTGCTCTCCACCTGAGCCTCGCTCGGCGACGACTAGCATTTGGCCCTGCTGTGTGACAACCACATTAGTCAAAGCCCGGAGGACTTCCTCCATCTTGCTAGCTGAGCCGATGGAATAGCAGAATTGGGCCTCCCTTATCATGCACCGACAAGCCTATTTTCTAGAGATACGGCACTATGTCCTGGCATTTTTACATTAAAATAGGGACTTTTTCAAATGATTTCCTAGTCTTAATGTGTGTGCTAACAGCTGCAGTTTCTCTCATTGAAACCACCATAAACGCAAATTTTGAATTGAATAGCAAAAAGTCACGGTTATGAATTTTTCTTGCATTAAGCAGTTGTGCAACCTATTTCACTGCTAATTGTATATGGCCCATAATATCTAATAATTAGTAATACAGTGGTTGGTTTGTTTACAGATTTCTTGACAAACATAAAATACTGCACATTGTATATAGGGGCAATTCCAAACCCGATTGCTCGCTGCAGTTTGGCGCAGCGATCGGGTCGGAACTGCGCATGCGCCGGTGCCGCAGTGCGGCCAGTGGCAGCAACAGTTAAGTCCCGGCCAGCCGCAGGAGCTGCGCTGGCCGGGAGTTACTTCTCAAATACAAAGGCATCGCCGCTGTGCGATGCTTATGTATTTGTGTGGGAAGGGGGGCCGGACTGACATGCGGGGCGGACTAGCCCTGTGCTGGGCATCCCCCCGCATGTCAGGGAAGATGATCGTAGCTGTGCTAAATTTAGCACAGCTACGATCAACTCGGAATGACCCCCCCCTAGAACATTCTTGAATATTTGCCTTTATGATGAGTACCAATTTTATGCTTGCCATATTAGCTTCTTTTTTTTTAGCACGCTAGATCACTTGTTACTGTATGTTCTCTGTTACAATGTATTTTAAAATATTTGTAGATGGTCTGTCCAGTCTCCTCAATGCGTAAACAGTGTAAGCCTGGGCGCATGCATCAAAGGAAGGGAGACGGGACAGACTTCAGAGAAAAGAACTGTCTCTGGTGGGGGGGGTCGGGATGGGGTGCGGAAAACAGCGAGAGGTTTGGGGTCGAGCAGAGACTGAGGTGACCTGGCTTATGCCGACTCCGTTATACTAGTCGTACGGTGTCAATATTTTTGTTGCTTTTTTTTTTAATAGCATTTTTGTGTTTAGTTGTCTATTCCTAATAACTTTTGTTTGTTTCAGGCATTACCCAATTGGTTTACTTTTTGACCTACATGCATCAAACTCTTCACTCCCTTGGAATATTTTAGTCCACTTTAAGGTATGTTTCCACTTGCTTTGTATTATATATAACAGGGGCGGAAATATCACCACTGGTATGGTGGCTGTTGGGGTCTTGAGGTAAAAGCATGCTCAGATGTGCAGGGTGTGGGCATTGCATAAATAGTAGAGCAGCGGCCACAAAGGGTGGCGGCCTGCGATTTCTAGACCCCCTCCCCCAAACAAGAAAGAAATAAAACTTTTTCTGCTATAGTGACCGGTAAAGGCCTTGTTCCTCCCCTTATACATAATACTAGCAGTAACATTATTCTGCTACACTCATTGTAACATGTACTGTACAACAGATTTAAACAAACATACAGTAACGCATCATAATTTTAAAAAAAAAATCCCTTTCAGTCACTGTAAAGCTGGAGACATAAATTGTGAAAAGAATGCTTATACTTCATCTGTGTTATCACACACATGTTGAGTTATCATATATGCATCTACTGTATCTGAAACATCTACCACTTTTTCAGGGTATTAATACTTCTACATATAAAGGTGTCTACAACAGAGCCTAGTTACAGGTTTCCATCATGCGGACTACATTCAGAATAGTTCTTAACAGTGTTTTCTAGTAATTCTTATATGCCCAAGCTATCGTTTATCTCAATGTGACCAATTACACCAGATATTATTCACCTGTAATTTATAGTATTGTTCAGATTAGCTCAGGATTGTATTATTGTTTCTCTGGCTGGGTTATTCAGTGTTACCCCGGCAGGGTCCACAGGTTATCCACAGAATAACAATGGGATATGATGAAGCTTTCCGGCCTCCCAGCATGCAACGGGCCCATCCATATATCCCCGCCTCCTGGCTCAGGCAAATCAGTTTTTTGTTTGGTACGGCAGGAGCCGGATCATGGTCAGAGGGCTGCTGGTTTTTAGCAGCCCTAAGCTTTCTTATTTTATTTTTATAGTCTTACTATTTTTCTGAGCTATCTTTCTAAACAGCGTCTTATACATACCTTAGAAAGAGTCGCTCCAACAACTCTCCGCCGGGTTGCGACAATGCTTACCCACGAGTACAGTGCTGTTTCGGCGGGCGTCTGTGTCGGATATACTAGCAGGTCTAGCAGACGTTACCAGGCTGTGGCCGGAGCACGGGGAGAAGGTAAGGCATCGGTTCCGCTTAGAAGGGGAATACGACACAGCCGCACTATTTTGGGAGGAGACTACCAAACGGTCACTGACGCGGCTGCCACCTCGGGTGCACCAGCGCTAGGCCTTAGGGATCATAGGCTCCAGGAGACTACCAAACGGTCACTGACGCGGCTGCCACCTCGGGTGCACCAGCACTAGGCCTTAGGGATCATAGGCTCCAGGAATAGTATGAGGCCGCGATCCCTAGGGTTAATGTCAGCAGTGGGGAGTCAGATGCTCTCCTGGTCGCCCGCCATGAACTGTTTCCTGCTTCCGTCTCAGACGCTATACACAAAGGGAACCCAGTCGCAGCATAGGCGGCTGTGTGACTGGTGCGTCTGTGTTCACTATAGGTTCATGGAGTGGCAGTGTACACTAGTAGCGTCTGGATCCACTCAGCGTTCGCTAACTTATTGATCGGTCCTGGAAGCAAGGTGAATCTCCCTGTATCCCACTCTACTGAGTACGGGTAATACAGCACTAGATCTATATCTACCTTTTTGAGTATGAATAGTTAGGTAAGTGCCTATTGCATGTGAGTCTGTATACATTTACTGTTTCTTTCACCAATGCGTCTGAATACGGTAGATCTGTTTAAACATGATTCAGTAATATGTTCTCCTACATACTTGAAATGTAGTTGTAGTTGATGATGTGCTCATGTTGATTATTATACTAATGTATAACATGTGACTGACTGCTAGTGTGATTGCTGACTTTACTATATTCTGTCAGTTTTTTCTATTCCGATCCTCAATGCTAGTTCATGGGTAGGGTCGGATTGTATGTCACTTTAAAAAGCTTAAAGTGATTACAGTCACAAATTGTGTAGCACACTGTGGAAATGTTGATTATTTATCATGTCTAAGAGCGGCAAAGATGAGGAAGATACACTCACAGCAACACCAACACTCATATCATGTTTGTCTCGCAAAGCTGTGTTATCCTCTCAGGATCTGGTGCACGATGGTTTCTGTGCAAATTGTTTTAGCTTTCACCAGGGGTTCTTTAAAAATACAAGGCAGATTCAGGTGCAGGTTGATCCACCTTGGGCTATGTTTGCACAGACTTTATCCAGTATAGCTGAACGGATAATTCCTCCAACTCCTGTGCCGTGGATAAGTTACACGATTAACCCTTACACCACAGGTGGGAAGCTGCATGTATCACTTCCAGCAGCTGCCTCTCAAAAGAAACAGGCTGATAAGCCGGTGGTAAGTAAATCTTCATCCTCACAGGCTACACATGGTTCATGGGAGGATGAAAGCTCAATTAATTCTACTTCAACATACGAAGAGTAGGAGGACGGTCTCAGCTCAGTGGATATAGCGGAGTTAATTAAAGCATTGACAGCCATTCTATCCTTAGAGGATTCAGCAGAGCCTGTGTTAAAAAAAACAAGGCACCTGTGTTTAAACGTCCCAAAACAGTTAAGACTGAGTTTCCAGGGTCAGATCAGCTGACTGAAATCATGGGAAAGGCTTGGGCTACGCCTAATACGAAGTTTAGAATTCTTAAGCAATGGAATTCCAATTATCCTCTTCCAGCTGGGGATTATTTAAAAAGAGAGGTGGCTCCTAAAGTAGATACGCATGTGATTCGATTAGTGTGAAAATCTACATTACCTTTGCCTTCAACATCATTAAATGATGTCACATATCGGAGAGTAGATGGTTTTCCAAAAACCATTTTTTCCCTGTCTGGGGCAGTCATAAGGTCAGCCATGGCTTCAGCTTGGATTGGAAAGGCAGTGGCTGCCTGGGCTGATGCATTGAAGGGGGATTTTTCAACAGCATCTAGAGAGCAAAATCCCATCTAGCACATATAAAACAGCCTGCAATGTTCTTGGAAGAAGCAGCATTTGATATGGGTACTATTGCCTCCAGGTCATCAGCTTCAACAATAGCTAATCGTAGAGCAGTTTGGCTACGTACGTGGAAAGCTGATTCAGAATCTAAGAAGGTTTTGGAATCTTTGCCCTTTTCTGGAGATATTCTTTTTGGTAAAGAATTGACAAATACGGTATTTTGGAGTCAGAAGCAGACTCCAAGAAAGTAAAGTTTCATTCCATATACAATTTCAAACCTTAAGTTCTGTATTTTTGGCTCTTTCGGTCTCACGGAAAAGCTAAAGGTAAAAGTGATAGCAGGCAGTCCTAATACAACAAGTGTGGTAGGACTAAAAAGCATTGGGCTACCAGAGGACCGGTTGGTAAAACAGATAAGCCATCAGCCTGATGGTGCGGACCTCCACCTGTGGGATCCCAGGGTGGTGGGCCGACTTCTTCAATTTGTACAGATCTGGCAGCAGTCAACAACAGATGCCTGGGTGCAGGAAGCGGTATCTCTAGGTTATGCTTTTTGCCTTCAAGAAGCACCCTCCTCAAAGGTTTTTTTGTACCAGCCCGTCTCGGGTAGAGACGAAGGCCAGGGTTTTGCAAGAAGCAATTCAGAAATTGCTTCAGTCAGGAGTAGTCATTCCAGTTCCTCATGCACAACGAGGACAGGGGTATTACTCCAACCTGTTTTTAGTTCAGAAGCCAAATGGGTCATTTCTGCCCATTCTCTATCTCAAAGTGCTGAACAAATACATTTGGGTACCTCGGTTTCACATGGAGAATTTACGTTCCATAATTTTGGCCATGGAGCCAGGGGATTATATGGTATCCCTGGATATACAGGATGCTTACCTACATGTTCCTATAGCACTGTCCCATCAGTGCTATCTCAGGTTTGCTATCCTCCAACAGCATTTTCAGTTCCAGGCCCTACCTTCTAGGTTAGCCACAGCCCCCAGAGTATTTACCAAGATTATGGTGGTAATGGCAGCTTATCTCCGCCAGCAGGGGATAATAATTTTTCCATACTCCAACGATCTTTTAATCCTGGCACAGTCGCAGGAATTGCTTCTATGTCATCTGCAACAGACAAAAACGTGTCTGCAGAAGCACAGGTGGCTCATAAATTGGGCAAAATTGTCTCTGGTTCCGTCACAGCGGATGACTCACTTGGGGACTGTACTGGATTCAAGTCTAAAGAGAATAATGTTACCTCTGCACAAGATATCCAAGGTTCAGCCAAGGATTCAGGACTTGCTACACAGTCAAAAGGTATCCATTCACGCAGCAATGCATGTGATGGGTTTGATGGTGTCAACATTCGACATGGTGGAGTATGTACAATTCCACTCAAGGCCTCTGCAGCGTCTGATTCTTGCGAAATGGAGTGGGTTGCATCAGACGATAAAAACACAGACTATGGTTCCTACGATAGAAGTAAGAAGGTCATTAGCCTGATGATTACAGACATCCCATCTGGACAAGGGGAGACCCTTTTGGATATCAGATTGGAAAATTCTGATGCCAGATGCCAGTTTTCAGGGCTGGTGAGCAGTGTTAGGAAGCTTGTGTTTCCATGGGCAATGGACCAAAGAGGAAGGTTGCCTGCCAATAAATATATTGGAACTTCAGGCCATATACATGGCACTGATTCAGGCAAAGGACATTCTTCGGGGAAAACCTGTCCAGATCCACTCAGACAATGCGACAGCAGTAGCGTACCTCAACAATCAGGAAGGAACTCGCAGCCGAAAAGCAATGAAGGAGGTAAGTCACATACTAAAGTGGGCAGAACTTCATCATCCAGCCTTGTCCGCAGTGTTCGTTCTGGGAGTCCTAAACTGAGAAGCAGACTTTCTCAGACTCTAGACAAGTGGGAGTTGCCAGAGATAGATCTCATGGCGTCCCGTCTGAACAACAAAGTGCTCGCATATGGGTCAAGAACAAAGGATCCCAGAGCGATCTTTGTGGATGCCCTGTTTGTGAGATGGGACTTTCATCTGGCTTATGTGTTTCTTCCAATCACCCTATTACCCAGGGTGGTGAGAAAGATAAAGCAAGGGAAAGGTGCCGTGATACTAATATCACCGGCTTGGCCCAGAAGGCATTGGTACACAGATCTGCAGAGAATGTCGATGGATGCTTCACTTCTGCTCCCTCAACGTCCAGATCTACTGATGCATAGTCCTTGTTATCACAGACATCTGGATCGACTGTCTTTGACGGTGTGGCTCTTGAAACCTCTATCCTGAAGTCAAGAGGATTCTCAAAACAGGTAATTCAAACTATGCTCAGAGCAAGGAAACCTTCCTCAGCTCGCATTTATCACCGAATATGGCAAACCTATATTCATTGGTGCATTGAACGGAAAATGGACCCTAAGTCTTTCAGAGTTTCCAGGGTCTTAGCATTCCTTCAGGCAGGAATGGATAAAGGTTTGAAGGTGGCTTCCTTGAGAGTGCAAGTGTCAGCATTGACTGTGTGGTTCCAATAGAAAATTGCCAACTTACAGGATGTGCATACTTTTTTCCAGGGAATGCTGCACATTCAACCTCCTTTTGTTCCTCCTACAGTGCCTTTGGACTTAAGTCTAGTCCTGAAAGCCCTTCAAGTTGCCGCATTTGAACCACTTAATAAAGTGAATCTTAAATGGTTGACAGCTAAAGTTCTCGTTCTACTGGCTAGGGCGTCAGCTAGAAGGGTATCAGATTTAGGGGCATTATCATGTCGTTCCCCATGTCTGATTTTTTTATCCAGATAAAGCAGTTCTAAGAACTAGATCTGGGTATCTTAGGAAGGTGGTATCTAAATTCCACCTTCATGAAGAAATTGTAGTCCTGGCTTTCCAGATACCGGGCCTTTCTGCGGGAGATGCATCGCTGGATGTGGTCAGTGCATTAAGGATCTACGTGGATCGTACCAGTGTCATCAGAAAGACAGATTCTCTTTTCATTCTCTACGGATTTCACAAGAGAGGATGGCCTGCTGATAAGCAGACACTGGCAAGATGGCTTCGGATGACGATTTCGTAAGCATATTCTCAAGCTGATCTCCCTGTTCCGGCTAATGTCTCTGCTCACTCTACTCGTAAAGTAGGTCCATCATGGGCAGCACAACGTGGTGCTTCAGCAGAACAGATATGTAAGGCAGCCACATGGTCTTCCATTAACACATTGATTAGACATTATGCCATGGATACCTTTGCCTCTCATGACGCTGAATTCGGGCGAAGGATTCTCCTGTCCAATCAGGAGCGTCCCCACCACTAAATTGCTTTGGGACATCCCATTGTTATCCTATGGATAACCTGTGGACCCTGCCGGAGAAATATACCGTTATGGTAAGAACTTACCGTCGATAACAGTATTTCTCCTAAGTACACAGGGATCCCACCCTGACGCACCTGATTTGAGGATCCTTTTACTCACTAACCTCTTCCTTCTTTTACGGAAGGGTGTGCATGTGTGTTCCTCTCGTCTGATTAGGGCTATCTATGATGCTCCTGCCTTGAATTTAGGAATACAACTGATTTGCCTGAGCCAGGAGCCGGATATATGTGGACGGGCCTGTTGCATGCTGGGAGGCCGGAAAGCTTTGACCGATTGGTGCAAATACGTTGTCGCTTCATCATATCCCATTGTTATCCTGTGGATCCTGTGGACTTAGGAGAAATACTGTAATCAACGGTAAGTTCTTACCGTAACATATATTTACTGTAACTCCTTATTTTAGTAAAGACCACCATTTTTCGCACATTTTTTATGCATAGTTAGGATTGATAAAAATGTTTTCTTTTAATAAATAATAATAATGATATATACACCGTATGTATGTATATATATATATATATATATATATAGTCATTTAAAAACCTATACAGGACCCTAGCAGAATATTAATATGCTGACTAAGAACCTTTTGCGTAGGCGCCTTGTGAGCCATGACAGTGATATGCTAAAAACAAACCTAACATGATCTTATTTGTAGTCATCTCAGACTATGTCATGCAGGGCATGACTTGACATGATTTTTGGTCTCTGAATTAACTGTACTAACTTCGATAACATCCAAACCGTTGATGAAAACCACTGCACTTCTCGCTGCATACAAAAACATGGTCTTTTTTTCAGTACGCTAATCTGTGGCTCCAGTTCTGAGTCACTTCTTCCATTATGCTGCACGCATAGATCTCCCTCCCTAATTTAGTAAAAGGATGATAAAGGTTACATTAGTAATTTTATACAACAATAGTCATAATAAATCTTATAGTGCTGAATTGTTTATGTTAAAATCCCAGTTGAAATTGTTTAAATTATAAAATATTTTGTATCCTTTTAGGTTTACTGTTGGTTTATACATATAGAGGGAGCCGCACTCATCCAGTGGGGCTCCATCGTAGGCGTGCACTCCCGGCGTGACGATTAGCGTGGCTCCATCTGTATAGTATAGGGACTGATTCCAATTTATAGCAACGCAAAAAGAGCACATAACTTTGCACCTTATCAAAACCATGCTGCACTGTAGGTGGGGAAATTTAAAATGTGCAGCGTCATTTAGATTTAGGAGGGACGTGTCTTGCTACTAGCTCAAATCGAATTTGCAGTGTAAAAATAAAGGTGTCCTACATGCACAGCAGCCAGTATTTACTCTGCATGATAATCAGATGGTTCTTGTACCACTTGCAGTGAAACATGGGTTGTCCAGTATCCAGTCTATAGATCTACACTAAAAAGGACTACAGTCAATAGGTAGACCACTAATGGTCGACAGCGTCAAAAGGCTGAAAAGGGTCGACACAAGTTTTTTTTTCATTATATTTTTTCTCTTATGTCCTAGGGGATACCGGGAATCCATTTAGTACCATGGGGTATAGACGGGTCCACTTGGAGCCATGGGCACTATAGAAGTTTGATTAGGTGTGCTGGCTCCTCCCTCTATGCCCCTCCTACCAGACTCAGTTTAGAAAATGTGCCCGAAGGAGCCGGTCACATCTCTGGAAGCTCCTGAAGAGTTTCTGCATTTATTTTTTACGTTTGTTATTTTCAGGCAGGACTGGATGGCATCAGCCTGCCTACTTTGTGGGACTTGGAAGGGGGGGGCAACCCCACTAAGGGTTAATGGTCCCATTCCCCGCTGACAGGACGCTAACTCCTGAGGGAAGTATTCGCAAGCCCCATCACGGCGAGCGTACATTCCCGCAGCACGCCGCCACCCCTAACAGAGCCAGAAGAAAGAAGAGTGGTGAGTACTAAGCCTGCATCCCGGTTAGCGGGTCGCCGGCCATTATGGCAGCATAACAGTACGGAGACGCACGGCTCCCATACGAGGCGGACTGAGTCTCCAGACTTAGTACACTGTAGTGTACACAGTACCCAGACTGGCAATACAGGCTTAAAAGGGGACTTTCTACATTTTATGCACATAGACACATAAAGCCAGTATAAAGATGAGCGAGAAGACCGCACGCCATTGAAGGGGCAGGGCTTCACTATGAGCGGATCCAGCAGCTCACAGGCATCATTTTTACCCTGCTGCAGCTGACACAGGGACGCGCAGTAAGGCGCATGCTGACTGACAGGGATGCGCAGCTCCTCCAAAGAACCTCCAGATTACCTCAGCGGTACCAGGAGGTCATAGCAGGGGGGAGTGATATAATCGTATACTAAGTCCCTAATCTAGGTACTTAGTCTGGGATTTGGCTAAGCTTGGCTTTAGCAATAAGGGCGCCGTGTGCTGGTTCTATCCTCTCTGTGTGTCTCTCGGGAAGGGATCTTGTGGGTTAATTGTGCATTTAACCTTTTCCTGTGTGTGTGCTGTCACTGCTGCAGTATGTCAGGCAAAGAGTGTGTTTCATGTAAGGCACAGTGTTCCTCTTCTCCAGGGGGTTCACTACTGTGTACTCAGCGTAGTATCCCTTCTCAGGCTAGTGGGGCGGAGCCAGCATGGCTGGACTCCATTAGGGGGATAATATCCACCATCTCTACTAAATTATCTGGTAATGAGAAAGAGACGCAATACTTAAGACAGTCTATGGCTGAGTTTATGCAAAAGGACTCAGTACTCAGACCAGCGTCTCAGTCCTCTACCATTTGTCCACAAAAACGTACTTTGGCCCAGATACTGCATTCTGACTCTGGTAATGAAGGGTCAGAAATGGAGGAAGGATGAGGTGGACATAGAGGTAAGGGAGGGTATTCTGTCACAGGGTGTAGAGGCTCTCATAGATTCTATCAGAGAAATCCTAAATATACCTGATAAGGTGACAGAGGAGTGTAAGGAAACTTACTTTAATATAAAGAAAAAATACTCAGCCACTTTTCCTGTATTAAAGGAACTAAATACCCTGTTTGAAGAACCGTGGGTTTATCCAGATAAGAAATTTCAAATTCCTAGCCGGTTATTATCATCTTTTTCTTTTCCTCCTGAGGATAGGAAAAATATGGGAAAATCCACACATAGTGGATACATCTGTCTCCAGGCTCTCACATAAAATGTTATTACCTGTTCCTGGTACAGCCTCCCTAAAGGATGCAGCTGATCGTAAGATTGAGACTACACTCAAATCTTTGTACACAGCTGCAGGGGTGGCCCAGAGACCCACTATATCATGTGGGTGGACTACTCGAGCCATTGCTAAATGGTCTGGTAATTTAATTGAGGGGTTAGACACCTTTCCTCAAGAGGACATTGTGTTGCTCCTGCAGCACATACAAGACTCTGCGAACTTTATGGTGGAGGCCATTAAATAGATAGGTTTGCCTAATGCACGCACTACAGCTATGGCAATGTCGGCTTGCAGGGGATTATGACTACATCAGTGGACTGCTGACGCGGATTCCAAAAAAGGTGTGGAAGGCCTGCCATTCACAGGTGAGGTATGAACTTGACAAGTGGATGTCACGAGCGTCTGCGGGTAAGTCCACTTATTTACCTTTTGCAGCTCCGCCAGCCAGGAATGCCTACTCAAGACCCAATTTACAGTTCTTTCGGACTGCCAAGTTTAGGGGCAAGGCCAGAGGTTCATCTACCGCCGCCAGAGGTGCTAGAGGTAAACCACGCAAACCAGCGACTGCTGGTTCGCAGGAACAGAACTTCGGGCTCTGCTTCCTCAAAACTTTACACATGATGGTAAACCGCGATGCCTGGGAGACAGACAGGTGGGAGGCCGGCTACATTTCTTCAGTCACACCTGGACACGATCTTCCAGGATCCCTGGGTAATAGGCCTTATATCACAGGGTACAGGCTGGAGTTCCAGGTTCCCCCACCTCACAGATTCTTCAAATCAGGCTTACCAGTATCACAGGTAGCAAGAGTAACCTTATATCAAGTCATTCAAAAAATTGTTACAGACCTAGGTCAATGTTCCAGTTCCACCTCATATACAAAATAAGGGATACTGGTCCAGCTTGTTTGTAGTTCCGAAACCGGACGGTGCGGTAAGATCGATTCTGAGTATTTAAGAGTGTTCAAGTTCAAGATGGAGTCTCTGAGAGCGGTGATCTCAGGTCTGGATGACATCTAGCGTCTGGATGTCAAGGATGCGTACCTTCACATTCCGATCTGGCCGCCTCATCAGGCTTTTCTACGGTTTGCACTGCAGGACTGTAACTACCAGTTTCAAGCCCTGCCATTTGCTCTCTCCATGGCACCGAGGGTGTTCACCAAGGTGATGGCAGAGATGATGATGTTGCTCCGCAGACAACGAGTGAAAGTTATCCCTTACCTGGACGATCTTCTGATAAAGACTTCATCCAGGGAGCAGTTGTTGGAGAACATTGGTCTCATAGAAACATAGAAACATAGAATTTGACGGCAGATAAGAACCACTTGGCCCATCTAGTCTGCCCCTTTTTTTTTATCCTTTAGGTAATCTCAACCCTTTTTGAACCTTAATTCTTTGTAAGGATATTCATATGCCTATCCCAAGCATGTTTAAATTGCTCTACAGTCTTAGCCTCTACCACCTCTGATGGGAGACTATTCCACTTATCCACTACCCTTTCTGTGAAGTAATTTTTCCTTAAATTTCCCCTGAACCTCCCCCCCTCCAGTCTCAGTGTATGTCCTCGAGTTCTAATACTTCTCTTCCTTTGAAGAATGTTTCCCTCCTGAACTTTAAGACCTTTGATATATTTGAAAGTTTCTATCATGTCTCCCCTTTCCCTTCTCTCCTCCAAACTATACATGTTAAGATCTTTTCTCTGACGTCCTAGTGGATGCTGGGACTCCGTAAGGACCATGGGGAATAGCGGCTCCGCAGGAGACAGGGCACAAAATAAAAGCTTAAGGATCAGGTGGTGTGCACTGGCTCCTCCCCCTATGACCCTCCTCCAAGCCTCAGTTAGATTTTTGTGCCCGGCCGAGAAGGGTGCAATCTAGGTGGCTCTCCTGAGCTGCTTAGAATAAAAGTTTAGTTTAGGTTTTTTTATTTTCAGTGAGTCCTGCTGGCAACAGGCTCACTGCATCGTGGGACTAAGGGGAGAAGAAACGGACTCACCTGAGTGCAGAGTGGATCGGGTTTCTTAGGCTTCTGGACATTAGCTCCAGAGGGACGATCACAGGTTCAGCCTGGATGGGTCACCGGAGCCGCGCCGCTGTCCCCCTTACAGAGCCAGAAGAGACGAAGAGGTCCGGTGAAATCGGCGGCAGAAGACATCCTGTCTTCAGTCTAAGGTAGCGCACAGCACCGCAGCTGTGCGCCATTGCTCTCAGCACACTTCACACTCCGGTCACTGAGGGTGCAGGGCGCTGGGGGGGAGCGCCCTGAGACGCAATATAACAATATACCTTAGGTGGCAAAAAGAATACATCACATATAGCTCCTGGGCTATATGGATGTATTTTAATCCCCTGCCATTTTTACACAAAAAAGCGGGAGATAAGGACGTCGTGAAGGGGCGGAGCCTATCTCCTCAGCACACAAGCGCCATTTTCCCTCACAGCTCCGCTGGAAGGACGGCTCCCTGACTCTCCCCTGCAGTCCTGCTTCAGAATCAGGGTAAAAAAGAGAAGGGGGGGCATTTTTGGCAGCAAATAACGATAATAACAGCAGCTATAAGGGAATAACACTTATATAAGGTTATCCCTGTATATATATATATAGCGCTGGGTGTGTGCTGGCAGACTCTCCCTCTCCCTCTCCAAAGGGCTAAGTGGGGTCCTGTCCTCTATCAGAGCATTCCCGGTGTGTGTGCTGTGTGTCGGTACGCGTGTGTCGACATGTATGAGGAGGAAAATGATGTGGAGGCGGAGCAGTTGCCTGTGTTGGTGATGTCACCCCCTAGGGAGTCGACACCTGACTGGATGATTGTATTTAAACAATTAAGTGATAATGTCAGCAATTTGCAAAAAACTGTTGACGACATGAGACAGCCGGCAAATCAATTAGTGCCTGTCCAGGCGTCTCAGACACCGTCAGGGGCGCTAAAACGCCCGTTACCTCAGTGGGTCGACACAGACCCTGACACAGATACTGAGTCTAGTGTCGACGGTGACGAGACAAACGTAATGTCCAGTAGGGCCACACGTTACATGATCACGGCAATGAAAGAGGCATTGAACCTTTCTGACACTACAAGTACCACAAAGAAGGGTATTATGTGGGGTGAGAAAAAACTACCAATAGTTTTTACTGAGTCAGAGGAAATAAATGAGGTGTGTGAAAAAGCGTGGGTTTCCCCCGATAAAAAACAGCTAATTTCTAAAAAATTATTAGCATTATATCCCTTCCCGCCAGAGGTTAGGGCGCGTTGGGAAACACCCCCTAGGGTAGATAAGGCGCTCACACGTTTATCTAAACAAGTAGCGTTACCGTCTCCTGATACGGCCACCCTCAAAGAACCAGCTGATAGAAGGCTGGAAAATATCCTAAAACGTATATACACACATACTGGTGTTATACTGCGACCAGCAATCGCCTCAGCCTGGATGTGCAGTGCTGGAGTCGCATGGTCGGATTCCCTGACTGAGAATATTGATACCCTGGATAGGGACAATATTTTGTTAACTATAGAACATTTAAAGGATGCATTACTATATATGCGTGATGCACAGAGGGATATTTGCACCCTGGCATCAAGAGTAAGTGCTATGTCCATCTCTGCCAGAAGAGCGTTATGGACGCGACAGTGGTCAGGGGATGCGGATTCCAAACGGCACATGGAAGTATTGCCGTATAAAGGGGAGGAGTTATTTGGGGCTGGTCTATCGGACCTGGTGGCCACGGCAACGGCTGGAAAATCCACCTTTTTACCCCAGGTCACTCCACATCAGCAGAAAAAGACACCGTCTTTTCAAACTCAGTCCTTTCGTTCCCATAAGTACAAGCGAGCAAAAGGCCACTCTTTTCTGCCCCGGGGCAGAGGAAGAGGAAAAAGACTGCACCATGCAGCCGCTTCACAGGAGCAGAAGCCCTCCCCTGCTTCTGCCAAGTCTTCAGCATGACGCTGGGGCTTTACAAGCAGACTCAGATATGGTGGGGGCCCGTCTCAAGAATTTCAACGCGCAGTGGGCTCACTCGCAAGTGGATCCCTGGATTCTACAGGTAGTATCGCAAGGGTACAAACTGGAATTCGAGGCGTTTCCCCCTCGTCGGTTCCTGAAGTCTGCTTTACCAAAGTCTC
This sequence comes from Pseudophryne corroboree, assembly GCF_028390025.1. NCBI lineage: Eukaryota > Metazoa > Chordata > Amphibia > Anura > Myobatrachidae > Pseudophryne > Pseudophryne corroboree. The sequence goes on along the minus strand of NC_086447.1, from coordinate 480,807,609 downwards.
CCTCCGACAGGGAGGCAGTTTTGGAAGCCATTCACAAGCTGTATTCCCAGCAGGTGATAATCAAGGTACCCCTCCTGCAACAAGGAAAGGGGTATTATTCCACGCTGTTTGTGGTACCGAAGCCGGACGGCTCGGTGAGACCAATTTTAAATCTGAAATCCTTGAACACTTACATAAAAAGGTTCAAATTCAAGATGGAGTCACTCAGAGCAGTGATAGCGAACCTGGAAGAAGGGGACTATATGGTGTCTCTGGACATCAAAGATGCTTATCTCCACGTCCCAATATACCCTTCTCACCAAGGGTACCTCAGGTTTGTAATACAAAACTGTCATTATCAGTTTCAGACGCTGCCGTTTGGATTGTCCACGGCACCTCGGGTCTTTACCAAGGTAATGGCCGAAATGATGATTCTTCTACGAAGAAAAGGCATTTTAATTATCCCTTACTTGGACGATCTCCTGATAAGGGCAAGATCCAGGGAACAGTTAGAAGTCGGAGTAGCACTATCTCAGGTAGTGTTACGTCAGCACGGGTGGATTCTAAATATTCCAAAATCGCAGCTGATTCCAACGACACGTCTACTGTTCCTAGGAATGATTCTGGACACAGTCCAGAAGAAGGTGTTTCTCCCGGAGGAGAAGGCCAGGGAGTTATCCGAGCTAGTCAGGAACCTCCTAAAACCAGGCCAGGTCTCAGTGCATCAGTGCACGAGGGTCCTGGGAAAAATGGTGGCTTCTTACGAAGCGATTCCATTCGGAAGATTCCATGCAAGAACATTTCAGTGGGATCTACTGGACAAATGGTCCGGATCGCATCTGCAGATGCATCAGCGGATAACCCTGTCGCCAAGGACAAGGGTGTCTCTCCTGTGGTGGCTGCAGAGTGCTCATCTACTAGAGGGCCGCAGATTTGGCATTCAGGATTGGATCCTGGTAACCACGGATGCCAGCCTGAGAGGCTGGGGAGCAGTCACACAGGGAAGGAATTTCCAGGGCTTGTGGTCAAGCATGGAAACATCTCTTCATATAAACATTCTGGAACTAAGGGCCATTTACAATGCCCTAAGTCAAGCAAAACCTCTGCTTCAGGGTCAGGCGGTGTTGATCCAATCGGACAACATCACGTCAGTCGCCCACGTAAACAGACAGGGCGGCACGAGAAGCAGGAGGGCAATGGCAGAAGCTGCAAGGATTCTTCGCTGGGCGGAAAATCATGTGATAGCACTGTCAGCAGTGTTCATTCCGGGAGTGGACAACTGGGAAGCAGACTTCCTCAGCAGACACGACCTTCACCCGGGAGAGTGGGGACTTCACCCAGAAGTCTTCCACCTGATTGTAAACCGTTGGGAAAAACCAAAGGTGGACATGATGGCGTCACGTCTAAACAAAAAACTGGACAGATATTGCGCCAGGTCAAGGGACCCTCAGGCAATAGCAGTGGACGCTCTGGTAACGCCGTGGGTGTACCAGTCAGTGTATGTGTTCCCTCCTCTGCCTCTCATACCAAAAGTACTGAGAATCATAAGAAGGAGAGGAGTAAGAACTATACTCGTGGTCCCGGATTGGCCAAGAAGGACTTGGTACCCGGAACTTCAAGAGATGCTCACGGACGAACCGTGGCCTCTACCTCTAAGACAGGACCTGCTACTGCAGGGGCCTTGTCTGTTTCAAGACTTACCGCGGCTGCGTTTGACGGCATGGCGGTTGAACGCCGGATCCTGAGGGAAAAAGGCATTCCAGAAGAAGTCATTCCTACTCTGGTCAAAGCCAGGAAGGACGTAACCGCAAAACATTATCACCGCATTTGGCGTAAATATGTTGCGTGGTGTGAGGCCAAGAGGGCCCCTACAGAGGAATTTCAACTGGGTCGTTTCCTTCATTTCCTACAAACAGGACTGTCTATGGGCCTAAAATTAGGGTCCATTAAGGTTCAAATTTCGGCCCTGTCGATTTTCTTCCAAAAAGAACTGGCTTCAGTACCTGAAGTTCAGACATTTGTAAAAGGGGTGCTGCACATACAGCCTCCTTTTGTGCCTCCAGTGGCACCTTGGGATCTCAATGTGGTGTTGAGTTTTCTAAAGTCACATTGGTTTGAACCACTTTCCACTGTGGACTTAAAATATCTCACATGGAAGGTGTCGATGCTGTTAGCCTTGGCTTCAGCCAGGTGTGTGTCAGAATTGGCGGCTTTATCATATAAAAGCCCTTACTTAATTTTTCATTCTGACAGGGCGGAATTGAGGACTCGTCCTCAATTTCTACCTAAGGTGGTTTCTGCATTTCACATGAACCAACCTATTGTGGTACCTGCGGCTACCAGGGACTTAGAGGACTCTAAGTTGCTTGACGTTGTCAGGGCCTTGAAAATATATGTTTCCAGGACGGCTGGAGTCAGAAAATCTGACTCGCTGTTTATCCTGTATGCACCTAACAAACTGGGTGCTCCTGCTTCTAAGCAGACGATTGCTCGTTGGATTTGTAGTACAATTCAGCTTGCACATTCTGTGGCAGGATTGCCACAGCCAAAATCAGTAAAAGCCCATTCCACAAGGAAAGTGGGCTCATCTTGGGCGGCTGCCCGAGGGGTCTCGGCTTTACAACTTTGCCGAGCAGCTACTTGGTCAGGGGCAAACACGTTTGCTAAATTCTACAAATTTGATACCCTGGCTGAGGAGGACCTGGAGTTCTCTCATTCGGTGCTGCAGAGTCATCCGCACTCTCCCGCCCGTTTGGGAGCTTTGGTATAATCCCCATGGTCCTTACGGAGTCCCAGCATCCACTAGGACGTCAGAGAAAATAAGATTTTACTTACCGATAAATCTATTTCTCATAGTCCGTAGTGGATGCTGGGCGCCCATCCCTAGTGCGGATTGTCTGCAATACTTGTATATAGTTATTGTTACAAAAATTCGGGTTATTATTGTTGTGAGCCATCTTTTCAGAGGCTCCCTTGCGTTTATCATACTGTTAACTGGGTTCAGATCACAAGTTGTACGGTGTGATTGGTGTGGCTGGTATGAGTCTTACCCGGGATTCAATATCCTTCCTTATTATGTACGCTCGTCCGGGCACAGTATCCTAACTGAGGCTTGGAGGAGGGTCATAGGGGGAGGAGCCAGTGCACACCACCTGATCCTTAAGCTTTTATTTTGTGCCCTGTCTCCTGCGGAGCCGCTATTCCCCATGGTCCTTACGGAGTCCCAGCATCCACTACGGACTATGAGAAATAGATTTATCGGTAAGTAAAATCTTATTTTAGCCTTTCCGGGTACGTTTTGTGATGTAGGCCATGCACCATTTTAGTTGCCCTTCTTTGTACACTCTCTAATGTATTTATATCCTTCTGGAGATATGGTCTCCAGAACTGGGCACAGTATTCCAGATGGGGCTGCCCCAATGACCTATACAGTGGCATTATCACTTCTTTTTTCCTGCTACTGATTCCTCTCCCTATGCAACCAAGCATCTGACTTGCCTTTCTCATTGCTTTGTTGCATTGCTTTCCTGCCTTCAAGTCACTTGAAATAGTGACTCCTAAATCCCTTTCCTCCTCAGTAGTTTCCATTATAGTACCCTTGATACTATATTTAGCCTTTGGGTTTTTGAGACCCAAGTGCATGATTTTGCATTTTTTAGCATTAAACTGTAGTTGCCACGTTCTTGATCATTTCTCAAGCCTAGCTAGGTCATCAGTCATTTGTTTTACCACTCCCGGTGTGTCTACCCTGTTGCATATCTTTGTATCATCTGCAAAAAGGCATACCTTCCCTTCAATACCATCTGCAATGTCACCAACAAAGATATTAAAGAGAACTAGACCAAGTACAGATCCCTGGGGTACTCCACTGGTAACATTTCCCTCCATAGATTGCACTCCATTAACTACAACTGTCTGTTTCCTATCCTGCAACCAGGTTCTTATCCATTTAACTGTTTTATAATCCACCCCCACGCTTTCAAGTTTATTTAGCAGTCTGCGATGTGGGACAGTGTCAAATGCCTTACTAAAGTCTAGATATGCTACATCTATAGCTCCCCCTTGATCTATTATTTTCGTCACAGAGTCAAAAAAGTCAATAAGATTTGTTTGGCATGATCTACCACCACTAAATCCATGCTGTTTTGGATCCTGTAAGTGGTTTGATTTAAGATATTCCACAACTCCTTTCTTTTAATAGTTTTTCCATTACTTTCCCCACTACTGATGTAAGGCTTACTGGTCTGTAGTTACTTGCTTCTTCCTTGCTTCCACTTTTGTGCAGTGGAACTACATTTGCTCTTTTCCAGTCCTCTGGAATGGCACCTGTATTTAGTGACTGGATAAATAATTCTGTTAACGGTGTAACCAGCACATTTTTTAGCTCTTTGAGTATCCTTGGGTGTATCCCATCTGGTCCCATTGATTTATCCACTTTTAGTTGTGAAAGTTCTGTTAGGACCTTCTCCTCTGTAAATGTACTTTCATCTACCTTATTTTTATGAATGTCCTTGCAACTTAACTGTGGCCCCATCCCTTCCCCTGTAGTAAATACTGAGCAAAAATAATTATTTAGGTGATCTGCTATTGCCTTGTCTCCCTCCACCAAATTCTCACTCTCTGTCTTAAGTCTTATTATTCCTCCATTTGATTTTCTCCTTTCACTTATATACTTAAAAAAAAGTTTTGCCCCCTTTATCTACTGACTGGGCCATTTTTTCCTCAGCATCTGCCTTTGCACGTCTGATCACTTTCTTAGCATCCTTCCGTCTGTCAAGATACACCTCTTTGTCATTATTATTTTGAGTCTGTTTGTATTTCCTAAAAGCCATCTTTTTTGCTTTCACACTAGTTGATACTTCTTTTGTGAACCACACTGGCTTCCTTTTCCTGGTGCTTTTCCTAACCCTTTTGATACAAAGATCAGTTGCACTTAGTATTGCACTTTTCAGTTTTTCCCACCTCTCCTGCACTCCTTCCAAGTTCCACCAGTCCGCCAATGAATCACTTAAACATCTCCCCATTTTTGCAAAATCAGCATTTCTAAAATCCAACACCTTTGTTTTTGTGTGACAGGAGTTGTATCCTGTCTTTATACTAAACCATACTGCTTGATGATCACTGGATCCCAGGTGCTCACCCACATATATGTTGGATATCCTATCAACATTTGTAAGAATTAAATCTAATATTGAATCTTTGCGAGTGGGCTCCGTCACCAATTGCTTGAGAGATGCTCCCTGTAAGGAATGTAGAAATTTGCCACTTGTATTTGAATTTGCAAAAGACCCCTCCCAATTTACATCAGGTAAATTAAAGTTTCCCATGATTATGACTTCTCCCTTTAAAGCCATTTTAGTGATGTCCAACAATAGGTTTCTATCCAAATCCTGCCCCTGGCCTGGTGGTATATAGATCACCCCAATGCGAATAACATCCTTCTCCCCGGTTTCTATGGTGACTCAAAGGGCCTCAGTTTTGTCTTCAATATTTTGTATTAAAGTAGCATTTATGCTTTTTTTTCACATACATTGCTACCCCTCCTCCTATTCTTCCTATTCTATCCTTCCTAAATAAATTGTATCCTGGTATAGCTATGTCCCAGTCATGATTTTCATTGCACCATGACTCTGTAATTGCCACAAAATCCAGGTTATCCCTTGTCATTATCGCAATTAGCTCTGGAATCTTGTCTCCTAAGCTCCTAGCATTTGCACACATAGCTTTAAGAATTTTGTCTGTGCATTTGTTATTAGTAGCCATGTCCAGACTGTACAAAATAAATGACAAGTTTAAAGTTGAAAATACCTGTTTGGGGATGTTGCTCAGTGTTTGATATATATATATATATATATATATCTCAATTTTTTTTTTACTAATCAGGAATCACACTGTTTCCTTTACACCATGAATACACCTCCCTAAATGTAAAGATATAGTACACCTGACCACAATGACCAAATGATCAAAGGAGGTAAACACCAGAGAGCATGCAATAATAAACTATGTTTCACTGTGCAACTTCCCCACACATGCAATGCCAATTACAAGCCAATTATTACATCAAAAAACATACATGAGTTTGCATAAGAGAGAGCTGTAGTGAGCAGTTTGGGGATGTCTTTTCATAGTGTAAAAAGACAGATAACATTGGTACAGGTGAGAATTCAGATGGTTTTGGTATGCTATAGACATAGATTTGAGTAGTTGTGGATGAAGTGGAAAGGTCTTGCAGCGTTCCTAACACAGATTTAAGTTCTAAGTATGGGTTACTCAGGCTGGAGTAGTTTGATGTGTAGAGGAACTGGACTCACATTTGTTTGAAAGCTGTCCTTTAGTGGTCCAGATTGTGGATAGGTTGTTGTCCTTCTGTTTTCCTTCGGTTTAACGTCGGTGTAACGTCGAAATTATTTTTACATTTGTAGTTATCCTTTGAATAATGTCCTTTGAAGTAATGGCCCACAAGCCTACGGCCTAAGCCTTCCTGATGTTCTTTAAGTAATGGACCAAGCATGTGAATACACTGATTGCACCCAAACTCCAATTAACCCTCCCCCAACAATGACTAGTAATAAAACACTCTTAAACAAACAAGCGAACAAACAAACCAACTGAGATTTAACACAGTCATGCCCTCATGCCTATACTCAGGAGATAACATTCCAATTTATCAATAGCAACCCATCATGTGCATAAGCAATCTAATATAAAAGCAGATGCCTTATGCCTATAGCAATGCTATAATTCTTAATAACCAATTTGCTAATTACTATTTCAGTGCAATCAGTAGTGATAATCTGCAGCTCTCATTTACAATAAACCTAGACAAGTATATATTCACCAGCAGGTATTTGAGTGCAATGTTCTGCAGGAGTGTAGAAGATGGAATTACCAGCAGCTATTTGTGTGCAATGTTGAGTGCAATGTTCTGCAGGAGTGTAGAAGATGGAATTACCAGCAGGTATTTGAGTGCAATGTTGAGTGCAATGTTCTGCAGGAGTGTAGAAGATGGAATTACCAGCAGCTATATCTCGCGACCAGATTTCTCATGAATCATGGGTGTATTCTGAACCTACCAAAATCTCACCTGGAACCAACGCAGAAGCTTCATTTCCTGGGAATGATACTGGACACAGAGTCTCGGAGAGTGTTCCTTCTCTTGGAAATGGCAATGGTGATCCAGTCGATGGTTCGGGCTGACCCGAATCTCAGTACATCTGTGCATCCGCCTTCTGGGGAAAATGGTGGCTTCTTACGGAGCAATTCAGGACGGAAGGTTTCATGCGAAGGCCTTCCAGCTGGATCTGTTGGACAAATGGTCCGGATCGCATCTTCACATGGATCAGCGGATTCGTCTGTTGCCAAAAGCCAGGCTCCCTCCTGTGGTGGCTGCAAACTTCTCACCTAGTGGAGGGTCGAAGGTTCGGGATTCAGAATTGAATTCTGCTAACCACAGACACAAGCCTCAGAGGTTGGGGAGTAGTCACCCAGGAGATGCAGTTTCAAGGAAGATGGTCAAGACAGGAAGCCACCCTTCCGATAAATATTCTAGAGCACATGGCAATCTACAATGCTCTTCTGCAGGCCTCATCTCTTCTTCAGAATCAGGCCATTCAAGTTCAGTCAGACAATGTGACAGCGGTGTCTTACATCAACCAACAGGGTGGAACGAAAAGCAGGGCCGCAATGTCAGAGGTGTCAAGAATTTTCCTCTGGGCAGAAAAACACGCCGTGACATTGTTGGCAATCTTCATTCCGGGAGTAGACAACTGGGAAGCAGACTTCCTCAGCAGACACAACCTGCACCCGGGTAAATGGGGCCTCTACCAGGAGGTGTTCCAGTGGCTGACACGTCGGTGAGGTTATCCACAAATTGACATGATGGCCTCTCGACTCAACAAGAAGCTCAGGTGGTATTGTTCCAGGTCGAGGGACCCACAAGATGGTAGCGGTCGATGCTCTGACAACTCCATGGGTCTACCAGCTGGTGTACGTGTTTCCTCCCATTCCTCGGATCTCAAGAGTTCTCAAAAGAATAATAAGGGAAAGAGTTCAAGCAATTCTCATTGCTCTGGACTGGCCGTGAAGGGCCTGGTATGCGAATCTTCTCGAGATGCTAATCAAAGATCCGTGGCCTCTGCCTCTTCGAGAGGATCTTCTGCAACAGATCCCGTTCGTCTATCAAGACTTACCATGGCTACGTTTGACGGCATGGAAGTTGAACGGCTAATTCTAGCCAAGAGAGGTATTCCTAACAAGGTCATCCCGACTATGATCCAAGCCAGGAAAGGGGTAACGTTGAATCATTACCATCGTATTTGAAAGAAATCAGTCTCTTGGTGTGAAAGCAGACAATATTCTACAGTGGAATTTCATCTGGGACGTTTCCTGCTTTTTCTGCAGTCGGGAGTTGACGTGGGCCTACGCCTAGGCTCCATAAAAGTTCAGATTTCGGCCTTATCTATTTTCTTTTAGAAACAATTGACTTCTCTCCCTGAGGTCCAGACGTTCTTGAAAGGTGTTCTTCACATCCAACCTCCCTTTGTGCCTCCCACGACACCATGGGATCTCGATTTTGTTATGACATTCCTCCAGTCGGACTGGTTTGAACCGTTACACGAGGTAGACGTAAAGTATCTTACGTGGAAGTCCGTCACACTGTTGGCCTTGGCTTCGGCAAGGCGCGTGTCGGAGCTGGGGGCGTTGTCTCACAAGAGCCCTTACTTGATTTTCCATGAGGACAGAGCTGAACTCAGGACTCGTCAGCAGTTCCTTCCTAAGGTGGTGTCGGCGTTTCACATCAAACATCAACCAGCCAATTGTGCGGTTGTTACTGACATCTCTGCTACTTCAAAGTCTTTGGATGTTGTAAGGACTTTGAAGGTGTATGTTAAGCGAACTGCTTGTCACAGAAATTCGGACTCGCTGTTTGTTTTATATGATGCCAAGAAGATTGGGCGTCCTGCTGCAAAGCAGTCAATTGCTCGCTGGATCAGGCTCACTATCTGGCATGCTTATTCCACGCTTATGCTTATGCCGAATCCTAAATCTGTACAGGCCCACTCTACTAGGTCGGTGGGTTCCTCTTGGAAGGCTGCCCGTGGTGTCTTGGCATTACAGCTTTGCTGAGCAGCTACTTGGTCGGGTTCGAACATGTTTGGCAAGTTTTACAAGTTCAATACTTTGGCTTCTGAGAACCTTCGGTTTGGTCAGTCAGTTCTGCAGGAACCTCAGCACTCTTCCACTCGGTTTGGGAGCTTTGGTACTTTCCCATGGTACTAAATGGATTCCCAGTATCCCCTAGGACGTAAGAGAAAATAGGATTTTAATTACCTACCGGTAAATCCTTTTCTTGTAGTCCGTAGGGGATACTGGGCGCCTGCCCGGTGCTTCGTTTTTCCTGCACGGTTACTTGTTTAACTAATGTTGTTTGGTTCAGCTGTTGCGGTTTTCAAGTTTGGATGCCATGGCTTTCCTCTTGTTCTGGTTGTGCTGGTTTGAAATCTCACCACTTTCCATATCTATATCCTTCTCTCAAAGTATGTCCGTCTCCTCGGGCACAGTTTCCTAGACTGAGTCTGGTAGGAGGGGCATAGAGGGAGGAGCCAGCACGCCTAATCAAACTTCTATAGTGCCCATGGCTCCAAGTGGACCCGTCTATACCCCATGGTACTAAATGGATTCCCAGTATCCCCTATGGACAACTAGTAAAGGATTTACCGGTAGGTAATTAAAATCCTTTTTCTCAGACGTCCTAAGTGGATGCTGGGACTCCGTAAGGACCATGGGGAATAGCGGCTCCGCAGGAGACTGGGCACAACTAAAGAAAGCTTTAGGACTACCTGGTGTGCACTGGCTCCTCCCACTATGACCCTCCTCCAGACCTCAGTTAGAATCTTGTGCCCGGCTGAGCTGGATGCACACTAGGGGCTCTCCTGAGCTCCTAGAAAGAAAGTATATTTTAGGTTTTTTATTTTACAGTGAGATCTGCTGGCAACAGACTCACTGCAGCGAGGGACTAAGGGGAGAAGAAGCGAACCTACCTAACTGGTGGTAGCTTGGGCTTCTTAGGCTACTGGACACCATTAGCTCCAGAGGGATCGACCACAGGACCCGACCTCGATGTTCGGTCCCGGAGCCGCGCCGCCGGCCCCCTTACAGAGCCAGAAGCAAGAAGTGTTCCGGAAAATCGGCGGCAGAAGGCTTCTGTCTTCAACAAGGTAGCGCACAGCACTGCAGCTGTGCACCATTGCTCCTCATGCACACCTCACACTCCGGTCACTGATGGGTGCAGGGCGCTGGGGGGGGGGGCGCCCTGAGGGCAATATAATACACCTTGGCTGGCAAATCATCACAATATATAGTCCCAGGGCTATATATGTGATAAATTACCCCTGCCAGAATCCATGAAAAAAGCGGGAGAAAAGTCAGCCAAAAAAGGGGCGGGGCTATCTCCCTCAGCACACTGGCGCCATTTTTTCTTCACAGTGCAGCTGGAAGACAGCTCCCCAGGCTCTCCCCTGTAGTTTTCAGGCTCAAAGGGTTAAAAAGAAAGGGGGGGCACTAAATTTAGGCGCAATATGTGTATACAAGCAGCTATTGGGGGAAAAATCACTCAGTTATAGTGTTAATCCCTGCATTATATAGCGCTCTGGTGTGTGCTGGCATACTCTCTCTCTGTCTCCCCAAAGGACTTTGTGGGGTCCTGTCCTCAGTCAGAGCATTCCTTGTGTGTGTGCGGTGTGTCGGTACGGCTGTGTCGACATGTTGGATGAGGAAGGTTACGTGGAGGCGGAGCAGAGGCCGATAAATGGGATGTCGCCCCCTGTGGGGCCGACACCAGAGTGGATGGATAGGTGGAAGGTATTAACCGACAATGTCAACTCCTTACATAAAAGGCTGGATGACGTAACAGCTGTGGGACAGCCGGCTTCTCAGCCCGCGCTTGCCCAGGCGCCTCAAAGGCCATCAAGGGCTCAAAAAACGCCCGTTACCTCAGATGGCAGACACAGATGTCGGCACGGAGTCTGACTCCAGTGTCGACGAGGTTGAGACATATACACAATCCACTAGGAACATCCGTTGCATGATCTCGGCAATGAAAAATGTGTTACACATTTCTGACATGAACCCAAGTACCACATAAAAGGGGTTTTATGTTTGGGGAGAAAAAGCAGCCAGTGTTTTGTTCCCCCATCAGATGAGTGAATGAAGTGTGTAAAGAGCGTGGGTTCCCCCGATAAGAAAATGGTAATTTCTAAAAAGTTACTGCTGGCGTACCCTTTCCCGCCAGAGGATAGGTCACGTTGGGAGATATCCCCTAGGGTGGATAAGGCGCTCACACGTTTGTCAAAAAAGGTGGCACTGCCGTCTTGGGATACGGCCACTTTAAAGGAGCCTGCTGATAAAAAGCAGGAGACTATCCTGAAGTCTGTATATACACACTCAGGTACTATACTGAGACCTGCATTTGCCTCAGCATAAATAGTGCTGCTGCAGCGTGGTCTGATACCTTGTCAGATAATATTAATACCCTAGACAGGGATAATATTTTGCTAACATAGAGCATATTAAAGACGTCGTCTTATATATGAAGGATGCACAGAGGCATATTTGCCGGCTGGCATCCAGAATTAATGCAATGTCCATTCTGCCAGGAGGGTATTAGAGACCCGGCAGTGGACAGGTGATGCTGCCTTTAAAAGGCACATGGAGATTCTGCCTTATAAGGGTGAGGAATTGTTTGGGGATGGTCTCTGGGACCTCGTGTCCACAGCAACAGCTGGGAAGAATTTTTTTTACCTCAGGTTTCCTCACAGCCTAAGAAAGCACCGTATTTTCAGGTACAGTCCTTTCGGCTTCAGAAAAGCAAGCGGGTCAAAGGCGCTTCCTTTCTGCACAGGGACAAGGGAAGAAGGAAAAAGCTGCACCAGACAGCCAGTTCCCAGGATCAAAAATCTTCCCCCGCTTCCTCTGAGTCCACCGCATGACGCTGGGGCTCCACAGGTGGAGACAGGTGCGGTGGGGGCGCGTCTCGGGAACTTCAGGGACCAGTGGGCTTGCCCACAGGTGGATCCCTAGGTTCTGCAAGTAGTATCACAGGGATACAGGCTGGAGTTCGAGGCGACTCCCCCTCGCCGTTACCTCACATCAGCCTTGCCTGCTGCCCTCGGAGAAAGGGAGTTAGTACTGGCGGCAATTCACAAGCTGTACTTTCAGCAGGTGAAATCAAGGTACCCCTCCTTCAACAAGGCCGGGGTTACTATTCCAAAATGTTGTGTTCGGTGAGACCCATTCTAAAATTGAAATCCTTGAACACTTATATACGAAGGTTCAAGTTCAAAATGGAATCGCTCAGGGCGATTATTGCAAGCCTGGAGAATTTCATGGTATCACTGGACATCAAGGATGCTTACCTGCATGTCCCTATTTACCCGCTTCACCAGGAGTACCTCAAAATTGTGGTACAGGATGGTCATTACCAATTCCAGACGTTGCCGTTGGTCTGTCCCCGGCACCGAGGGTATTTACCAAGGTAATGGCCGAAATAATTATCCCGTGCTTGGACGATCTCCTTATAAAGGCGAGGTCCAGGGAGCAGTTGTTCGTCGGAGTAGCACTATCTCGGGAAGTGCTACAACAGCATGGCTGGATTCTGAATATTCCAAAGTCGCAGCTGGTTCCTACGACGCGTCTACTGTTCCTGGGTATGGTTCTGGACACAGAACAGGATAAAAAAGGGTTTCTCCCGGAGGAGAAGTCCTAGGAGTTGTCGTCTCTAGACAGAGACCTCCTAATACAAATACAGGTGTCGGTGCATCAATGCACGCGAGCCCTGGGAAAGATGGTAGCTTCTTACGAAGAAATTCCATTCGCCAGGTCCCATGCAAGGATCTTCCAGTGGGATCTGTTGGACAAGTGGTCCGGGTCGCATCTTCAGATGCATCGGCGGATAACCCTGTCTCCAAGGGCCAGGGTGTCGCTGTTGTGGTGGCTGCAGAGTGCTCATCTTCTAGGGGGCCGCAGATTCGGCATACAGGACTGGGTCCTGGTGACCACGGATGCCAGCCTTCAAGGCTGGGGGCAGTCACACAGGGAAGAAACTTCCAAGGACTATGGAAACGTCAGGAGACTTCCCTACACATAAATATTCTGGAACTAAGGGCCATTTACAATGTCCTAAGTCAGGCTAGACCCCTGCTTCAACACCGGCCGGTGCTGATCTAGTCAGACAACATCATGGCGGTCGCTCATGTAAACCGACAGGGCGGCACAAGAAGCAGGATGGCGATGGCAGAAGCCACAAGGATTCTCCGATGGGCGGAAAATCATGTGTTAGCACTGTCAGCAGTGTTCATTCCCGGAGTGGACAACTGGGAAGCAGACTTTCTCAGCAGACACGACCTCCACCTGGGAGAGTGGGGACTTCATCCAGAAGTCTTCCAAATGATTGTACACCGTTGGGAAAGGCCACAGGTGGACATGATGGCGTCCCGCCTCAAAAAAAAAAAAAAAAAGCTACAAAGATATTGCGCCAGGTCAAGGGACCCTCAGGCGATAGCTGTGGACGCTCTGGTAACACCGTTGGTGTACCAGTCGGTGTATGTGTTCCCTTCTCTGCCTCTCTTACCCAGGGTAATGAGAATAATAAGAAGGAGAGGAGTAAGAACTATACTCATTGTTCCGGATTGGCCAAGAAGAGCTTGGTACCCAGAACTCCAAGAAATGATCTCAGAGGACCCATGGCCTCTGCCGCTCAGACAGGACCTGCTACAGCAGGGGGCCTGTCTGTTCCAAGACGTACCGCGGCTGCGTTTGACGGCATGGCGGTTGAACGCCGGATCCTGAAGGAAAAGGGCATTCCGGAGGAAGTTATCCCTACGCTAATTAAAGCTAGGAGAGAAGTGAACGCAAACCATTATCACCGCATATGGCGGAAATATGTTGCGTGCTGTGAGGCCAGGAAGGCCCCAAAGGAGGAATTTCAGCTAGGTCGATTTCTGCACTTCCTACAGTCAGGGTGACTATGGGCCTAAAATTGGGTTCCATTAAGGTCCAGATTTCGGCTCCATCGATTTTCTTCCAAAATAGAACTGGCTTTACTGCCTGAAGTTCAGACTTTTGTTAAGGGAGTGCTGCATAGTCAGCCCCCGTTTGTGCCTCCAGTGGCACCGTGGGATCTCAACGTGGTGTTGGATTTCCTGAAGTCGCATTGGGTTGAACCACTTAAATCCGTGGAGCTACAGTACCTCACGTGGAAAGTGGTCATGCTGTTGGCCTTGGCGTCGGCCAGGCGTGTATCAGAGTTGGCGGCTTTGTCATGCAAAAGCCCTTATCTGATTTTTTATATGGATAAGGCGGAATTGAGGACTCGTTCCCAATTCTTTCCTAAGGTGGTATCAGTTTTTCATGTGAACCAACCTATTGTGGTGCCTGCGGCTACTTGGGACTTGGAGGATTCCAAGTTACTGGACGTAGTCAGGGCCCTGAAAAGTATATGTTTCCAGGACGGCTGGAGTCAGGAAAACTGACTCGCTATTTATCCTGTATGCACCCAACAAGCTGGGTGCTCCTGCTTCTAAGCAGACTATTGCTCGCTGGATCTGTAGCACGATTCAGCTTGCACATTCTGCGGCTGGACTGCCGCATCCTAAATCAGTGAAAGCCCATTCTACGAGGAAAGCGGGCTCTTCTTGGGCGGCTGCCCGAGGGGTCTCGGCTTTACAACTTTGCCGAGCAGCTACTTGGTCGGGGTCAAACACATTTGCTAAATTCTACAAGTTTGACACCCTGGCTGAGGAGGACCTAGAGTTTGCCCATTCGGTTCTGCAGAGTCATCCGCACTCTCCCGCCCGGAGCTTTGGTATAATCCCCATGGTCCTTACGGAGTCCCAGCATCCACTTAGGACGTCAGAGAAAATAAGATTTTACTCACCGGTAAATCTATTTCTCGTAGTCCGTAGTGGATGCTGGGCGCCCATCCCAAGTGCGGATTGTCTGCAATACTTGTTTATAGTTATTGCCTAACTAAAGGGTTATTGTTGAGCCATCTGTTGAGAGGCTCTGTTATATTTCATACTGTTAACTGGGTATAGTATCACGGGTTGTGCGGTGTGATTGGTGTGGCTGGTATGAGTCTTTCCCGGGATTCAAAATCCTTCCTTATTGTGTCAGCTCTTCCGGGCACAGTATCCTAACTGAGGTCTGGAGGAGGGTCATAGTGGGAGGAGCCAGTGCACACCAGGTAGTCCTAAAGCTTTCTTTAGTTGTGCCCAGTCTCCTGCGGAGCCGCTATTCCCCATGGTCCTTACGGAGTCCCAGCATCCACTACGGACTACGAGAAATAGATTTACCGGTGAGTAAAATCTTATTTCCCCCCCCCCGCTTTTTCATTCATAACCATCCACGTGGAGTACAATTGGGAATAGTAACCTGTACCGAGTGCAGCAGTAGCAGAGCAAGGCACCTTGTCTGAAGTATTGGCGAGCGAAGCGGTACGCCAATGGGGCTTGTTTGTGGCAGAAAAGTGCCAAAACATCCTCTCCCCCGCAAATAAAATCTACCTGTTTTGTGTCTACCATTTCCATGTTGATCTTTTGACACTGTCGACCTTTTCTACTGTCTATTCTATGTCGACCGTTTGACCCTGTCTACCTAATGCATGTTTTTTTAGTGTAGATGTAATAATCCACGCCTAGGCTGTCCAGGTGCAGTTACTTGTTTGTTTTGTTTGCCTTGCTCCCAACTCAGAATAAGCCCCATTACCTTGGAGGTTTAATATTAATGAGACCCTATATCCCTTTCTCATAAACACCACGGTTTTAATCCATGTGCACATGTGCCCTTTGTTGTATGAATGCTTATATGATTTTGTAAAATAGTTAACGCATGAGAGATCAAAGGGAGATCCTTTACATTTGTTTTAGTTAGTTAAAGACAAACGTTCCCTTTTTCTGCTCCAAAGCCAACAGTGAGTTTGGGAAAGGGTAGTTAGTGTCCCTAAGCAGCTAACTGTGACATCCTCATAATGTGGGAAGTCGGACCTCTTTTCATCACAATTCTTTTTCATGAAGGTGGTGTTGCAGGATCTTAACACCAAATCATCTGCAGATATAAATAGTGACTAATGCAGGCCATACATCTGCAGCCCACAATCCATGATAAAGAGCATGTAAAAACTTTCTGACTTCCGATTGTTTTTTTTGTTTTTTTAAACAATTTTTTTTTATTTCTCTGGTCGGCAAAATTAGGAATTTGCCCCAGTTTCTGCCTGATGCATGGGCCCGATAAGGCTTGTAGCAGTAAATGCAAGACAGAAAGGAAGGGGCCCAGATTTATTTGATCACAAATGGTATGTGTATTATAACATTGCAGATCATAACATCTGGCCACGTTATATACAGATGCAATATGCTGGCTTCAGCCTGAGTCATGTTTGTTGCTGGGTAACTTCCTCTTACAGTTTCTGCAGGGTGGTGGAGCTGCACTGTAAGAGAATGGTGCCACACACTGAACGTGACTCACATTTTAGTCTACTGCACCAGTTGCATATAGATTGTGATGTTATATAATGCACTCACCTGTGCCAAGGGAAGATAGGCACAGCCCAGTAGGCACATTGTAAAACTGTTCACAAACATGACAGGACAACTTTTTAATTCTTCTGTTTTTTACTGTTTTGCATATCACTTGTGGAGGCCACACAGCTAAAACAATGCATATCTCTATGCTGGTTGGCTTATGTTGGTCACCACTGGCCAGTGTTTATTGTGAAGCTAGTATGCACAGTTACTAAAGCTGGTGCCCACCAGAAACATTGGCCCAGAATGTCAAATACTTCTATAGATAGATTGTTTTCCAATGCATATGACTCTTATCGCTCCATGCTCATTTCTCTTACGCCCTAGAGGATACTGGGGTCTATTTAGTACCATGGGTATAGACGGGTCCACTAGGAGTCATGAGCACTTTAAGAATTTGATAGTGTGGGCTGGCTCCTCCTTCTATGCCCCTCCTACCAGACACTGTTTAGAAAATGTGCCCGGAGGAGCCAGTCCTTCTGAAGAGTTTTCTGCATTTATTTTATATGTTTGTTATTTTCAGGCAGGGCTGGTTTGCACCTGCCTGCCTGCTTCATGGGACTTGGGAGGGGGGCGGCGGCCCAACCTCTTGAAGGGTTAATGGTCCCGTTCCCCACTGACAGGACACTGAGCTCCTGAGGGAACTATTCGTAAGCCCCACCACTGCGAGCGTACATTCCCGCAGCACACCGCCACCCCTAACATTGCCAGAAAAGTGAAGAGTGGTGAGCACTGAGCCGGCGTCCCAGTTAGCCGGGCTCCAGCCATTATGGCGGCACGAGGGTACGGAGACGCATGGCTTCTAAATGGGGTGGAATGCGTCTCCAGACACAGTACACAACTGCGTCTCAGTACACTGTACACGGTACCCATACTGACAACACAGCCTTAGAACAGTTTCTGTCCATTTTAAGCACCAAATTCCTCAGTCAGTATAAAAAAGCTGGAAGACCATGTGCCATTGAAGGAGCAGGGCTTCACTATGAGAGGATTCAGCAGCTCATCAGCGCCATTTTCCCTCTGCAGTGGACACAGACGCTGACTGACAGGGACGCGCAGCTCCTCCAGTGTGACTTCAAATTACCTCGGCAGTACCAGGGGGTCATAGCATGATTACTAGTGTACTAAGTCCCCTATCAGGGTACTTAGTCTGCAACCTGGCTAAGCTTGGCATTAAGGACGCGGTGGGGGCTGGCTCCAAACAACTCGTCTCCATGAAGGGCCCTTTGTGGGTTAATTGTGCTTAACTTTTTCCTGTGTGTGTGTATTGTCACATTTACATTATGTCAGGCAAAGAGTGTATTTCTTGTATAGTGGAGTGTTCCTCTTCACCAGGGGGCTCACTACTGGGTACTCAGGGTTCACAGAATAGCGGGGCTGAACCAGAGTTGGTTAATTCTCAGAAAGGAATGATCTCTACTTTTTCTATAAAATTGTCCCGAAATGAAAAAGAGACGCAATTCTTAAAACAGACTGGATGAGTTTATGAGCAGAGACTCAGCCCCCAAAACAGTGTCTCAATCCCCTCCCATTTGTCCGCAAAAGCGATCTCTGGCCCATATCCTGTGGTCTGACTCTGACGCTGAAGGGTCAGACTTGGAGGAAGGTGAGGTAAACTTGGAGGGGAGGGATGCGGCTCTGTCACAGGGAATAGAGGCTCTTATAGAAGCTATCAGATTTTCTGCATATTCCTGATACGGTGGCAGAGGAGTGTGAGGAATCTTATTTTAATGTAAAAAAGAAGTCCTCCGTCACTTTTTCTATTTCAAAGGAATTGAGTACCCTGTTTGAAGAACCGTGGGTTAATCCTGATAAGAAATTTCAGATCCGTAAAAGGTTGCTCTCCTCTTTCCGTTTCCTCTGGAGGATAGGAAAAAATGGGAAAATTCACAGATAGTGGAGTCATCAGTCTCTAGGCTGTCACGAAAGATTGTATTGCCTGTTCCTGGTGCAGCCTCCCTTAAAGACACAGCTGGTCCTAAAATTGAGACTACACTCAAGTCATTGTACACAGCTGCTGGGGTGGCCCAAAGACCCACTATTGCATGTGCTTGATCACAAAAGCCATTGCAAAATGGTCAGGTAACCTAATTGAGGGGTTAGATTCCTTGTCTAGGGGGATGTTTTACTCCTGCAGCATATACAGGACTCTGCGAACTTTATGGTGGAAACCATGAAAGAGATAGGCATGCTTAACGTACGCACCACCGCTATGGCAGTGTCGGCACGCAGGGGCTTGTGGCTACGCCAGTGGACTGCTGATGCGGACTCCAGGAAAGGCGTGGAAGGCCTACCATTCACAGGAGAGGCCTTGTTTGGAGATGAACTAGACAAGTGGATCTCCACAGCTACTGTGGGTAAGTCTACGTATCTTCCTTTCCGCAGCACCCCCAACCAAGAAGTTTGTTCAACTTCTAAGTTACAGTCCGTTCGGATGGCCAAGTTCAAGGGCAAATCCAGAGGTGCTTCTACGTCCTCCAGCGGCGCAGGAGGTAAACCACGCAAGCCAGCAACTGCAGGTGCTCAAGACCAGAGCCCAGACTTCAGCATGACGGTGGACTGCAATGCCTGGAAGGCTGTCAGGTGGGAGCCTGATGACCAGATCTGACTGAAGAATTGTAAAGTTCTTGACAGGATCCCTGGGTCATAGATCTTATTTCCCAGGGCTACAGACTGGAGTTCTTCGAATCAGGCTTGCCAGTTTCACAAAAGGCAAGTATACCTTTACAGTATGCCATCTAAAAACTGGTACAGACTTTGGTCATTGTTCCAGTTCCACCTCATCTGCTCAACAAGAGGTACTATTCCAAATTCTCCGTAGTACCGAAACCAGACAGTTCGGTAAGACCGATTCTGAACCTCAAGTCTTTGAACCCGTACTTACGAGTGTTCAAATTCAAGATGGAGTCTCTGAGAGCGGTAATCTCAGGTCTGGGGGAGGGGCAATTCCTAGTGTCTCTGGATATCAAGGATGCGTACCTTCACATTCCGATCTGGCCGCCTCATCAGGCCTGTCTACAGTTTGCACTGCAGTACTGTCACTTCCAGTTCCAGGCCCTGCCCTTTGGTCTCTCCACGGCACCGAGGGTGGTCATCAAGGTGATGGCAGAGATGATGTTTATACTCCACAAGTAGGGAGTGAACATAATTCCGTACCTGGACGATCTTCTGATAAAGGCGCCGTCCAGTGAGAGGTTGCTGGACAGCATTGGTCTCTCAACCAAACTTCTCCAGGATCACGGGTGGATTCTGAACCTTCCGAAATCTCACCTAGAGCCAACAAGGAGGCTCCCATTCCTGGGAATGATACTGGACACAGAGTCGCAGAAAGTGTTCCTTCCGTTGGAAAAGGCATTGGTAATCCAGTCGATGGTTCGAGACGTCCTGAAGCCAACCCAGGTGTTAATGAATCTGAGCATTCGCCTTCTGGGAAACATGGTGGCCTCTTACGAGGCTCTTCAATACGGAAGGTTTCACGCAAGACCCTTCCAGCTAGATCTATTGGACAAATGGTCTGGATCGCAACTTCACATGCACCAGAGGATCCGTCTGTCTCCAAAAGCCAGGTTCTCTCTTCTGTGGTGGATACAGACTTCTCACCTCCTCGAGGGTCGGAGGTTCGGAAGTCAGAACAAGATTCTGTTAACTACTGACGCAAGCCTCAGAGGTTGGGTAGCAGTCACTCAGGGGGTGCAGTATCAAGAAAGATGGTCAAGTCGGGAAGTCTTCCTTCCAATCAACATTCTGGAACTCAGGGCTATATACAACGCCCTTCTGTAGGCCTCACATCTTTTTCAAGATGGGGCCATTCAGGTCCAGTCGGCAAATGTGACAGCAGTGACGTACATAAACCGACAGGGCGGAACGAAGAGCAGAGCAGCAAGGTCAGAGTTGTCAAGAATTCTCCTCTGGGCAGAAAGAAATGCTGTGGCGTTGTCGGCGGTCTTCATTCCGGGTGTAGACAACTGGGAATCAGACTTCCTCAGCAGACACGACCTGCACCCGGGGAGTGGGGCCTTCACCCGGAGGCGTTCAGGTGTTTGACAAGTTGATGGGGACATCCACAGATCGACATGATGGCCTCTCGGCTTAACAAGAAGCTCAATACCGACTATAATCCAAGCCGGGAAGGGGGGCAACGTCTAAGCATTACCATCGTATTTGGAAGAAATACATCTCTTGGTGTGAGAGCAGAAATTGTTCTGCTGTGGAATTTCATATGGGACGTTTCCTGCTTTTTCTGCAGGCAGGTGTGGATGTGGGCCTTCATCTGGGCTCCATGAAAGTCCAGATTTCGGCCTTGTCCATTTTCTTTCAAAAACAATTGGCTTCTCTCCCTGAGGTCCAGACGTTCTTGAAAGGTGTTCTGCACATCCAACCTCCCTTTGTGCCTCCTATGGCACCTTGGGATCTCAACGTGGTGCTGCAGTTCCTCCAGTCGGACTGGTTTGAACCGATACAGGAGGTAGACGTAAAGTATCTTAAGTGGAAGACCTTCACAGTGTTGGTCTTGACTTCAACAAGAAGTGTGTCAGAATTGGGGGCGTTGTCTCATAATAGTCCCTATTCAATTTTCCATGAGGACAGAGCTGAACTCGGAACTCGTCAGCAATTTCTTCCTAAATTGGTGTCTGTGTTTCACATCAACCAACCTATTGTGGTTCCGGTTGTCACCGACACTTCTGCTACTTCAAAGTCTTTGGATGTTGTTAGGGCTTTGAAGGTGTATGTGAAGAGAACAGCTCGTCACAGAAAAAATCGGACTCGCTGTTTGTTCTTTATGATCTCAATAAGATTGGGCGCCCTGCTTCAAAGCAGTCTATTGCATGCTGGATCAGTCTTGCTATCCAGCATGCTTATTCCGCGGCAGGTTTGCCGTTTCCAAAATCTGTACAGGCCCACTCTACTAGGTCGGTGGGTTCTTCCTGGGCGGCTGCCCGTGGTGTCGCGGCTTTACAGCTCTGCCGAGCAGCTACTTGGTCAGGTTCGAATAGGTTTGCTAAGTTCTACAAGATCGATACTTTGGCCTCTGAGGACCTTCAGTTTGGTCAGTCAATTCTGCAGAAACCTCAGCATGCTCCCACCCGGTTTGACAGCTTTGGTACATCCCCATGGTACTAAATGGACCCCAGTATCCTATAGGACGTAAGCGAAAATAGGATTTTAATTACCTACCGATTTATCCTTTTCTCGTAGTTCGTAGAGGATACTGGGCTCCCGCCCAGTGCTTCGTTCTTTCTGCAGTGTTACTTGGTTAGGTAATGTTGGTTCAGCCATTGCTGTTTTCAAGTTTGATTAGCTTGGCTTTCCTCTTGTGTGTGCTGGTTCGGAATCTCACCACTATCCTGATCTATCCTTCTTTCAAAGTGTGTCCATCTCTTCGGGCACAGTTTCCTAGACTGAGTCTGGTAGGAGGGACATAGAGGGAGGAGCCAGCCCACACTATCAAAATCTTAAAGTGCCCATGGCTCCTAGTGGACCCATCTATACCCATGGTACTAAATGGGCCCCAATATCCTCTAAGGACTACAAGAAAAGGATTTACCGGTAGGTAATTAAAATCCTATTTTTACTGCAGTGCAACACAGAGGCAGTTTACATCTGAAAATGCCATATGAATGTTGTAAACTGTCAGAGGATAGTCTGTTAAAATTATATTCTGCATTATTGTTATTCCAGAATTTTCCATTAAAAGACCTCTTGCGATGCCAATCAAAAGATGTGATAGAAGCGCACTTTATGTCATCTGTAAAGGAAGCTGATGCTTTGAAGCACAAAAGTCAGGTTATCAATGAAATGCAAAAGAAAGACCACAAGCAACTGTGGATGGGTTTGCAGAATGGTGAGTAATTTGATTCTTTTTGCTGGATATCATTATTTAATCTTAGCCACCACCATTCATCCTGATGATTATAGCTCGAAGTGTTTTTATTTTTGGTATATTATTATATTACATGCATAATATCGTATGGTATACATGAAAAATGTTATTGTATTAAATAGTTCAGTTCATAGAGGAGATAATTAAGTTTGAGGTACGGGGAAAGGAAACAGAAAAAGGTATTTTCCTCTAGCATTAAAATGTAGGGAGAATTGCATGTGAATTATCAAAAAAATTTTGTATTAATTACAAGCAGTGGAGGCAGTAATTTTATGTGCTGAACCAGTATTTATGGGTATGCAATTTATCAACTAGTAAATGATTATGCGAGTCAGACACACTGACTTATACTCATGAGATGTTTGTTCCTGTTTAATTAGTTGACTGAATTCTCCTTAATATTGTGTTTGCCCACAAATTAACTGTTTTCATTATGTGTGGGCAATCGGTATTCTGCCAGGAGACCGTTTTGTTTTTTGCAGTGTAGAAAATAAATTGTCATAGTTTATGTCTAATGCTAGCCATACACCAGGACGGCCAGCATCCGATCCGATTCCAAGCATGATTTCCCTTCCATTCCCCCGGCAACTCTGGACACATGATTTGGGGCTGTGGTCACACGACTGGTCGTTAAATGATCGATGGTGTGCCTCACCAAAAAAAAAAATCAAAGGAAATGCCACTCAAAATCCTACAATGCATCGTATGTGCATCAAACATGGAGCTTAATTCAGACCTGGTCACATGCAGGCTACTTCTCTTACGTCCTAGAGGATGCTGGGGACTCCGTAAGGACCATGGGGTATAGACGGGCTCCGCAGGAGACATGGGCACTATAAAGAACTTTTAGTATGGTGTGCACTGGCTCCTCCCTCTATGCCCCTCCTCCAGACCTCAGTTAGATCCTGTGCCCAGAGGAGATTGGGTGCACTACATGGGAGCTCTCCTGAGTTTCTCTGAAAAAGAATTTAGTTAGGTTTTTTATTTTCAGGGAGCACTGCTGGCAACAGTCTCCCTGCATCGTGGGACTGAGGAGAGAGAAGCAGACCTACTTAAGTGATAGGCTCTGCTTCTTAGGCTACTGGACACCATTAGCTCCAGAGGGAGTCGGAACGCAGGTCTCCCCCTGCCGTTCGTCCCAGAGCCGCGGCGCCGTCCTCCTCTCAGAGCCGGAAAATAGAAGCCGGGTGAGTATAAGAAGAAAAGAAGACTTCAAGGCGGCAGAAGACTTCAGATCTTCACTGAGGTAAGCCATTGCTCCCTCACACTACACACACTGACAGGCACTGATGGGTGCAGGGCGCAGGGGGGGGCGCCCTGGGCAGCAATGTAAACCTCTGGACTGGCATTATATAGATATTAGGCTGCGGAGGCAGTTAAAATATACATCCCCCGCCATTTTTTATACAATTGAGCGGGACCGAAGCCCGCCGCTGGAGGGGGTGGAGCTTGGTCCCTCAGCACTAACCAGCGCCATTTTCTCCACAGAGCACTGCAGAGAAGCTGGCTCCCCGGACTCTCCCCTGCTGTACACGGTGACAGAGGGCTGAAAAGAGGGGGAAGGGGGGGCACTTGTAAGGCGCAGTGAGTGTATTATACCATTATTATATATAAAAGCGCTATATCTAGGAATTTCTTTCCAGTGTCAGTTGGCGCTGGGTGTGTGCTGGCATACTCTCTCTCTGTCTCTCCAAAGGGCCTTTTTGGGGAACTGTCCCCTTATAGATATATCCCTGTGTGTGTGGGGGTGTCGGTACGTGTGTGTCGGCATGTCTGAAGCGGAAGGCTCGTCCAAGGAGGAGGTGGAGCAGATGATTGGTGTGTCTCCTTCGGCAACGCCGACTCATGATTGGTTGGACATGTGGAATATGTTAAATGCAAATGTGACCTTATTGCATAAGAGAATGGACAAAGCAGAGTCCAGAGGAAAAGCAGGAAGTCAATCCACGGATTGAACTGGGTCACAGGGGCCTTCAGGGTCTCAAAAACGTCCCCTATCACAAATAGCAGACACTGATACCAACACGGATTCTGACTCCAGTGTCGACTACGATGATGCAAAGTTACACCCAAGGGTGGCCAAAAGTATTCATTATATGATTATTGCAATAAAAGTGTTTTGCATATCACTGATGACCCCTCTGTCCCTGACACGAGGGTGCGCATGTATAAGGAAAAGAAACCTGAGGTAACCTTTCCCCCATCTCATGAACTAAACTGAGTATTTGAAAAAGCTTGGGAAACTCCAGACAAAAAACTGCAGAATCCCAAGAGGATTCTTATGGCGTATCCTTTCCGTGTACAGGACAGGGTACGGTGGGAATCCTCGCCCAGGGTGGACAAAGCTTTAACGCGTCTGTCCAAGAAGGTGGCGCTACCGTTTCCAGATACGGCAGCCCTCAAGGTTCCTTCTGATCGCAGACAGGAGACTACCTTAAAATCTATTTATACGCATACGGGTGCTTTGCTCAGGCCGGCGATAGCATCGGCTTGGGTTTGTAGCGCAGTTGCAGCGTGGACTGATACCTTATCAGCTGACTTTGATACCCTAGATAGGGATACCATTTTACTGACCTTAGGTCACATTAAAGATGCAGTCTTATATATGAGAGAGATTCTCAAAGAGACGTTGGGCTGCTTGGTTCCAGAGCCAACGCCATGGCTATTTCTGCTAGGCGAGCTCTGTGGACCCGCCAATGGACGGGTGATGCAGACTCAAAGAAGCATATGGAGGTTTTACCTTACAAAGGTGAAGTTTTGTTTGGGGATGGTCTCGCGGACCTGGTTTCCACAGCTACCGTGGGTAAATCTACTTTTTTACCTTTTGTTCCCCAACAGCAAAAGAAAACTCCACAGTATCAGATGCAGTCCTTTCGGTCGCATAAGGCCAGAAGAGGTCGGGGCTCCTCTTTCCTCACCAGAGGTAAGGGTAGAGGAAAAAGAACACCTGCTTCGGCTAGTTCCCAGGAGCAGAAGTCCTCCCCGGGTTCCGCTAAATCCACCGCATGACGCTGGGGCTCCACTGAGGGAGTCCGCACCGGTGGGGGGCACGTCTTCGACTCTTCAGCCAGGTCTGGGTTCTGTCAGACGTGGATCCTTGGGTGATGGAGATTGTATCCCAAGGCTACAAACTGGAATTCGTAGAGGTGCACCCTCGCCGATTTTTCATGTCGGCCTTGCCAGCTACTTTCCCGGAGAGGGAAGTAGTATTGGCTGCAATTCAAAAGCTGTGTCAACAGCAAGTGATTGTCAAGGTTTCCCTAGTCCAACAGGGGAAAGGGTACTATTCAACCCTGTTCTTGGTCCCGAAGCCGGATGGTTCGGTCAGACCCATTCTGAATCTAAAATCCCTAAACCTGTACTTGAAAAAGTTCAAATTCAAGATGGAATCGCTCCGGGCAGTGATCTCCAGCCTGGAAGGGGGGGATTTTATGGTATCACTGGACGTGAAGGATGCCTACCTTCATGTCCCCATATAGCCACCTCATCAGGAATACCTGAGATTCGCTGTACAGGACTGTCATTACCAGTTTCAGACGCTGCCGTTTGGGCTTTCCACGGCACCGAAGATTTTCACCAAGGTGATGGCGGAGATGATGGTGCTCCTGCGCAGGCAAGGAGTCACAATTATCCCGTACTTGGACGATCTACTGATAAAAGCGAGATCGAGAGATCAAATCTGCCAAAGTCACAATTGGTTCCAACGACTCGACTATCATTCCTAGGCATGATTCTGAACACGGAACAGAAGAGGGTTTTTCTCACAATGGAAAAAGCCCAGGACCTCCAGAACATGGTCAGAGACCTGCTAAAACCAAAAAGAGTGTCTGTTCATTAATGCACTCGAGTTCTGGGGAAAATGGTGGCAGCCTACGAGGCCATCCCCTTCGGCAGGTTCCATGCGAGGACATTTCAGTGGGATCTTCTGGACAAGTGGTCAGGGTCCCATCTACAAATACATCAGAAGATAAGCCTGTCCCCCAGGGCCAGGGTGTGTCTCCTGTGGTGGCTGCAGAGTGCTCACCTTCTAGAGGGTCGCAGGTTCGGCATTCAGGACTGGGTTTTGTTAACCACGGACGCGAGCCTCCGAGGATGGGGAGCAGTCACACAAGGAAGAAATTTTCAGGGACTATGGTCAAGCCAGGAGGCTTGTCTACACATCAACGTGCTGGAATGGAGGGCCATATACAACGGCCTACGTCAGGCGGAGAATCTTCTTCGCGACCTACCAGTGCTGATTCAATCAACCGCCAAGGCGGGACAAGGAGCAGAGTGGCGATGGCGGAAGCCACCAGGATTCTTCGCTGGGCGGAAAATCACGTAAGCGTTCTGTCAGCGGTCTTCATACCGGGAGTGGACAACTGGGAAGCAGACTTCCTCAGCAGACACGATCTTCATCCAGGAGGGTGGGGACTTCATCAAGAAGTATTTGCAGAGATAAGTCATTGGGGACTTCCTCAAATAGACATGATGACATCACGCCTCAACAAAAAAGCTTCGGAGGTATTGTGCCAGGTCAAGGGACCATCAGGCAGTAGCGGTAGACGCCCCAGTGACACCATGGGTGTTTCAGTCCGTCAATGTGTTCCCTCCTCTGCCTCTCATATCAAAAATATTGAGAATTATAAGACAAAAAAGAGTACAGACAATACTCGTTGTTCCAGATTGGCCTCAAAGGGCCTGGTATTCAGATCTTCAGGAAATGATCACAGAAGATCAGTGGCCTCTTCCTCTCAGGGAGGACCTGTTGCAGCAGGGGCCCTGCGTATTCCAAGACTTACCGCGGCTACATTTGACGGCATTGCGGTTGAACACTGAATCCTAGCTGGTAGAGGTATTCCGGAGGAAGTCATTCCTACTCTGATAAAGGCTAGGAAGGAGGTGACGGCGAAACATTATCACCGTATCTGGAGGAAGTATGTATCTTGGTGTGAAGCCAAGAATGCTCCTACGGAAGATTTCCATCTGGGCCGTTTTCTCCACTTTCTACAGACAGGAGTGGATATGGGCCTTAAGTTAGGCTCCGTTATGGTACAGATTTTGGCCCTATCTATATTCTTTCAGAAGGAATTGGCTTCTCTTCCAGAAGTCCAGACTTTTGTGAAGGGAGTGCTGCGCATCCAGCCTCCTTTTGTGCCCCCTGTGGCGCCTTGGGACCTTAAAGTGGTGTTAAGTTTCCTAAAATCTCACTGGTTTGAGCCTCTTCAAACGGTGGAATTAAAATTTCTCATTTGAAAGGTGGTCATGTTATTGGCCTTGGCATCTGCAAGGCGGGTGTCGGAATTGGCGGCCTTGTCTCACAAGAGCCCCTATTTAATTTTCCATGTGGATAGAGCAGAGTTGAGGACTCGTCCTCAATTTTGGCCTAAAGTGGTTTCTTCATTTCATATGAACCAACCTATTGTGGTGCCCGTGGCTACGGATGACTTGGAGGATTGCAAGTCCCTGGATGTAGTCAGGGCCTTAAAAATGTATGTATCCAGGATGGCTAGGGTTAGGAAAACAGATGCTCTGTTTGTCCTGTATGCAGCCAACAAGGTTGGCGCTCCTGCTTCTAAGCAGACCATTGCTCTCATTCTACGGGTGGATTGCCGTTACCAAATTCGGTAAAGGCCCATTCCACTAGGAAGGTGGGCTCTTCTTGGGCGGCTGCCCGAGGCGTCTCGGCATCACAGCTTTGCCGAGCAGCTACTTGGTCAGGTTCAAACACTTTTGCAAAATTCTACAAGTTTGATACCCTGGCTGATGAGGACCTTGCGTTTGCTCAATTGGTGCTGCAGAGTCATCCGCACTCTCCCGCCCGGTTTGGAGCTTTGGTATAAACCCCATGGTCCTTACGGAGTCCCCAGCATCCTCTAGGACGTAATTGAAAATAAGATTTTAAACCTACCGGTAAATCTTTTTCTCCTAGTCCGTAGAGGATGCTGGGCGCCCGTCCCAGTGCGGACTAAATCTGCAAGACTTATATATAGTTGTTGCTTACATAAGGGTTATGTTACAGTTGGGATCGGTCTTTGACTGATACTGTGTTTTGTTCATACTGTTAATTGGTTGCGTATATTCCAGGTTATACGGTGTGAATGGTGTGGGCTGGTATGTATCTTGCCCTTAGATTAACAAAATCCTTTCCTCATATTGTCCATCTCCTCTGGGCACAGTTTCTCTAACTGAGGTCTGGAGGAGGGGCATAGAGGGAGGAGCCAGTGCACACCATACTAAAAGTTCTTTATAGTGCCCATGACTCCTGCGGAGCCCGTCTATACCCCATGGTCCTTACGGAGTCCCCAGCATCCTCTACGGAATAGGAGAAAAATATTTACCGGTAGGTTTAAAATCTTATATTTTTTCACTGCTGCGACCAGGTAATCGCCACCTACAGGGGGAGTGGGTATGGGCTTTGTGGGGGTGCGATGGGCTATGCCAGAGGTTCTCAAACTCGGTTCTCGGGAGCCCACACAGTGCATGTTTTGCAGGTAACCCAGCAGGTGCACAGGTGTATTAATTACTCACTGACACATTTTAAAAGGTCCACAGGTGGAGCTAATTATTTCACTTGCGATTCTGTGAGGAGACCTGCAAAACATGCACTGTGTGGGCCCCCGAGGACCGAGTTTGAGAACCTCTGGGCTATGCAGTGAGCGTTTGTGCAGTTTCTACACAGCCCAGGACTTACTCAGATGCATCGATGATCGGGGCCGGCGGTTACGTCAGGATCCCTCCTTTGTAATGGCTGATCACGCCTGCGTTTTTCACGACACTCCCAGAAAACGGTGAGTTTCCACCCAGGAACGCCTCTTGCCTGTCAATTTTCTTGCGATCGCCCCTGCGATCGCTTTCGTCTTTGAAGCCGTCGCTCTTCGCCGACACCCGTCGCCAGGCAGCGACGCACCTGCGCACTGCGGGTCACATGCATGTGCAGTTCAGACCCGTTCGCGCGGCTGCGAGAAAATGCAGCGTGCGAACGGGTCTGAATGAGGCCCATGGTATGATGTGCATACGATTACGACTGATAATATGGGCTGCACGTATGATCATTTGATGCGACATGCGACCCGTGGGGCCGCGCAACATAATCGTGCATGAAACATGCACAATGTGCACACAGTGTGTGAATCGGCGTGTCGATATTGTGTATTCGTACATGATATCGTCCTGATATGTGACCAGCATTAGGCTCCACAGATTTTGCAACACCATATAATCAAAATATAAACAGAATAAAATACAAATAAGTATTGGGCAAGAAAAGCTGTAACATAAGTAATATTCAATACAAGATTGCATAATAGAATAAGCAATTTCGTAAGAAGACACAACTAATAAAAACAGGAAAACTTTCCAAGATGATAAATGAACTGATTGATAGAGTTGGAGGTAAATACGTTCACGACGAAGGTGAGGTCAGGGGTGGAAAGGTTGTCATTGCAGTAAAGGAGATAGAATAGAGAGTTGAACAAGGGATGAGGTATAAGAAGAGAAAATCAAGAATAGAGCATTGGGGAACCCTGTCAAATAGAAAGAAAGGAATGGTGAAGATGCTGGAGGTAGAGACACTGAAGAAAAGGAGCAAGTGAATGAGATGGGAGGAGGCATGTGTAAGAAACATGGTTGAGGGAGTAGTGGAAGGAAGGAATGGGAAGTTCTTGGTATGTGTGAGTATACCTGGTTTATATTTGCTCTTGTCTGCCGTTTAGTTAATCACATCTTGTGTATAGGCAAGGTGTTTAGAACAAGCAGGCGTACCTTTATAGGTTCAAAGATTCCACAAATAAGGACAATAGAACAATATCTTTCTTACACAGCACACAAAGTAATAATGTATTACAGTTAAAAGCTTTGTAGAAATATGTATAAAACAAATGTCCGATATACTG
This sequence comes from Pseudophryne corroboree, assembly GCF_028390025.1. NCBI lineage: Eukaryota > Metazoa > Chordata > Amphibia > Anura > Myobatrachidae > Pseudophryne > Pseudophryne corroboree. The sequence goes on along the minus strand of NC_086447.1, from coordinate 480,777,295 downwards.
CCAACACACCTACAACAAACCAACAGTGTGTGTACTACCTTAGCACTAACAGTGTGAGTCCCGACTCCTGGTTCCCTTGGAGATAACTTAGTTGGATGTGGGAATAAGCTTGTTTTGGGGTGTCTGTGACAAGTTCTGGTTTTTGCTGATCACACACAGATAGTGGAAATTGGGTAGGTCTCCATGTAAAAGAATACTGTATTTGCTGATTTCCACATCTTTAGGCATGTCCATTCTATTCTGAGTCAGAATCATCTTGACTGGATCTGTCTATCTGTGAAATTGCGCATTCTGGGGTGGGATCTAGGTGGTTACTATGCAATGCCGTGTAACCGGCTGATCTTGTGGGAGTGTTATGGAAGTGTATCTAAACCAGGGTTTCCCAACCACGGTCCTCAAGGCACACTAACAGTCTTGGTTTTAAAGATAGCCATACCTGAGCATAGGTGATTTAATTAGTACCCCGGTTATTTGCATTTAATCATCTGTGCTCAAGCATGGATATCGCTAAAACCTGCACTGTGAGTATGAATTGAGGACTGATTTTTGGAAACACTGATCTCAAACTTTGGTTCTTATTCAGGTTGCATCGCTGATGTGATTCGACCGCATTCTCCCATCCCAGGGGCCATTGCGCACGTGCAGGTCCCAATTCTGCGCGTGCGCATCCCAGACAATGCGATCGCATCGATGCGAATGCCTCTGTCTGATTGACAGGCAGAGGCGTTCGTGGGGCGGCGATACGGGGCATGATGGAAAAAATGGACAGGTTCGGAGCAGCCGCGTGTTCCTCTGCGATACGGAAAATTTTGACTGTCCAGCTTCCTTAATCAGCGATGCGATTCCAACTGAATTGCAATCGCATGGCTGGCTGCCCATTAGCAGGCTGGACGACCTTGCCCTGTGCTGTGCGGCCCCCAGCAAGCGAGTTATAGCTGTTTTAGCAAAGCTGCAACTGAATCTGGATAAAGCCCTTTGCACGATTCTGAATCATGCGCACAAGGAAAAAGAAAGGGTACTAGAGCTGGGTAAATTGTGATGTATGGAAGACGTTAATATACTAAATTTCCAAGGGTGAGAGGATAGGGATGATGGTGAGAGGAGGAAATGGAATCAAGGGAAGAGAGAGAGGTTGAAAGTATTAAGAAGAACTTTAGCAGCCCTCTTTGAACTTGATTTTAACTTTACTATCTGGTGCATGCATTTCAGAATTATGTTGGCAATTTATTCTATGAAGTAAAAGGAGCAGTGATGTCGCTGCTCAAGACCACTACATCACTGCTAGGGGGCCAGACCAGCAGCAGGACATCTGTTCTACATGTGTGCAGGACAGATTTACTCTTAAAATGCCAGGAGACAATGCAGGATGGCATATTCACACGGGATGGGAGCATTTCAGAAAAAGCTCATATGGCTGTGGTTGCATCTCATGCGACCAGAATAGTTCTAGTGGTCAAAAAAAAAAAAAGTCTAGCCTTAATAGTGTAGCCAGGGTGAAGCTTAATAACAGTGTGCCATTAAAATATATACAGATGTGTCCACATACATCTAGTCTCCTGACACTTTAAACAGCCCTTCTAGTCACGCCATTCAATAGCGTAACTCTGTAGCGCTGGACGTCTTTTCATGTGACTTTTTCCATTAAAATGCATCTTATTGCAAAACAATGCAGGACGCACAGGCATTACCACTGTAACATACCGTTTGGTATGCAGATATAGCTGCAGACGCACAGACAATATAGGCATGCTGCATATAATTTTAATTAGCAGTGTCTGCTTATTTGTCTTATTCGCATAGCGATTCGAATAATATGCATATTTGGAAACAAAAGATGCCCAAAGCTAATAGATTTGCACAGAACCTGTCAGCTCACGCACGCCATGCATCTCTTGCTACGTGGCGTATCGAGAGCAAGATGTATGAGGACACTTCTGTACCATTCTTTTGCAAACTGTTCCAATATTTTTGCTCATTCCACTCTGTTATGCTTCGTGTGGTCTTTGTGCATAATGCAAATTATGAGTTGATGGGCACAATACCACTTTGCTTTACCATAATCGTTGGACATTAGTGTCAGTGAGTGCCATTCAGTGACTCGCAAGACCTAGCATTACCCTCCCTTTCATTTTGCCCCCTTATTATCTCTAGTCCCAGAGGAGTTGAGGATGGAGAAGTGTAAGTACAGCATCCAGTTTTATTTGGAGGCACTAGTGTGTGGCTTAATAAATTCAAAGGTTAAGTGAGGTGACGGAATTGGGATTGACGGGAGGGTGGATGATTGGACAGACATGCCCCAGGGTGGTGCTAGACATGCCTCTCTGCACAGACTATCCCTCTATAAAAATCCAGACGCTGAGAATGCCGACGGATCCCTGACGGAAGTGTGAGGGTTAGGGTTAGGCTGCTGGGGGGAGGAAAGTAACGTTTAGACCAGGCCTGGCAAACCTGTGGCTCTCCACCTGTTGTGAAACTACAAGTCCCAGCATGCCCTGCTACAGTTTCGCTATTAGAGAATGATGAAACTGTGGCAGGGCATGGCGGGATGTATAGTTTCACAACAGCTGGAGAGCCACAGGTTGGCCAAACTTTGTTTAGGCTGAAGAAGGGGGAACACGGAGAGGATTAAGCTGCGGGAGGGGACAGTTAAGGTCAGTCTGCGGGAGGGGTGGTTTAGGGGTAGGCATAAAATACTTACCTGGAAGCCTTCGGCATTCACAGTGTAGGGATTCCGGCAACCGGAATTTCATAAACAACCCACAAAAAACGAATGAAATGTGAGCATGCCAATGCATGTTACAAAATGCTTCCCATGAGTACAGTATGTACTTCCTGTACATAAGGTGTTGACACACTGTGAATGTTTCAGAAATGACCAAAAGATTTCTTCTCTCACGGAACTTAGTAAAAACCTGTAAAGGTGCATACAGAAGATATACTCTATGAACAAAAAATACACAAGCGTTACAATTAATGTTTGTTGCAGATAATGTATTATGTTTAATATATACTGTAGGTGACCTGGCTGCTTTAGGATATTTACAGTGAGTGGATATTTTAGAAGAAAGCAGAAACTGCAATTCTTATCTAAATGTTATTCTATTTTAGTCAAGCAGGTGATACAGGTATTTTTGTCTACTGACAATTTTCAATTTCACCCCTAATGAAACTAGCATTATGTCCCACTCCCACTCAGATTGCTATTAGGAAATAGTGACTTCGTATCTGCACAAATTGGGGCTGGTGCAGAGCTGAATATACTCCCATTTGCCTAGTGTTATTCGCACTGCGCAGCTCAGAATGAGCATACACAAATTAGAGATTTATACTGTAGTTCAACATATTACGAATTTTCCTATGTTTGTGATCAAAGTGGTGGATTTTCTTGTGTTTATGACTGAATTGGTGGATTTTCCTATGTTTATTACTGAAGCACATCCCCACATACAGGTATGCAAAGGTTCAGTAAGGTTGTCTACACGTAAATATGACCTATGCAGGCCTGCAAGTAAATTTACACATGTTTGTTAGGTGGAACGAACCTGTATTTGGCACATACTGTAAGTGTAAGGTCTGTGCAAGTACATAGTGGTGATACGCTTTATAGTAAACTAGGTAGAAATGCTGCCAATACAGAGATGTAGATGGGTGCAGTTCTGCATACTGTATGTGCGAAAGTACGCTATATTTTCAAGCACTTTCTTTTAAGTAACGTACGTCAATTTTACCCCCAACTCTGCGTTTGCTCCATTGTGTGGCAATACATCTATGGGGTCTATTCAATTGATGCCGGTTTTTCTGACAGTCGGAAAAACTCTACAGAAATAGGTCGAATTTGTATTCGACCTATTCAATGACAGTGCCGTTTTTCCGACAGTCGGAAAAACTGGCACTTGTTGAAAAACACGTGGACTGGCGGATTAGCCGCGGATCCACGTGTTTTGTCGAATTAGCGGGCAATTCCGACAATGCTGATTCGACGTAAAAAAAAAAAAAAGGCAGATCAGCACTGTCGAAAATGGGCAAAACCTTTCTGAATTGCCCGCTAATTGAATACTGAACTGTTGGATCCTCTCTGGATCCGACTGTCATTGAATAGATCCATATGTCATTTAATTAGATATACTTGCACCTTTTAAAGAAAAACTAAACAAAATGTCAGTCCTCACTTGGCTGTAATGCTCTTGTGTAATAACTGATTCATGTGGATCCTGATTTTTTCAAATGGGACTAGATTTAGGCCAGTATCTTAAGGGCCCTACACATTTAACGATCTGCCGCCGAGCTGCCCGACGGCGGATACGGCTGACGGGCGACCCGGCGGCGGGGGGGCAGTGACGGGGGGAGTGAAGTTTCTTCACTTTCCCCCCGTCACCCGGCTCCATAGAAGTGCAAGCAAATATGGACGAGATCGTCCATATTGGCCTGCATGCACAGCCGACGGGACACCAGCGATGTACGAGTGCGGTGACGCGCATCGTTCATTGCTGTTGCCTCTACACTGCACGATATGAACGGTATCTCGTTCATTAATGAACGAGATCGTTCATATCTTGCAGTCAGATCGCCCAGTGTGTAGGGCCTAATGGTTGAGCAATCAGTTGTTGCTGCATATTAGCAGAATTTGCAATCCTTTTGATCGCATGCTGGGGGCTGCCCATTGCAGGGCAAGGCCGCCCAGCATGCTACCCGCCACCTTCCCCCTGAACCGTAATTTCAGTGTGATCGCAGAATTTGTTGATGGCATCTGCCAGCGCAACCTGGCTGCGACCGCAGGAGGCCCGCCGCTAACTTTGGGATCGGGCTGCGTGTGACGTCACGCAGCCGCCCCGATGACGCCCACACCACGCCCCCTATTGTCTGCTGCTGCCCCCGTTTTCCCAGACACCGTCCCCCTCCTGCCGTAAATTCGGGCGCAGGACGGGGCCTACACATGCGCCTGCATCCTCTTTGTAATTTTTGCGGTTGGATCGTGTTTTGTGATCCACCCTGAATGAGGGCCTTAATCTGGGACTCTTGCTGCCCAAGACAGGCCAAGATAGGCTAACTGAGAGCATCTCTAGCCATACTGATTGTACAGTGTGGGGCTGACGCAGAGTGGATACTTCTGCGCATATGCACATTGTGAGACTGACGCAGAGCGGATACCTCTGTGCATACGCAAAACCTTACAAATCTCAAGATGTTATTCCATTAGCAGCATATACACCTAGTTTATGACATCACAGTCAGTGTGTACTGTATTTGTACCTGCCCTATATCAACGGTACAAGAAACACTTAATTCTTGGTTTACAGGACAATAGCCGCAGCGGATAGGGGGAACATTTCAGCTCGCTGCCTCCTGAAATGGCGAGCTGACATGTGCGAAAAGTGTTCATTTGGGCACGCTGTGGGCCACTATTTTAGTTGGATTTGGTCGCTTTGCGCAGCTGAACCCAGTACTTTGGGGTGTACCAGAAGTATTGGGCACCAGATCATAGCAACAATTGATTTGCTCTGACGGGCGCCCATTACTTTGGACACCCCAAGAAACAGTACTGCCCCCTATGTGACCTGAGGCAAGAATTTTTTTTTTTTTTTTTTTTAATCAAAAATGGCTGGGTTAAGATATTTTTAGATAAAGTTATTCCTGGCAACTTGCATGTAGATTTGTTCAAGTTACTATGGGTTAAATCGTCTCTGGTCCTGAAGCTATAAGCAGGAAGGCAGTTTGTAGGATCGAATGAAATAAAATGATTCATCTTTTGACAATCTTGTTTCCATTGTGCATTATATTGCACTAACTAGCCCAAGTGTTCAGGCTGTTTTTGCATTCTAGTGAGCTGTAAATGTTTCTGAGCCACTCAGTGTTTGTCAAAGTCTTCCATGCAGATTACATAGAGTCAGATCAGAAAGAAAGTGTCTATAAATTCACACCTTCTCCTGCTCAGACAGACAGCGCGTTATTTCTTATGTGTCAGACACTCTGCTGCTCAGTGTTGTTACGTTACAATGTTTAGGGCACTGACAGTGACCACATACTGTACAGGTAGAGAGTTTTATATGTGATTGAAAGGCAGCGATTTTCTCAAATCTAGAACATGCTGACACTTTGTCACCCCCTCGACCTTTTGCACACCCTAGCTAATTTAAAAAGAAATGTGTAAAAATGGGCCAGCTGCTTAGTTCCGAGAAGCACGGTACTGCTGGAGACAGCATGTGGGCTTAGGACGGCATTTGGCTTCTCCCATCTGCTGATGTATCATGACTCAGATGAGTAGTGACCTCCATCTTTCTGTTGCGGTATGACATTGCACGTTCCCAGGTGCAGCAAAAGATTGCAGAAAAACTTAGTCATTTCAATGGTGATTTAACCCGTTAGTTGCTTCCGACAGCCCCAATTAATTAACAAATATATTTTACGGTTTTAAACATGAAACAGCATGGATTTATTAGCCAAGTTCCATGTGCAGCTGTCCCTGCATTGTTGTAGAATGGGGAAAGTGAGATACTGTGATGTTTGTTTTGTTGATGTAATTACTGAATTGCTATAATGTAATGAAAATGGTGAAAAAGTTCAGTCTACATTGCTTTCAATGTATTTAAATTAAGGAAATAAACTGTATTTAGTATTCTGTTCACTAAGAAAGTGCATCTAAAAATATACATAGATTCAGTCCACTGCCACAAAGACACCTATATACTGATACAGATCTGATTGATACTTTTGCATTTTTAAAGACTCTAGGTTGCAGCATCGATGTACCCTTCATCCTTCTGTCCTGCTATGGGAGCACATATAAAAAGCATCATAGCATGAACAGTGTGTTTTGCTGTGTATGACAGGACAGTGTATCTGTAAGCTATGTGAACTTGTCATATATTGCAGACACAGACATTTGTTTGATACTGTAGCCAGGAAGCCACATTTATGTTTTCCCTTCTATTGCTCAGTGCACATATAATGTGTCTCAGAATGGTGCTACACTTGCACTTACGAATACCAAGAAATGTTGTACTGAAACTTTAAATGCTCTTACCATTTGGAAATGATATTTACCTGTCATTTGAGAGCGCTAAAAGGACTACTAAACTACAAAATAGAAATTTAAAGATCTGTTACATGAGGTTAAAAAACAATGTCCCAAATGTACAGTATTACACCTTCACAAGAGATAAAATTGAGACGCATAAGGAGAGATAAATGACCAACCAATCGGCTTCCTAACTGCCATTTCACAGGCTGTGTTTGAAATATGACAGTTAGGAGCTGATTGGCTGGTACTTGATCTCATTATGCGTCTCAACTTTATCTCTTGTTAAGGCTTAATACGTTTGGGCCATTGTCCAGTATTAGACAGTTGACATCTTTTTAGAGCTGAAGGGAGAGGAACTTTGTGAAGGGGAGGTAGTTATGTGACTGCAGGTCACAATACCGACGCCGGAGTCCCGCCCCCTTACAGTCCCAACAGTCTGCTTGCTGACTAACAGGGACTATTCCTACTAGTTCACACCTATAGAGCGCTCGCCACCGAGCCTGCAAAGGGCTTCGTTCTGCTCATCAGATGTGCTGCAGAGCTGACGCAATATGTCTATGAACGGCATTGTTCACAGACATATCGCTGGTACACACTGGCCGACGAACCATCTATATATCGAACATTCAATTAAACGGCAGATATATCATCGACCAGTGTGTACACACCTTTACTAAATAGACCCTGTTGTAAAACTGACAAAAGTTATATGCTATCTCGCCACTCTGACCGAAATTCCTACCACATCTTAGGACTGTGTCTTGATTGGATCTGATATGCATATCAAACAGCTGAGAATACTGTTCTTTTGAATCACTGTGACTTCTATGAATCAACCAGTAAATTTCTCCCAAATTGTTAGAAACAGTGGGGCAGATATATTAAGCCTGGAGGAGGCATAAGGAAGTGATAAACCAGTGATAAGTGCCGGGTGATAAACGGATTGTATAAGCAGTCTGATCTGCAGTCTGATTGGACAAGTGTGACCCAACTTAACACTGCTTGTGCTCTGGTTAAGTGAGACTGACAATTAGTACTATAGATGATTACATCATCTAAATACAGATGTGTGCTCTTACGTCTTTGCTCCGTGCTCTAAAAGTCGTGTTACACATAACGCGTGAGTGCCATGTGACTCCCTAGCACCAAGCAGCTTTTTTGTGTTTTCCGCGTAAATGCGTCTTTGATGCAAAGCAACGTAATGGTATACACAAGCAGCTTCTGCTGATTAAAATGATATGCAGCATGCCTATATTCTGTGAGTGACTGCTACTGTATTTGCATACAAAATGCTGTGCTTCAGTGTTTTCATGTAAAAACACAGTAACGGATCAATTTGGATGCAGATAGAGCCGCAATTACACACAGAATATAGGCATATGCTTGTGTATCCTATTACAAATGCATTTTCTTTAAAAAAAAAAAAAAAAAGATGCTCTGCGCTGCCGCGTCCCGCCACGGCATGGCGCAACTTCAAGGACTGTTTAGCGTGACTGCAGCATGGATGTAAGAGGACACATCTGTAAGCAGCAGCATACTGTCTATGGGGCCTTAGCATTCTATCCATCATCCTTTGAAAGGTAGCAGGTGCCCCATGTAACCAGAATGGCAAAATCTTGTATTGGAACAAACATTCTGGTGCAGAAAAAGCTGTCTTTTCTTTGGCATTCTAAGTTAACAGCACTTGCAAGTTCCCTTTGGCTAAGTCTAGAGTGTTCTAGTACCTTACTGTTCCTAACCTTTCAATAAGGTCATCCAACCGTGGCATTGGGTCGACATCGAACTTTGTCACATTATTTAACTTATCGAAATCATTGCAGATGCGCAAATTCCCATCTGGCTTCGGAATAGCCACAATGGGACTTGACCACTCACTATGTGACTCTTAAGTTACCCCCGACTATACACTTTATAAGTAAACTCCCCCACTTTTTCTAGGATTTCCAAGGGTACTTGCCACTTAGCCAAACTTTTCCTTTCTACTGTGGGAACCAAAACAAGCAAAGGCGCATAACTGGGCATTGCGATTGTACACCCGCTGCTGTGCCTGTTGACCCTGTTCCAAGTGCTCTCTCTGTATTGGCACCTCTGCAGCAATCCTCTCCTGCATCTGAGAAACATGCTCAATAGCAGTTTTGTATATGGACTGGATTGCCCCTCCCATGTCACTCTGTCAGTGTCCAGCAATCCCCTTGGGTGCCTCCTGTACAACAACTCAAAGGATTTGTGGAGGATTGGGGAACCCCTTTTACGATCAGCAATAAATAAGGAAGTAAATAATTCATATCTCTTCCATCTTTATCCACCACTTTCTTTAACTTGTGTTTTAAAGTTTTGTTAAACCTCTCCACTAACTCATCAGTCTGAGAATGATGCACGGAGGTTCTTAACAGAGTATTTTAAATAGGCAGCATAATTCTTTTATGATTTTTGACATAAATGGGTGACCCTGACCAGCCAGGATTTCCTTAGGTATTCCCAATCTGCTAAAGACATGTACTAGATCTCTAGCAATGGTCTTTGACGTATTGCGCAATGGTATTGCTTCCGGGCATCTTGTAGTATAATCCGCTATCACCAAAATATATTTATGGCAACGGGCGGATTTTATCTATTCTTTCAAACGGGACCACAATATTGGTTAATGGGACAAGTGGACTATTCAAATGTGGCCTTGGAGCATGATATTGACATTCAGGACATGATGCACAATATTCAGATACCGCTTTATGGATCCCAGGCCAGAAAAACCACTGTAAAATTCTCTGTTCTTTTTCTACCCCTAGATGACCAGCAGTTATGTGACCATGACCTAGGTCAAACACCATTCTTCTGTATACCTTGTTCCATAATAACTTCCCATTTCTTAGTCACTTGATTCAATAAATCCTGGCGTACTGCCATGTGAGGGTATGATAACCTGCTATCAGGGTTTAAAGGATTTCTATCAATCACTTTTACATTATCTCTAGCTTTTACCAGAGAATGGTCATTTAACTGCTCTAAGGCAGAGATCTCTTTTTTGACTTCAAGATCAGGTAGTTGATCAGCAAGTTTAACAACATTTTCTATTTCAGTAGTAGATATATCATTCTGTGCCCCACTACTGCTCTCATTCTCTGGCTTCCCTGTCATGCTTGAAAAAGGGTATATTTCAGACTAGGAAGACACTCCCACTGCCACTGTATCAGTAACCTTCTCAAATGTGTCTGGGTTATTCACTTCTGTAACAAATCAGCTTTCCCGCAGCTTCCAGAAGTGGGCAAAGTCTCTCACCAATATTGCATCGTCCATCAAGCCAGGAACCAAACCCATTGAGACTACAGCGGAACCACACAGTGTTTCTATGTTCACCTCCGCAGCAACATAATACCGAGTATTCCTATGTATGCAAGTTTCACCAACAGTTTTCTCCTTAAGGTTTAAGGCGTTTACCAATTCAGTTTTCAGAAGAGTAAGCAGGCTACCGGAATCTAACAAAGGGGGTCATTCCGAGTTGATCGTAGCTGTGCTAAATTTAGCACAACTACGATCATGAAGGGCCAGCACAGGGCTAGTCCTCCCCGCATGTCAGTGCCGCGCCCCCCCGCAGAAGTGCAAAGGCATCGCACAGCGGCGATGCCTTTGCACTTCAAGAGTAGCTCCCGGCCAGCGCAGCTTTAGCGTGCTGGCCGGGAGCTACTCATCGCTTCCCGGCCCGCAGCGGAAACGCCTGCGTTGGCCGGACCGCGCCCACGAAACGGCGGCATTTGCCCCCTCCCACCCATCGACCGTGTCAATCAGGCAGAGGCGATCGTAGCGCAGCGATGGGCGGCCTTGCGCCGGCACACTGCGGTGCTGGCGCTTGCGCGGTTCAGACCCGATCGCTATGCTGCGAAAAACTGCAGCGTGCGATCGGGTCAGAATGACCCCCAAAGCCTCTACCTGGTTGCCTTCTATGTGACTATACACATGTGCTTATCTGTCTCAGCCTGTCGGTCTGCAGTGCAGGCTAAGTAAACAAAGGCCCTCTGCAATTAACATAAGCAGTATCACATTGCATAGGTTCAGAGGTAAGCGAACAATTAGCCGCAATATGGCCCAAACCACCACATCAAAAACATTTTATCATATTATTATCAAGCCTTTTACAAGGTAGGAACCTTCCTGGCACTGCTGGCCTACTTTTAGGTTCCAAATCCACAGTCTTAGGTTCTTTCCACCGCTCTGCAACCTGCTACCCTAGAAAAGTCTTACCAGTGGTCACTGGCAATTGTTGTTGATTGACTAGGGCCTGGTGGGGTACATGTAATACTGTAGTTTCTCAGCTGCCACATACCTCTCCACCATTTCAGCCATTTGCTCTGCTGTTTTTGAGTCTGCGTGGCTCACCCGCTTGCACAGTGTTTTAGGTAGATACATTAGGTATCGAACCATAATGACCCTTTCCATGATCTGTGGTCCTGTTAGCGACTGTGGCTGTAGCCACTTTGTGGTGAGATAGACGAGGTCATGCATTTGAGAGTGAGGAGACTTTTCTGTTTAGTATTCCCAGCGGTGAACTCGTTGTGCTTGACCAAACATTGTGACTCCCAATTGAGTTAAGATTTCTTTTTTTTATTTTATCATAGTCTTTGGCATCAGTCAGGCACAAGTCAAAATATGCTTTTTCTCCAGATAGGAAGGGTGTCACAAGACTTGCCCACTGATCTTTAGACCAATTCTCTCTCTCAGCTAGTCTTTTGAAAGTAGTAAGATTAGCTTCAACATCATCACTCTGGGTAATCTTTTGCAGAAAGTGACTGAAATGTATGGGACGAGTGTTAGTTGGAACATTAGTGGAAGCATCTCCAGACTGGGCTGCTAGCTGTTGTATCACCTCTCTTAAGGCCTGGCGTTTTTCCTCTCTATGGCCACTGGCTGTTGCTTCTGGACTGCCTCAAAGGCCAATAGTTGCACCCGGGTGGTTTCTTGCTGAATTTTGTTGGTTTCCTGCTGAGCTGATGTAGCTTGCAGCAAGGCCTTATCTATGCCCTCCATGTTTTCTCTGTGTGTAGGTTTTAAGCGGAATCTGGCTTCCCTAAGCATCTGCTTATACCACCACCATGGATTTCACAGTATATAAACTGATGTCCAAAACACCAGATTGGTGCCTGTCACTTCAAATTTTAATAATTCCTGTTACATTTGAGGATATGTAGATAGACTAAACATATTAATACATACAAAGTACACTCATAGATGAAATTGAAAATAAGAACAACAACAAGTTAATGTTAAGCATTAGTCTTATTATTATAATTAAACAAATCTGAATAGTAATACAAAATGGAAAATGCAAAAGTAGGAGGAGTTAAGCATAAGCACTGGGCATGTAACTGGCATTAAACATTTTGAATAAAAATCCTTTTTTTGTATAATAGGCTCTTTTTAATACGTCACGGCGCCGTGCCTGTACTTACAATATAATAAAAAAAAAAACAGAGTGGTTTTTATTTAAAAAAAAACATTTGGTTTAAACCAGCCAACCCTGAAAACAGCACACCAGTCCAGGGTTTTTGCACAATCTGGCCATGGCTATTTATTTTACAGTATAAAACAAAACATAAAAATAAATCCTATCCCGTCTGGGTACTAACTGAACATGATAGATTCCCTTTCTTGGTGGTAGGACCTAATGCCCCTACCACAAACATAGACATATGCACAGTAATTACAGTACACTCACTAATCCTAGTGTCTCACAACAAGCTTGCTGCCTGTTTCCCCAGGTAGTGATCTCTGAGCTTATGTTAACCTCCTACCGGTGCAAGCCCTAATTAGCCTGCTCTCAGGCTGAAGACCTAAAGACCCAAGGGCATTATGGCTGGAGCCCTCCCTGCTGTTTCACATCCACACCCCCAGGACCCATATCAGGCTTTTACTAAAAGTAAAACAGACATTTCCAGGAGGGTTAATATACACTAGCCAGAAACCTTCGACAAACACATCTCCTGTGTCCTATCCCATCACATTTCACATTACTGCTGCGTATTTGAAGAATGTGAAAATATGCTAATGCCGCAGGAGGTGTCTGAGGCAAAGAGACACCTACTGCCGGCATCCTAGAAGATGTAGCATCGGATAATCTGCAAGACCATCAGCCATCTGAGTAACCCTTAGGGTTAGCCATCAGAAAACACAGACCCTGGCCTCGGCACTGCCAGAAAACGGAGGCACCCAGCTCCGCCCGCTCCCCCAAATGATAATAAGATGCTCTCAATCTGCACTGTGTACAATGACAGATTTTCTGTCCTGCGCATGCGCTCCACCATCGGAAATAATAATAATATCGGGATTGCATACATCTCTGAAATAGGCCCAATTCTCATTCTCCGTCATGTGGCATATTCTTGTGTATCACTTTCCCCAATGCTATGGGAGCATTTTTACCAAGTACCCCATCATGGGACAGATGCAGAGTTGGGAGCAAAAGAAGTAAATAATCTTACGTCTGGACAAATCATGTTGCAATGTAGGACATGCAGATAAATGTATTTATTATTTTGTGCATGTCATGTAACTTGTAACGGCTGTGAAAATGTATTGTGGAATATTTCATATCTTTACAAATACATCAAACTGTTATGTTGCGATTACTTTGACAGGTTGCAGTATTTCTCTCTGAGGTTCCCGTGGGAGTACACTTGTCAGGTGCCCCTCTTTTATAGGATATAATTGTTAGGAGTGATTTTACATCCAGTTCTAGTCTTTGACTCAGAAATGACTGACTTTCTTCCAGAGCACGCAACACATTTTTGAAACCTGCAGAAAAGCTTACGAAACATCTTTTGAAAACTCTCAAAAGCTAATTTAGATCTCTCAGCTATTTGCAAAAGAGAAATAAGAAAAGCTAGTGAAACCAAGTCACTACAGTATGTTCTTTTCAGTATTATTTTTTTTTTAAAGAAAATTTTCGTTCAGATGCAGTGTTTTGTAATGTCCCAGAGAAACACAATTGATGACCACAAAAAAAGAAAAGAAAGTACCATTTGTGATAACTGTCTCACAGTGTGCAGCTGCTGCTGCTGATGCTTTTTGTATGAAACCTTTGTACAGTTTAAATTTGGGCTGAAACAGAGAGAAAACATTTACATTTCTTTTGTCTCTGTTCTGTTCTTGATATCCATAATCAAATTCAGGTTTTATTTTTAATGCATGCAATCGTATGTGGATAGAACTGAACAAAAATATTCAAGGATTGTGGAGTTAGTGAAATATTGGCATGAAATGAACTTATTAGACAGCCCGAGAAGATGTCATCTGTGGACTTGTCGGGAATTGACTGCAACATGTTAGATAGTAAATTTGTATATGCTGGAGTCACTTTCTTCCTGTAATTGCTTATCTAGATGTTCTCTTATGGATTACATGGAAATTTATATACACAGTTTAATGTACACATGTTCTTTCACTATCCTTTTTTGTCATATTCTCCATTAACTAGTAGTAGATCTGGTTCCAGGTATCAGTGAAAGGAATAAGTCAGCGGATTCTGTGCTCTTCTGTTTGTACTTAAGAGAACATATCCTTTGATTATCTTATATGCCATCCTATTTTGGCGTGTTCACAATTCTTAAAAGGAACTCTGCCATATTACACGCTGCAGATTTCAGTACTGTCTAATGATGCTTACTCGCAGCCAAATGTCTCAAACATTTCTGTTATAGGGTTAACTTGGGTCATTTTCAGTCAAAAACAAAAATGTTGCTGTGACTGATACTTTCTAGAATTTTTTGTAATCCTTTTTTTGTATCAAATCCTTACATGCCTAGTCTTTATTCTGACTGTTATTCCACAGTATACAAGAGGGGGGAAAAATTGTGTATGTAAAATACCCCATGGTATGGGGTAAATTAGACATTCATGGGGTAGTTTTCAGATAGGTGTTTCATGGCAATTTAAAGGGCTAATATATGCAATATGCACCAACTTGAGTAATTGGCAGATATCATTGTACCTTGGCATGACAAGAAACCAATTTGGTTATCTGTATAGCTGAACGGGCCAAAGATTCGCACACCAAGTGCTTAGGTTGAGTAGTCTTATCTGTGTATAAACTATAAGAATACATACAAACTGCATGCCATTCCACATAGCATTAATACTAAACAGAACATGCAGGGCTATATTAGTCTAGACCAGGGGTGTCAAACTTACGGGCCGCATGCAGCCCCTATCGCTGGCAGGGGTCCTTATGCGGTATGCTTAAAACTCAGGCCGGAACAAATTGACAGAATCGGCCCCCACAATGCATCTCGTCTGCCCCACTTGTCTGCACCGCCTACCTCATCTAGTCACTGCTGCTGCAGGAGGAGAGGAGGCTGGGTTGTGGGCTGGCTTACCGCTGTTTGCACTGCCGACCGCACCCCGTCATGGCTGCTGCAAAAGGAGAGAAGGCTGGGTTCTGGGAGGGGGGGGGGGGTTAGGGGTTGAGTTAGGTAGGGGCAGATAGGGACATTGGAGAGGAAGAAGCAGATTTTTTCAAGGACACACACACACACACACACACACACACACTCTCTCCCTATGTACACTGTACCCCCACCATATACTGCCCCTATATACACACTCCACCCTCATACCCCTCCATATAGTGTCTCCTATATACAGGGCACCCCCTTCTCCATATACTGCTCCTGCCGTATACAGCATACTCTGCACCCCCACCCTTCCCCTCCACCCATATACTAGGCTGCAATCCCTGGACTCAGCAACAAGTAACAGAAAACGGATGCAGGAACCACAAACGGTCCCGCCGGCATCGGGGACACGTGTGTCCACTTACCGGCGGGTGGAGAAGGTGAATCAGTCTGGCAGGAAGAGGTGAAGACCGTGTGTCGGGTGAGCAGTGCAGTGACCAGGAGGAGGTGGAGTTGGTGCTGCTGTAGGTCTGCAGATGGGGTGGTCTTCTGTATGCCGGCGGTCGGGCAGTATACCGGCGCCGGGAGCCCGACAGCCGGCATACCGACACTTATTTTCCCTCGTGGGGGTCCACGACCCCCATAGAGGGAGAATAAAATAGTGTGGCGCGCGTAGCGCGCCACCGTGCCCGTAGCGTGGCGAGCGCAGCGAGCCCGCAAGGGGCTCATTTGCGCTCGCCATGCTGTCGGTAAGCCGGCGGTCGGGCTCCCGGCGCCGGGATGCTGGTCCCCGGGAGCCCGACCGCCGGCCAGCCGTAGTGAACCCCTGCAGATGATGCGAGTGAAGAGGAGGCAGATAACAGTCTCAGCTGCTTTATATTTAATTGTCGCCAATGGAGGTATGGGATCCTATGCTCGCCCCTCCCACACCCCGCACAGGCCATGCCCAGAACACGTGCCAGTACTGGTGTACATAGTGCAGCACCATCATAGCCTACCCATTACAGAGATACAGCATCTATATTTATAAAAGGTTAACGCTACACACTTACACACTCACACGCACACTCAGCATGACAGCCACTGCTCCTAGCAGCAGGACTTCCTTAAACCCAGCAGCTCCTGTGTGAGTAGCGACCACCCTCCTAATATTGGGCCTAATTCAGCTTGGATTGCTGAAGTGCTAAAATTGCTATTTGCCGATTATAGTACTTCTGCGCATACCTCTGTACGCATGCGTGAGGAGTTAAACGATCACAGTCTAGGTCCCGGCGGGAAAGGGGCGTTGATGCAGCATTTTGTAGGCGTCGACGCGCTGTTCGGGGGGATGAGTGGTTTGGATAACAGAGGTGTGTCCGGAACATCTCTGGGGAGGGCTGCGGCAGGTGCGTGACGTCACATGCAGACACTGCGACCTAAAACATGTTCGCCCGGTGTGAATGCCTAATTGCTTTCTCACAAATATTTTAAATGCCTGCTCTAATATATATTGCAGACGCCAGGCGCATCTTATTACCATATACGATAAAAGTGCGCTGTAAATCGCCAAACACTGCATCCCATAAGAGAAAACAATACACCCACACATTATCTGAGTTCCGAAGCTCATTGATGTATATATTTGTTATTAAAAGGATATGGATTCAATATATTACAATGTACAGTATACCTATAGTTACAACTCATACAGTAAGCAGTTAATACATACAGTTACAGTTACATACAGTTACAGGCCAGCGATACAATACCATTCCCTCAATGCTTATGTCTCTCTCTCTCTCTGTAAAATCATGTTGGGACTCCATCTTACGCTGAGACCAAAACAGGAACTGATCTGGCAATAACTCCATCATCGTCTCAGACCAAAACAGGAACTGACCTCCTGTCTGATCAGCAATGTGTTATCTAGTTTTTGGGGGAGGGAACTTACTCATTCATGATGAGTCACTAGTCTCTTTGTATATGCTAATCAGGTTCAGCCTTGGGGACGTCCAAAGGGGCTGGCCTGAGCTTCCTGTCCACTACCTGTTTGGAATATCTATTGTTCTAATAAAAGTGATTTTAGCTTACATACATTTCTCTAACGTCCTAGTGGATGCTGGGGACTCCGTAAGGACCATGGGGAATAGACGGGCTCCACAGGAGACTGGGCACTCTATAAGAAAGATTTGGTACTATCTGGTGTGCACTGGCTCCTCCCTCTATGCCCCTCCTCCAGACCTCAGTTAGATTTCTGTGCCCGGCCCGAGCTGGTTGCACACTAGGAGCTCTCCTGAGCTTCTAGAAAGAAAGTTTAAATTAGGTTTTTTATTTTACAGTGAGACCTGCTGGCAACAGGCTCACTGCATCGAGGGACTAAGGGGAGAAGAAGCGAACCTACCTGCTTGCAGCTAGCTTGGGCTTCTTAGGCTACTGGTCACCATTAGCTCCAGAGGGATCGACCGCAGGACTCGTCCTTGGTGTTCGTTCCCGGAGCCGCGCCGCCGTCCCCCTTACAGAGCCAGAAGCATGAAGATGGTCCGGAAAATCGGCGGCAGAAGACTTCAGTCTTCACCAAGGTAGCGCACAGCACTGCAGCTGTGCGCCATTGCTCCTCATACACACTTCACACTCCGGTCACTGAGGGTGCAGGGCGCTGGGGGGGGGCGCCCTGAGCAGCAATAATATCACCTTGGCTGGCAAAATAACCACAATATATAGCCCCAGAGGCTATATATGTGGTAATTACCCCTGCCAGAATACAGAGAAAAGGCCGCCGAAAAAGGGGCGGAGCCATCTCCCTCAGCACACTGGCGCCATTATTCCCTCACAGTTCCGCTGGAAGGAAGCTCCCTGACTCTCCCCTGCAGTCTACACTACAGAAAGGGTAAAAAAGAGAGGGGGGCACTAAATTTACGCGCAGTTTAATACAATAAGCAGCTATAAAGGGTCATAATTCAGTTAGTCCCTGTATTATTATAGCGCTCTGGTGTGTGCTGGCATACTCTCTCTCTGTCTCCCCAAAGGGCTTTTGTGGGGTCCTGTCTCCTTTAAGAGCATTCCCTGTGTGTGTGCGCGGTGTGTCGGTACGGCTGTGTCGACATGTTTGATGAGGAGACTTATGTGGAGGCGGAGCAGATGCCTATAAATGTGATGTCACCCCCTGCGGGGCAGACACCTGAGTGGATGGATTTATGGAAGGAATTACGTGCAAGTGTCGACTCCTTACATAAAAAATTTGACGACATGCCAAATGCGGGACAGCCGGCTTCTCAGCTCGTGCCTGCCCAGACGATTCAAAGGCCGTCAGGGGCCCTGAAACGACCACTACCTCAGATGGCAGACACAGATGTCGACACGGATACTGATGCAAGTGTCGACGACGATGAGTCAAATTTAATGTCCACTAGGGCCATTTGTGGCATGATTGAGGCAATAAAAGAGGTATTACACCTTGCTGATATAAACCCAGGTACCTCAAAAAAGGGTATTATGTTTGGGGAGAAAAAACTACCTATAGTTTTTCCCCCATCTGAGGAATTGAATGAGGTGTGTGAAGAAGCGTGGGCTTTCCCCGATAAAAAATTGGTGATTTCAAAAAAATTACTAATGGCGTTCCCTTTCTCGCCAGAGGATAGGTCACGTTGGGAAACTCCCCCTAGGGTGGATAAAGCGCTCACACGTTTGTCTAAAAAGGTGGCACTACCGTCTCCGGATACGGCCGCCCTAAAGGAACCTGCTGATAGAAAGCAGGAGGATATCCTAAAATCTATATACACACACACTGGTGTTATACTGAGACCAGCTATTGCTTCAGCCTGGATGTGCAGTGCTGCTGCTGCTTGGTCAGATTCCCTGTCGGAAAATATTGACACCCTAGACAGAGACACTATATTGCTAACCATAGAGCATATAAAAGACTCGGTCTTATACATGAGAGATGCACAGAGGGAGATCTGCCGGCTGGCATCTAGAATAAGTGCTTTGTCCATTTCTGCTAGGAGAGGCTTATGGACTCGGCAGTGGACAGGAGATGCAGATTCTAAAGGGCACATGGAAGTTTTGCCTTATAAGGGTGAGGAGTTATTCGGGGACGGTCTCTCAGACCTTGTTTCCACAGCAACAGCTGGGAAGTCTGCATTTTTGCCCCATGTCCCCTCACAGCCTAAGAAAGCACCGTATTACCAAGTACAGTCCTTTCGACCCCAGAAAAACAGGCAGGGAAAAGGCGGGTCCTTTCTGTCTAGAGGCAGAGGAAGGGGGAAAAAGCTGCAACACACAGCAGGTTCCCAGGACCAAAAGTCCTCCCCCGCTTCTTCCAAATCCGCCGCATGACGATGGGGCTCCACAGGCGGAGCCAGGTACGGTGGGGGGCCGCCTCAAGAATTTCAGCGATCAGTGGGCTCGCTCACGGGTGGATCCCTGGATGCTTCAAGTAGTATCTCAGGGGTACAAGCTGGAATTCGAGGCGCCTCCCCCCCGCCGTTTCCTCAAATCAGCCTTACCGACGACTCCATCGGGCAGGGAGGCTGTGCTAGAGGCCATTCACAAGCTGTCTTCCCAGCAGGTGATAGTCAAGGTACCCCTACTTCGACAAGGCCGGGGCTACTACTCCACACTATTTGTGGTACCGAAACCAGACGGTTCGGTGAGACCCATTTTAAATTTGAAATCCTTAAACACTTACATAACAAAATTCAAGTTCAAGATGGAATCGCTCAGGGCGGTTATTGCAAGCCTGGACGAGGGGGATTACATGGTATCCCTGGACATCAAGGATGCTTACCTACATGTCCCTATTTACCTTCCTCACCAGGAGTACCTCAGATTTGTGGTACAGGATTGCCATTACCAATTCCAGACACTACCGTTTGGACTGTCCACGGCACCGAGGGTGTTTACCAAAGTAATGGCAGAAATGATGATACTCCTTCGAAAAAAGGGAGTTTTAATTATCCTGTATTTGGACGATCTCCTTATAAAGGCGAGGTCCAGGGAGCAGTTAATGGTCGGAGTAGCACTATCTCGGGAAGTGCTACAACAGCATGGCTGGATTCTGAACATTCCAAAGTCACAACTGGTTCCTTCCACTCGCTTACTGTTACTGGGGATGATTTTGGACACAGAACTGAAAAAAGTGTTTCTCCCGCAGGAGAAAGCCAAGGAGCTGTCATCTCTAGTCAGAGACCTCCTAAAACCAAAACGGATATCGGTGCATCGCTGCACACGAGTCCTGGGAAAAATGGTGGCTTCATACGAAGCAATTCCATTCGGCAGGTTCCATGCGAGGACCTTCCAGTGGGACCTCTTGGACAAGTGGTCGGGATCGCATCTTCAGATGCATCAACTGATAACCCTGTCTCCAAGGACCAGGGTGTCTCTACTGTGGTGGCTGCAGAGTGCTCATCTTCTAGAGGGCCGCAGATTCGGCATACAGGACTGGGTCCTGGTGACCATGGATGCCAGCCTTCGATGCTGGGGAGCAGTCACACAGGGAAGAAACTTCCAAGGACTATGGTCAAGTCAGGAGACTTCCCTACACACAAATATTCTGGAACTGAGGGCCATTTACAATGCCCTAAGTCAGGCAAGACCCCTGCTTCAAAACCAGCCGGTACTGATCCAGTCAGACAACATCACGGCAGTTGCCCATGTGAACCGACAGAGCGGCACAAGAAGCAGGATGGCAATGGCAGAAGCCACAAGGATTCTCCGATGGGCGGAAAATCACGTGTTAGCACTGTCAGCAGTGTTCATTTCGGGAGTGGACAACTGGGAAGCAGACTTCCTCAGCAGACACGACCTACACCCGGGAGAGTGGGGACTTCATCCAGAAGTCTTCCTACTGTTGGTAAACCGTTGGGAAAGGCCACAGGTGGACATGATGGCGTCCCGCCTCAACAAAAAGCTAAAGAGATATTGCGCCAGGTCAAGGGACCCTCAGGCGATAGCTGTGGACGCTCTAGTGACACCGTGGGTGTACCAGTCGGTTTATGTGTTCCCTCCTCTGCCTCTCATACCAAAGGTACTGAGAATAATAAGAAGGCGAGGAGTAAGAACGATACTCGTGGTTCCGGATTGGCCAAGAAGGGCTTGGTACCCGGAACTTCAAGAAATGATATCAGAGGACCCATGGCCTCTACCGCTCAGACAGGATCTGCTGCAGCAGGGGCCCTGTCTGTTCCAAGACTTACCGCGGCTGCGTTTGACGGCATGGCGGTTGAATTCCGGATCCTAAAGGAAAAGGGCATTCCTGAGGAAGTCATTCCTACGCTGATAAAAGCCAGGAAAGAAGTAACCGCGAACCATTATCACCGTATTTGGCGAAAATATGTTGCGTGGTGTGAGGCCAGGAAGGCCCCAACAGAGGAATTTCAGCTGGGTCGCTTTCTACACTTCCTACAGTCGGGAGTGACTATGGGCCTAAAATTGGGTTCCATTAAGGTCCAGATTTCGGCCCTGTCGATTTTCTTCCAGAAAGAACTGGCTTCACTGCCTGAAGTTCAGACTTTTGTAAAGGGAGTGCTTCATATTCAGCCCCCTTTTGTGCCTCCCGTGGCACCTTGGGATCTCAATGTGGTGTTGAGTTTCCTAAAATCACATTGGTTTGAACCACTTAAAACTGTGGATCTGAAATATCTCACGTGGAAAGTGGTCATGTTATTGGCCTTGGCTTCGGCCAGGCGTGTGTCAGAATTGGCGGCTTTGTCTTGTAAAAGCCCTTATCTGATTTTTCATATGGATAGGGCAGAATTGAGGACTCGTCCCCAGTTTCTCCCTAAGGTGGTATCTGCTTTTCACTTGAACCAACCTATTGTGGTGCCTGCGGCTACTAGGGACTTGGAGGATTCCAAGTTACTGGATGTAGTCAGGGCCTTGAAACTTTATGTTTCCAGGACGGCTGGAGTCAGGAAGACTGACTCGTTTTTTGTCCTGTATGCACCCAACAAGATAGGTGCTCCTGCTTCTAAGCAGACTATTGCTCGCTGGATTTGTAGCACAATTCAGCTGGCGCATTCTGCGGCTGGATTGCCGCATCCTAAATCAGTGAAAGCCCATTCCACGAGGAAAGTGGGCTCATCTTGGGCGGCTGCCCGAGGGGTCTCGGCTTTACAACTTTGCCAAGCTGCAACTTGGTCAGGGGCAAACACGTTTGCTAAATTCTACAAATTTGATACCCTGGCTGAGGAGGACCTTGAGTTCTCTCATTTGGTGCTGCAGAGTCATCCGCACTCTCCCGCCCGTTTGGGAGCTTTGGTATAATCCTCATGGTCCTTACGGAGTCCCCAGCATCCACTAGGACGTTAGAGAAAATAAGATTTTACTCACCGGTAAATCTATTTCTCATAGTCCTTAGTGGATGCTGGGCGCCCATCCCAAGTGCGGATTGTCTGCAATACTTGTATATAGTTATTGCCTAACTAAAGGGTTATTGTTGAGCCATCTGTTGAGAGGCTCAGTTATATTTCATACTGTTAACTGGGTATAGTATCACGAGTTATACGGTGTGATTGGTGTGGCTGGTATGAGTCTTACCCAGGATTCAAAATCCTTCCTTATTGTGTCAGCTCTTCCGGGCACAGTATCCTAACTGAGGTCTGGAGGAGGGGCATAGAGGGAGGAGCCAGTGCACACCAGATAGTACCAAATCTTTCTTATAGAGTGCCCAGTCTCCTGCGGAGCCCGTCTATTCCCCATGGTCCTTACGGAGTCCCCAGCATCCACTACGGACTACGAGAAATAGATTTACCGGTGAGTAAAATCTTATTTTAATCATAAATATTTGTTGCAATGTCCTACAACTTTATAACAAGTATCAAATGAATCTACACATTAATCTGGTTGCTTTAATAGTAAATATGACAGGTGTATCTGGTTTCGTTCAAATAATACACATACATGACAATACTTCATTATATAATTTTAAATCATCATGATGTCTGGCACTTGATATTATTATAATTATGTACTGCATGAAATAGGTGTTGAATCCATCTCTGTGGCATGTCCGTGTAAATGCGTGTGTTACCATATATTGCTGTGCTCGCTGCGCGTATCTGCAAGTATAGCGACTTATATGTGTGTAGTTTCTATGTTCTTTTTATGTAATATTTTTGACTTCGACAGTCCACCCTTTGGCAGCAAACAATAACTGCCATCAATTATTAACATAAGAAAAAAAATATTTCATACAATAATCGGTGACCTAGACACAAGTATGTATGCATTCCGCAAATCAGACACTTGACTATATTCGGGGAAGACAGGGGGGAGGACGAGACATCCTCTATATGCACTCGGCGGTCACGGGACCACTGGTTGGGTGTGGGACAACATTCAACCTATAGAGTATGCTGGGACAGTGCTTTGGCCTATAATGTCTTATTTGCGACGAACATTTCACACATACATGTACCTACGTCTTTGTACACTGATGTTTGGGTTCGATTGAGGTTCTGCTGGGTAGATGAAGAAGACACAAACAAATCGTGACAGTGACATATAAAATTTTCATGATCTACATATTCCTATCATTTTCTGAACATTGTTTCCATTTCTGGAACGTATGCTAGGTCTGTTTAATCATTGAACAAGGGTTATCAGTAGTGTCCTTCCTAAATAACATGAACCTACGGAGTTCGGGAAGAGCCACTCATAAACCTTTCTTCCACATATATTAATGAGCTTTTTATCTGTGAATAGCCATTGTCTGATTGTTCCTGATTAACTCTGAACTCCATAACTACTAGACCTTTGATTTCTCTCTGATTTTAACAAACTGATCGCCTAATCCAGGGATCCTATAAGGAAATCACTCCTTCCTCCAGAACCAGTTCCAGTACCACACTCGACTCCTCATAAAAAAACCTCACAAAAATAGAATATCCTGAAAAAAAAATGTTTGTCAGCGGGAAAAAAAAGAAAAGAGAAATAGAACAAAACAACTCTTGTTCATAACAAATCAATTACGACTGGTCTTTCTGCAGTCCTTTAGTACGCCCAGGTAGTATTCAACAGTGCCGCCTCTCAGTCTTCACGGAACAGAGTCTCTGGTGATACTTTTGCGATCTCACTCCATTTACGAGTTCCTTCCGGACTACCGACTTTCCTGTAATGGGAATCGTGGACCCAAGTCTCTCGGCTACTTTCACTGGGATAGTGCTGTCAACAAAACTTGGTATGGTCCTTCCCACCTATCTATTAGGCAACCTGAGCGTAAGAACAATCACACAGTCTCTTGGTTCACAATCAAGACAGTTAGTATTTGGCATTCCAGCAATCTACAGTTTCAAGTTCTTTTGTCAAGTTCTCAAATGCTGGCTCATCTCAATAAGGTACTGTACTGTCACCTCATTGGTGCATCTCTGATCATTGTGCGGATCAATCATGACATGAGGTTGTCTTCCAAAAACAACCCAAAAAAACACAAATACCAAAACAAAAACAAATTTCGAAGAGGGTGATTCGTTAAGTGAAGATCTGGGAGTGGTTCCGAAGCTACATAATACTAGTGGCAGTATCTATGAACACAATAGTACAATTTCAAGCATTGCTCCTACTTCTAGGGGTACCATTATCTACACACAAATTTCTGCGCAATTTTCCTTTGCGGTAAACACAGCAGCATCCGTGGCGGCAGGAAATGCCTCTACACAGTTTGAGAAAACATCAGTGCACACCAATATATAACAATAATTCCTAAAGGGTGTTAACTGTACGAAGTCGATTTGTATTTCCTGAAAAGATCCGTCTAAAGGAGGGATATGGGATGGTTCTGTTGGTATTGCTTTACCAATATTCTTCCTCAAGCAAGCAAGACAGGTCATTGCTCACTTACCTGCATGAGAATAGAATCCTGGCACACACCAGTAGGCTCTCATCAGCCTGCACATACCCTCTTTGCCTAGATGAGACAGACGGTGTGCCACCTCAGCTAGACTTGGAAGGTATGCTCTAGGGGCTACTGGCTTACCGTGTCCACCTGTCCACAGTCCTGAGGACTCCTGGCCATACCCCTTTGTCCTCCAGACTGCCTTTTCCTGTAGGGAACACAAATTTTTGTATCTTAATTTAACTATCGTGTGTTTGCAATGTAGAGTACCATGAGCATAACTCAAAAAAGAAAAGAAAAAAGAAACATCTCTAGAGGGGAGAAAGAAGAAGAAGAAAATGAAGAAGAAAATGAAAAAGAAAATGTCAGGTTTGCCATTCACCAACAGGCATATCAGTGTCTATACAAAATTTCCCTTCACCAGTATTCCCATTCTCCACCCTTTGTGCATGACAAGGCACACTGCAGTAATACTGGTGTCATCGTGCTGTTGAGATATACTGGGTTCGGGCAGAACTCTGAAGGACCTAGGCATGTGGAGTTTGAACTGTAATTGGGTCCATGTATTGTACCACCCTGTGTGAACGCAAAAGATGAAGAGGAAACTGTAGAGAAACAGAATAGAGGTTGGTGACAGATGAGTTTGTAGAGGTGAAGAAGATTTTATAAAAATTTGACAACTGGACTGGACACTACGGGGAAGTGATTCTCTACTTGGTCTACTCCCCTTAAAAAAAATTTCTGTGTTTATCATATCGCTATTGGGACTATCCCAGCCATCAATCCAGTGTCCTGTCCATCCTAAGTTCATAGGGAACCCGGTATCTGTGAGATAATTTCCTCTACCTGTGATGGACATGCATCTAGAACAGTAGAATGCAACATTAGTCTTCGTGGGTGTCTAACATACTTTGTACTTCCTGAGCGGGAGCATAGTATATGTATATCATATATAACAAAATTAAGTTAATCAGGGGCCATTTCTGCTAGGAAAAAGAAGCAAAAGTTTAGAGGCCCCATCTTAACCCCAGCAAGTTTGTCAAAGGGTAATGTTGCATTTATTTTGTTCTTCCCATTAGCCAAATCTGTGTTTTCTATATGGCTTATGATTCCTTACTATATGTCCCTTGGTCCCGTCTATGTGTTTAATAATGTGGCTTGTGTTTTCTGTCTAGGGGATCTATATTGACTAACTGTCCTACTACTCCTACAATCTCTGGCAAAATGCCCTTCCTTCCTACAAGTGTAACATATTATTGACCATTAGGGATCTGGGGTTTCGACTGATGGGTCTTTCCTGTATGTGCTAGTATACTTACCATCCTCAATCTCTTCACCTGTTGTTCTCTTCCCCTAGCACTATTCTTGTGATGTTCAATAGCACACTATCTAAGATTAGCTACTGTGACCCCTTTCCAATTTTGCAAAGAAGTTTGCACCCTGACACTCAATGCCTTATTGAGCCTGTCCATTTGCACAGAGACAGCCACCTTCCATTTGCCGAATTAGTGTTTACCAGTGATCTTATCCAGATGGAGAGTTTTCTATTTCTGCAAGAGACAAAAACAAACAAAAAAAGTTTAACAAGCTTCTAGGTCATGCGAAGTATTCATTCAATCCTTCTCATCCCATATTAAAGGTCTGTACATAGGCCCTCATTCCGAGTTGATCGGTCGCAAGGCGAATTTAGCAAAGTTACACACGCTAAGCCGCCGCCTACTGGGAGTGAATCTTAGCTTCTTAAAATTGCGACCGATGTATTCGCAATATTGCGATTACTAACTACTTAGCAGTTTCTGAGTAGCTCCAGACTTACTCTGCCTGTGCGATCATTTCAGTGCTTGTCGTTCCTGGTTGACGTCACAAACACACCCAGCGTTCGCCCAGGCACTCCCACCGTTTCTCCGGCCACTCCTGCGTTTTTTCCGGAAACGGTAGCGTTTTCAGCCACACGCCCCTGAAACGCCGTGTTTCCGCCCAGTAACACCCATTTCCTGTCAATCACATTACGATCGCCGGAGCGAAGAAAAAGCCGTGAGTAAAAATACTTTCTTCATAGTAAAGTTACTTGGCGCAGTCGCAGTGCGAACTTTGCGCATGCGTACTAAGCGGATTTTCACTGCGATGAGATGAAAAAGAACGAGCGAACAACTCGGAATGAGGGCCATAGTCCAACAAACATTTCCAAGCTAATCTTTACTAGGGGCATTACTAGGAATGAATACTTCTTATATGGTAACTGAAAGAAATACCAGGGTGTTACCTTGTCTCTGTCTGCTTTCCTACTGGCAAATACTAATGTGCGGACAGGTTTTTCTCCATTTCTGACGTTACTTTCTTGATTTTTTTTGTTTTATTTTTGGGTTTTACTATATATGTACACGAATGATACCATACTTACCTGTTCCACTGGTCTTAGCCACTTCCCCCACAGGCTACTGCTCTTCTTTTACCGGTTGGATACTCCTCTGGGTGCATGAGAAATGGCTGAAAACAATCAGGTCACCTTCTCCTCCTAAATAAAACTTCAACATTAATTAGTACATATATAGGTTACAGTCATATTTTTCATATTTTTATTATTTTCTATAGTTTGTATGCTGGCCGTAACTGCTTCCACATCTACATCTACATAAGGCGGTGTACTTGCATTCTCTTTTTTTCTTCCTACTTGTTTATTGTTGCTACAAGTTCAAACAGTTCTTATATTTCCATTCTTGTCTTATATGACTTTGGTTAGACATACCACCTGCAATACCTTAGGATCAAACTCACCAACCCCTCTTGCTGCCACAGGTTTAAACAATTTGTATGTCTGACCCTTTGTTTTCGGGATTTTATCAGACATATTCTTATCCTTAAGTTCTGCAATACCTCTGGTTAAAAGCTTCCCACCTTAGGGAATGGTTCCCTATCTTTGTCAGTCATACATAACCATTCATTGCAAAAAGCCTCCGTGTGTGAACCATACTTTTCACACATAATAAACCTTGCTGACCCTCTCGGTAGCAATTCTGACCTTCTCGGTCCCGAGTCTGACCTTCTCGGTCCCAACTCTTCTTCAGCCTGAACCCTAGCTACCAAACGCCCACTGCTTGTGCAATTGGATCCCATCGCGGACTTTTTGCCAATAAACGCAATCCCAAATGCACACCACAGATAGACGTGAAAGACACCTAGCGCTTTCACTCGCTCCTTCTCCGCTGAGTACCACGACTCACTCCAATAGTAAGGCCCTATCTAGTTTCTATTTACTGGAAGTGTTAGGAGTGACTTACCTTTTCCAGTAATTATCTGCCGCTGGAGCTTTACCTGAGAGAGACCAGCGAAAACTCCTTATACACTTATACACAAATCACGCTTGCGTATGCTCTATACAGCGCTAATGATACCGCGATTCTACGCAAAAAGCTCGTAAAAAGAGTATCAAGTTGCGCTATCGCACTCACAAACGCGCGGCCCAATCGCACAGTGTATAGGTACTTGTTACCTATCTGCCGTACAACCACGGGTCAATGTACAAACTGTGACCTTCTGCTCGGAGCGTAACTAAAAACCTTTTTACTTCAGTACTACACAATGCACAATTCCCTATTACGCTCCTCTGCAAATCTCCTCACGATTTGCGTATTAACCCTTATACTAACGTGAGTCAGCCGCCTCACGCCACCAAGCCTCCACTTAATGTACCACACTACGGGATCCCGAATTCCCTGGATTCAATATCCACTCACTCCTACGTTCGCTCACTCAAATACACTTTGGTTTTTCTGTACAGAAAATTTCAATTCATTCAGATAGGCAGCTTTACCCCAGAGGCAATACAGTTTTTAAACTAAATTTAGAGTAACCTGCTTTTGAAATCTGATAGTTATGTGCTATTGTATTAAATGTCTACTATCCCACCTTTGAACTAAACAACACTATTGTGTAATTTGTACTTAGCGCCCGCATTCTTACGAACTTTGCGTACACACGCGACCGTGCGTGTCTCTTACGCTGCGTGCACAGTCCTTTACTTTGTCCGAGACACGTGTACAAAACTCTGCGTCCGCAATAAAACAAATCACACAGCTCTAAGCAAAATGTGAACAATACTAATTACTATTGCCCACTAGACACAACTTTTTCTGTATAAACTTTTATGCAGAACTGCGTTTGTGTCTTTACGCTTACTTCCTTAAAATACTGTTATTTCAAATTTACCTATATAGCAACAAATGTATCCTATTTCACACAGATCTATAATGACTCTAGCAATAATCAATAATTTAAATGATATGATTCAGATTGGATAGCTATCTTGCAGAACATACACTGATATAAATATACACATAATTATAATAATATTATATATATATGTACCATTCACTGGTCTCCTATGAGACACCTTACCTCTTATTTGCATATCAAAGCTATTTACTTTTCAACTGCTAAAAAAAAGCAGTTACACAGGATAATTTGCATTTCAATGGCTATCTTCCCTAGTAAGCAGATTCTACAAGTCTTGGAAGGAAAAAAAACAAAACCAGCTTTTTCTTTCCTTTTTCTATCTATGTGCAGTTTTTTTTACCAAGCCAAGCATTTATCTTACCATTTACTCTCACTAGGCCCAACTTATACTATTTGTAATTGACTATGGCATGGGTTAAATAAATGCATTGGTAACTCATAAATGGTGTTTGATGTGACCAAGGAAACTTATTATTCTGAGCAGACTGAAAATCAGCTATTTAGAAAGTTACCTTCCTAAAATGGCCACTGCTCCTCCCCCTTCCACATCCATGAGGTTTACACAAAATGGCGGACAGGCCATGTGGTTAGTCCAAAATGGAGGACAGACCATGCGGCTTCCTTTGTCACAAAGAAATCACACATTATACATGCACCTGAAGTTATTTTAGGCCTGAGTTAAAAAAAAAACTATATCAAGGCTATGCAGCAACTTTTAAATGTACTTTTAAACCTACCTAACAGATAAACAATCCAATCTGAATCAAACACAATATGACTTATTTGAACTTTGTTTTGCAACAATAAAAATACATTTTAGCATCTTAAATATTATGAGAAACGCAATGTCCCTTGAAATTTCATATCATTGGCTTACTGATATCACAACAATACACGTGGATGTTATTTTCATCAGCGGCGCGATGTGTCCATCGGAGCCGGTCGATTACAGCCACGTTTGTAATGTACAGTGCATCATTAAGACCCTAATATCCCGTAAGAGCCCCCATCTGTGAATGCCAAATTGCTTTCTCACAAATATTTAAAATGCCCGCTCTAATATATATTGCAGACGCCAGGCGCATCTTATTACCATATACGATAAAAGTGCGCTGTTCATCGCAAAACACTGCATCCCATAAGAGAAAACAATACACCCACACATTATCTGAGTTCCAAAGCTCATTGATGTATATATTTGTTATTAAAATAATATGGATTCAATATATTACAATGTACAGTATACCTATAGTTACAACTCATACAGTAAGCAGTTAATACATAGTTACAGTTACATACAGTTACAGGCCAGCGATACAATACCATTCCCTCAATGCTTATGTCTCTCTCTCTCTGTAAAATCATGTTGGGACTCCATCTTACGCTGAGACCAAAACAGGAACTGATCTGGCAATAACTCCATCATCGTCTCAGACCAAAACAGGAACTGACCTCCTGTCTGATCAGCAATGTGTGATCTATTTTTTTGGGGAGGGAACTTACTCATTCATGATGAGTCACTAGTCTCTTTGTATATGCTAATCAGGTTCAGCCTTGGGGACGTCCAAAGGGGCTGGCCTGAGCTTCCTGTCCACTACCTGTTTGGAATATCTATTGTTCTAATAAAAGTGATTTTAGCTTGCATACATTTAATCATAAACATTTGTTGCAATGTCCTACAACTTTATAACAAGTATCAAATGAATCTACACATTAATCTGGTTGCTTTAATAGTAAATATGACAGGTGTATCTGGTTTCGTTCAAATAATACACATACATGACATTACTTCATTATATAATTTTAAATCATCATGATGTCTGGCGCTTGATATTATTATAATTATGTACTGCATGAAATAAGTGTGGAATCCATCTCTGTGGCATGTCCGTGTAAATGCGTGTGTTACCATATATTGCTGTGCTCGCTGCGCGTATCTGCAAGTATAGCGACTTATATGTGTGTAGTTTGTATGTTCTTTTTATGTAATATTTTTGACTTCGACACCGGTGACTGCCTTCACAGCTAGGCGGCGGAGGCAGGGGGCTAACGTCATCATGTGATCTTATCGTTGGGAAGCCCCTTGCATGCTGGAGAAATGAGTTGTAGTTTTGCGATTTCTCTCAAAATTACAACTTATGCTGAATTAGGCTCGTAATTCGGCCTTGGTGTCTGTCATTTTGACGGGCTTTTAACAAGTATGAACATAAAATAAGAGGCTAGATTTTATGTTCATATGCTGGTTTTCACAGTTTGCTGTTTGGGAGGTATATGATATTATTATTGTTATGGAATTATATAGCAATAGAGCCCGGCAGTCACAATGGGTACAACTAATTACGTGCTGCGGTGCCTTTCGTAGATCCCGGGTGTGATCTCATGTATGTAGCAGCAAGCCGCGGCACTCCACAGTCTGAAGTAGTTGAAGAAAGCTTTACTTTATTACAAGCGTAACGCTTGTCCCTGATGATGGGGCTAGTCCCCGAAATGGTGTAGGACTGCAATAAAGTAAAGCTTTTTTAAACTACTTCAGACTTTGGAGTGCCGCTACTTGCTGCTACATATAAATTCTTATATATATATATATATATATATATATAGAGGAGTGGGGACCACACAGTGATATGGGGGAGGGGAATATCACAACTCTCAGCTCACACTGATATGTGGTATTATTAATATATAGAGAAGTGGGGACCACACGGTGATAAATGAGGGGGGATATCACAGCTCCCAGACTCTTTTCTTGCAGCCCACACAAGGACTTAAGGGCCCTACACACTGGCCGATTTTTTGAAAGATATGAACGATCTCGTTCATAAATGAACGAGAACTCGTTCATATCTTTCAGTGTGGAGACTTCTGCGATGAACGATGCGCGGCCCCGCGCTCGTTCATCGCTGGTCTCCCGTCGGCTGTGCATGCAGGCCAATATGGACGATCTCGTCCATATTTGCCTGCACTTCAATGCAGCCGCGTGACGGGGGGAGTGAAGAAATTTCACTCCCCCCGTCACTGCCCCCCCGCCGCCGGGTCGCTCGTCGGCCGTATCCGCCGTCGGGCAGCTCGGCGGCGGGTCGGCCAGTGAGTAGGGCCCTTACGATCTTGATTATTCGGCCCATTTGTGATTGAGTTTCACATGGCTGGTCTAGACTCTCAACCTATAAGCTTGTTTTAGCAGAAAAGTTGCTACAATTGCTTATTTACTAGCACAATACTTTAAAGGCCCCCATCCACTAGTCCGATTTGGACAGTTTTCTTCAGATTTCGACGCATCTGACCGTCAAATCTGAAGAAAAATGTCACATCGGATGGCTCTTCCGATCCGATGCGCACTCCCGTGTCAGATTTGTCTGAACTACAAATCTCTGAGGCTGCCCCAACTATTTATCGGAATCTGAAGAAATCAGGTGCACATCGGATTGTTTTTTTTTCTTCAGATGTATCTGATCAGATTCATCTGAAGCGTCACTTGACTGGCATCTCCCTGGCCACTCCCACCCACCAAGAGGGGGAACAGCGGCAGCAGCAGCATCAGATCAATCGCATGTAGCATGTGTGCATCAGATATATCTGATGCGATCTGACACATGATAGATCGCATCAGATACATCTGAAGTGAATGTAGTGAAAATTAAGCCCAGGGTCAGATCCGATTCCCGGGAAGCTCCCGGGAGAGCTCAAGAGAAATCTGATGAGATCTGCAGTTCAGACAAGTCTGAGTAGTGGATGGCCACCTTAAACTCTATGTTTAATTGATACTTATTCTGTTTAAATAAACATTGTAGGGATGTCATGAAAAGTAAATCACAATATAACAGCATTGTTTAGGCCTGCCGATACAAAACCAAGTTTGGAAAATGTTGCATTTATCTGGTGAGGTTTTGCCTTGGCAGTGTGTCATTAGTACAACTGGAAATAATATTTACCCCCAAAGGCATGTTACACTCAAGCAGTGTCCTATTTAAAACACGCTTTGTAGGAATAGTTTATTGCACAGCTGTGGCCGAGAGCTAAATGGTTACTTTAAAACTCTGTGGTATACTTCAATAAGAAGCATTGCTGTGTTCTTTTCCCTGTAATGTGCCTTTAAACACCAATATTATTGTCCATCTGCTAATGTACATGTTTGTAATACTACTAGGTATTACTATCTCTGATTCTTCCTAGCCCTTCCTGGAATAAAGATGTAGCACTTGCCAATCTGTTACCCATGTAATTCTGGGGATCAGTGCTTAAAGTGGTCCTAGAGAGGTGGTGGAACTCACCCCCCTCCCCACGGCGCCCAAGTAATAAAGGTATTGCGCGCGCCGCAAAAAGGGGCGTGGTCTCCAAAAGAATGGGGCGTGGTCACACAATAGTAATAATGCCCACAGTAGTATCACCCCGTAATACACATAATGCCCACCACAGTAGCGCTTCTTATACAATGCCCACAGTAGTAGTGCTCATTATGCACTGTCCACTGTACTCGTAGTGCCCCTTATATAGACCCCATAGTAGTGTGCCCCTTATGCAATGCCTGCAATAGTAGTGCCCCTTATGTCCCCAGGAGTGATGCCCCTTATGAAGTGCCCCCTTTACATTGCCCTCATTAGTAGGGCCCCCAGTAGTAATGCCCTTAATGGTAATGCCCCTGTGTAGTATTGCCCCCAGTAGTAATGTTGCCTGTAGTAATGCCCCCAGTCGTTTAGCGCCCTAGTAGTTATGCCCCCAGTGGTAATGCCCCTGCAGTTATGACCCCAGTACTTTACCCCCCCTTTAGTTTAGCCTCCCAGTGGTAATGCCCCCAGTAGTTTGCCTGCTTGTAGTTTAGCCGCCAGTAGTAATGCCCCCCTGTAGTTTGCCCCATTGTGGTTTAGCCACTGTAGTTATGCCTCCAGTAGTTTAACCGCTATAGTTATGACCCCCTTGTAGTTTAGCCCCCAGTAGTAATGCCCCCAGTAGTTTGTCCCCTATAGTTATGCCCCCAGTAGTTTAGCCCCCAAGTAGTAATGCCCCTGTAGTTACGCCGCCAGTAGTAATGCCCTCCTGTATTTTGCCCCCAGTAGTTATCCCCTTTGTAGTTTGCCCCCTTGTAGTTTGCCCCCTTGTAGCTTGCCCCCTTGTAGCTTACTCCCAGTAGTTTGCCCCCTTGTAGTTGGCCCCCAGTAATAATGTCCCCCAATAGTTTGCCCCCAGTAGATGCCCCCCACTAATAATGTCCCCCAGTAGTTTTCCCCCAGTAGCTGCCCCCAGTAGTAATGCCCCCCAGGAGTTTGCCCCCGATAGATGACCCCCCAGTAGTAATGCCCCCGATAGATGACCCCCCAGTAGTAATGCCCCCAGTAGATGCCCCCAGTAGTAATGCCCCTTGTTGATGCCCCCCAGTAGTAATGTCCCCCCTTAGTTTGCCCCCAGTAGATGCCCCCGCTGTACTAAGGAAGAAAAAACACACCATACTCACCGAGCCCCGCTCCCGCTTCCAGACCGCTGCAGTCCTCCTCTCTTGGCGTCCTCTCCTCAGCACTATGAGACGTCTCTCCCATAGCGCATGCCGCACAGTGACAGCGCCGGAGCTCAGTACTGAGCTCCTGCCTCCGGCTTTCGGTGAGGAGAGACGGGCGCCCGCTGGTAACACAATCTCAGCGGGCGCCCTTCATCTCCCTGTGCAACGCCGGGGACACATAGGGTTAGGTGAGCCGGAGGAGGCGGAACTGCGTTCCGTCTCCAAATGGAACTGACGGAACGCAGTTCCGCCCCGTTCCGGCTCACTTTAACCCCTGCTGGGGATTAATACAACTCAACTACCAACGTTTGTTGGCGCTTAAATGAGGTAACCCACAGCTTATAATTTGTGTGCACTAACCAAGCTTTAACCACACTGCCTCTCCTTGCAGTGGCGATTAGAGTATACTAATATAGGTTGAGTATCCCTTATCCAAAATGCTTGGGACCTGAAGTATTTTGGATATTGGATTTTTCCGTATTTTGGAATAATTGCATACCATAATGAGATATCATAGCGATGGGACCTAAGCCTAAGCACAGAATGCATTTATATATATCTTATACAGGGTGTAGTATGGCTGACCGGCGGTCTCCTGACCGCCGGTCAGCTTACTGATGCCGGGATCCCGGCAGCATACCGACGGCGGGATCCCGGCGGGGAGGGGCGAGTGCAGCAAGCCCCTTGCGGGCACGCTGCGCTCGCCATGCTGCGCTCGCCACGCTGCGCTCGCCACGCTGCGGGCTCGGTGGCGACCTGCGGTCGCCACGGGTTCTATTCCCACTCTATGGGTGTCGTGGACACCCACGAGTGGAAATAGTCCCTGTTGGTCGGCATGCGACCATCGGGATACTGAGCCGGCGGGATGGTGGAGGAGGTCATGTGACTGTCGGTCAGCAGACCGCCGGTCACATGAATACCACCCCTTATACATACAGCTTGAAGGTAATTTTAGCCAATATTTTTAATAACTTTATGCATTAAACAAAGTGTATTTACATTCACACAATTAATTTATGTTTCTTATACACCTTATACACACACAGCCTGAATGTCATTTAATACAATATTTTTAGTAACTTTGTGTATTAAACAAAGTTTGTGCACATTGAGCCATCAGAAAACAGGTTTCACTATCTCACTCAAAAAAAAATCTGTATTTCAGAATATTCCGTATTTCTGAATATTTGGATATGGGATACTCAACCTGTAATAATTTAATTGTATGTTACTACCAGGGTTTCTGTCCGTACTGTTGGGTGATGAAAATGTTTATGATAAAGAGCCATATTTGCCAAAACACATTTCTCTAACATCCTAAGTGGATGCTGGGGACTCCGTAAGGGCCATGGGGATTAGCGGCTCCGCAGGAGACTGGGCACAACTACAAAGAAAGCTTTTAGACTACTGGTGTGCACTGGCTCCTCCCACTAAGACCCTCCTCCAGACCTCAGTTAGATTCTTGTGCCCGGCCGAGCTGGATGCACACTAGGGGCTCTCCTGAGCACCTAGAAAGAAAGTATATTTAGGTTTTTTATTTTCAGTGAGATCTGCTGGCAACAGACTCACTGCAGCGAGGGACTAAGGGGAGAAGAAGCGAACCTACCTAACAGGTGGTAGATTGGGCTTCTTAGGCTACTGGACACCATTAGCTCCAGAGGGATCGACCGCAGGACCCGACCTTGGTGTTCGTTCCCGGAGCCGCGCCGCCGTCCCCCTTACAGAGCCAGAAGCACGAAGAAGGTCCGGAAAATCGGCGGCAGAAGACTTCAGTCTTCACCAAGGTAGCGCACAGCACTGCAGCTGTGCGCCATTGCTCCTCATGTACACCTCATACTTCGGTCACTGATGGGTGCAGGGCGCTGGGGGGGGCGCCCTGAGGGCAATAGATAACACCTTGGCTGGCAAAATATACATCATATGTAGTCCCAGAGGCTATATAGATGTAAAATTACCCCTGCCAGTATCACAGAAAAAGCGGGAGAAAGTCCGCCGAAAAGGGGGCGGGGCTTCTCCCTCAGCACACTGGCGCCATTTTTCCCTCTCAGTTCCGCTGGAAGGAAGCTCCCTGGCTCTCCCCTGCAGTCTGAGAAAACTACAGAAGGGTAAAAAAGAGAGGGGGGGCACTAAATTTAGGCGCAGTATAGATATATATATGTAATATATATAAAAAAGCAGCTATAGGGAAAACACTCATTGATAGTGGGATCCCAGTGTTATATAGCGCTCTGGTGTGTGCTGGCATACTCTCTCTCTGTCTCCCCAAAGGGGTTTGTGGGGTCATGTCCTCTGTCAGAGCATTCCCTGTGTGTTTGCGGTGTGTCGGTACTGTCAAAGTCAGAAAAATATCTCTACACACACTGCCATATTTGCACCTCATACTGGTCCGCGCTGCGCATGCGTACGCTCTCCCGTACGTGCACATACTCACAGTCGCGGGCACCCGCAGGCGCACGGTATGCGTATTTACGGTAGAGTTTATGTAATCGTAGCGTGCGACTCATTCGTTACATATTTTCACTAATAATGTATTTTGTAGATCATGGTCCCTTTGATAGATTCTGAAAGTTTGGTTAACATAGCATGTTCCTGAACAGAGAGATCCCTCTTTGTATTGTACGAAGGGTCTAACAGGGGTCATACAGTAGTGTTTGGTACCCATCGGAAGAATATTTAAATAGCAATATTCCGGTGTTGGTTTGGAGCGGATTAGTCGCTCGTGCGAATAGTTATGGACATAAGAAGTTTATGTCCATTTACTATTATTTGTTCTTACTTAGTCATGCGGCGGGAAACCCAGTATCCCACCCACCTGAACAGTTGGAAACAGTCACAGCCCACCTGTATGAATCAACCTATGACCTTTTGTTATAATGCGAAGCCGAATTCCTGTGTCCAATGAACAATGAGATTGTAGGGACCATTGAATTGTATTGTGTGTGGGGCATAAATAGGCAGGCCGACCGTATCCAGTACACTCTCTCTTCAACGGTTCTCATTGCTGATAATCGGGAGCTGGATATCGAGGCGCATGCGATCGTTTCCCCTTGTGCGTAAGTGTTTCTCCGCAATCATATTGTCTTGATGTTATTGTGAGCCATTTCTCTCTCTCTCTCTCTTCTATTTCTCCCGTATTTTTCCCTTAATTGTATTGTATTGTATTTCCTGTGTAGTTATCTGGTTAGTTAGTCTATGTTATATTGTAGTGTATGCTTTGTACTGTGATTCTTTTGCAAGTATAATAGTCATAATACATATAATAGGTTTTGGACCCTAAGCCCAGGTATCTGTGTATTTCTTATAGTGTTAAGTATTCCCTGAGCGTCGGTGACGCTCAAGCAGCTTTGTAGTTAACCAGGTTACACCAGGTTGCACTTACACTCTGTCACCACACTAAGGTTTACTGTATATTTCGTTGTTAAAGGTATAGATATAAAGGTTTAACGTTATAAGCGTCTGCACCGCTGGTGATCTCCTCGTGGTCCCGAGCGTCCGCTACGCTATAGCGAATCATTACGTTAGTCGGCAGCCAATAGCGTGCCTGCCTGTGATCTCTGGGCCGTAAGCGAACGTGACGCTTGAGCGTCTCGACTACGGTTGAGCGATCGTTACGCAACTTGCGTACCCTTACGGTACTTCTTACGTAGATAGCGTACAGTGTTCTTAGACCTCTTAAAGGGTAATATATACGATAAATATTTAGCTTTATCAATTGCGGGCTCGTCCAGTCCTTCACATATCTGCACTAGGTAGATCAGCAGACATTATCCCTCAGCAAAGGGCGGGAGGTTGTATCCCTCGTAGTGCTGACGGGATAAGCGTCTGCTTCGCTTAGGTAAAGGGTGCTGAAGGAATCCGGGAACCGGAGGTAAGAACAAAACGCTAGTGTCTTTTAAAACTGTTTATTTTTCTATCTTGCGTACACACGCACGCATATATCTGCATTTCCTTTTCATTTGTGTATTTTCGTATATCACTCTCCTGTCTGCCAGTTTTATAGTTGATAAAAGTGCTAAAAGAGATTTGCTGTTATTTCATAATTTAAGAATAGAGGTAATATAGTTAAAGTATAGACAAACACACAGTTTTTGCCTGGAAGATAAGGCGAAGTCAGTGTGGTGTGTGGTGTGTGGTAGATGATCAAGGATCATCTACATTGATAAAAGTATAAATTGTGTTACGGTGGATCTTTGCTTTGCGTGCACGTGTCCCTAACAAAGACTTGCGTACGCAATCCAAAGGCCGACGCACGCAGCGTATATTACGCAACGGAGCGTCCGGTTACGCCCACGTAGCTCAAGTCACGATAAGTTGATTTTTAACGCAAAGCGATAAATAACGCAAAGCGGTAAATAACGCGAGGCGAGAAATAACGCAAGTCTATTTTTGGGTGTCCGAAATTTAAATTAACAGATCCTGCTCCTAATTGGTAACACATCTGGTCTAAAGAAAAATTTCTGCGCAGAAATAGAAATAGAAACAAAAGTGTACATGTGATGAGTGAGTGTTTTTGTATTACATAAGTTTATATAACTTGGAGGTTGAACCAAAAGAAATCACCGAGTACTCGTGAGGAACATACGTGTAAGTGACATGCACGGTGGCTAGGGAGGCATCCTTAGTTAAGCATACAATTTGAGCATTAGAGTATAGCGGACCAGGAGGTCGTATAAAACAAGACCAGGAGGTCAGACCAGGAGGTCGTATAGAACAAGACCAGGAGGTCATAGTAGACCAGCAGGTCCAGGTACAGTAAACAAGGAAGTCCGCTATACAGTCCACAGGCACAACACCGAAAAGGGTTGGTGCAACACCCATATAGGCCATACAAGCTCTCGCTGAAGGAATTCGCAGCCGCAATTTTTGATTCCATTGGTCTTTCCGTACATAAGCTTAGTTGCTTGTGTGCTGAACGATTGGACCGCACGTAATTGTGTACAGTAGTTAGTAATCTGACCTAGTACCATTAGAGTAAAGGGGTCACAAACGCTATTTGTACATTCTAACGTGATTTGTGTAATTTTTTATTTTTCCAAAAAGGGAAGTTCGCTGGTCACTCAGGAACTATCTAGCAACCCCACCTTTACTGGAAAGGGTAGTGCTCTTCGGATCACACTCGCATTTTCCAGTAAACAAAGGTTTATAGGTGCCCTGGGTCGAGTGCGCCAGCACCATATCGGTGTGATCAGGTCGCATTGGTCGGCGTGGGCGAGCGAGTGGGGTGCTCGGTAAACTTCACCGTCTGCCTATCGTGAATACCTTGGTTTTCTGTAAAGGTTCCGTAACACCTGCAGATTATGGGGGCCAGTTGTTCAGGAAGGGGGCGATCAACCTCGGTTCGGGTTGACTCTATAAACCGACCAATCAAGTCGGCAAGGTACGTAATGTGTGAAAAATACGGAAGACACACAGAAGCCTTATGTGACGAATGGGAGAGAATGACTGTACATGATGGGGAGAAGTTCCCAAATATAGGCAGCTTTAGCCCAAAAGTGTTACAAAATTTAAGGAGGAGGATATGTCTCATTAAACCAGCAAAGAGACGAAGCAAACATTATGATTATTTGCAGTTATGGCAACAGGAAAGTGAATTACAAAGAGATTTAATTGACTTATCTGACTCTTATCTTGAGAGGAGAGACATGGCGATGGAGGGGATTGTGGTTGCGGAGAAAAGCACAAGGGTGAACAATAAAAACGCTCTTAGCAACTGTAGTATAGATAATAAGAATAAGTGTAATAAATGTAACAATGATTATTGTAATACTGTTGAATGTACAACTATTAACCTATGCAAGTTGCACCCCATGTCAAACTTCCCTCAGGAATACCAACAAGAAAGTGAGCCCAGAACGATGTCGGCACCCCTTCCAACAACCATCACACAAGACATCCAGGTGGACGCGACCAAATTGGTAAAGGCAATAATCAAACCCCCTAACGGAGGGTCAGGTGAGGTCGTGTCCACAGGTACGTACAATGTTTCATATCACGCACAAACAGATGTACCACATATTGTAAGACCAACACAAGATGATGTAGCTGAGTTTGATCCGGTCAGGGTGATTGCAGTCCCCAATGGGAAGACTGACGATCAGGGAATCATTCCCGTCAAGGACAGTGCAAAGCGCTGTCTCTGGTCCCGGACCGAATTAAGATCAATTATGTCTGAATTTCCTGATCCTAGGAAAAATCTAGTAGCCTGTCAAAGATTTGTTAAAGAACTAGGAAACTCCACAGAACCCACCAACAAAGAGTGGCGAGCAGTGCTGAGGACATGTTTGCCCTCCAGTGTTGACCCTGAAAAATTCATTGCTGATTGTAAATTAGACACGAAGGCACCTTGTACGGAGGAACACAATCAGGAATGTATTAAGCAGATCAACCAACAGTTAGAAGTATATTTCCCAGCCATTGTCGAGTGGAACAAAATCTTCTCCATAAGACAAAACGAAGGGGAAAGTATTTCTAATTATTTCAATCGAGCACTGCAAATAATGGCTAGAAACACTGGGATCACAGACATCAAGACAAATGCACAACATAAAGGAATAGCGGTTAAGGTATTAATGAATGGGTTAAAGGATGAATTAAGTACAAGGGTACAGACCACCAACCCAGACTGGAGAGATATCTCGGTGGCCGCATTAAGAGAGGCCGTTATTAATCATGATCAGAATATCACCAGATACAGAGAGTCACTAAGTATCAAATTAATGGCAACAAGTATACAGGCCCTAACTACAAGACCACTCCAACAAAATCCCCACACCACTGCGAAAAATTCAAATATGGAAGTCTGTTATAATTGCCAGAAGGAAGGTCATTATGCAAGAGATTGCAGGTCTAGAAGCACACACAAGGTATATGCACCCCCTAGACAACAACATAACCAGAATATCCAAGGAAGCAGGGAGGTACAGGGAAAGCGGTTGAGGGTGATGAGCATCCAAGCGTTTGAGG
The DNA here is from genome assembly GCF_028390025.1 of Pseudophryne corroboree. NCBI lineage: Eukaryota > Metazoa > Chordata > Amphibia > Anura > Myobatrachidae > Pseudophryne > Pseudophryne corroboree. The sequence goes on along the minus strand of NC_086447.1, from coordinate 480,735,401 downwards.
AGGCATCAAACCAGCCAAGACTCCATTTCACTGACACTTGGAGGAAGCCCAGGGTTTGTTATCGTTGTAAAAGAGAAGGGCATTATGACAGGAACTGTAACCTCCCACGTAAGGTCAGACCCCCTAGACATGAAAATGAGCATGAATATGACACACCAAATCACAATCAGGGATCATATAGGCCACACCCATGATATGTAGTCAGGAAAGGTGATCATTAGGACTGATGGAAAGCCTGAGGTAACGGTTAATAAATTGGGAGGTCATTCACTGAAGACACAGGAATGACCAGGTGAAACGTTGTAAATGTATTTGTGAAGAAAAATGTTTTTCTCTCTCTCTCTATCCCCATCTCTGACGATTATTGGTAAGAATTCACACATTGCATATCCACTTGGTCCTTGCAGAAGTCTACCAAACCCCAGCATGACCTATCCGCCACAATGTATTTCTGGCCAGATACAAACAGTGGAGTAATGCAGGTGCTGGTGGGGAGGGACTGTTCAAGGAGACCATTAGACACGTAGATATGACAGCCTGATAATGCTAACAATGTTTTCTTAATGTTGAAAAATGTTTGATAAAAATGCTTTGTTTCTCGTTTCCTATTGTTGTTTGTTGTTGAGTTATGCACATGAAGCGTTCTCCCTCTCTTTTGTTTTTTTGACTCTCTCTCTCTCTTCTCACTCATGTTTTCATGGTTTAAAGATGGTATGTCACCCCTCAGTTGGACCAATGGTAATGCCAGATTTTCGCTCCTTACAGAAAGATCGTCGGTTAGGAAGGAATATTGCATCACCAGAATGTTCGTTTGGAAGACTGAGAGACAGCACCTTTGAGAGGACAGCAGAACAAAAAGAACAACAAGACGAGAGAATTTATTATCGTAACAAGTTCTCTCCCCCTCAAACTGTTTTCTTATACCCCCATTACAAATTTCTTCTTTTCTCCTCCTGTAAGATGGACTTGCCCCAAGAGACTGTGATATGGATTTTCCTGTTGACCATGATGTTGACCAGAGCAGTCTGTTCCGGCGAGAGTACCATGGAGGTCGAGAGGGGTTCTGGAATGGGTTCTGATGATAAAGATGGAGGCGTAGTTTTCCAAGATCAACCTAACCAACAAGCAAAGGCGAGTATCAGAAAACGATCCGATAGCATTGACCATAGAAGAAATTGTGACGGATTGTTAGCTGAAGAAAACTGTATCTGTAGGCTCTGTAACAATGTCATTGAGGATGGGTGCATTAAGAAATGCCAATCCAGTTTTAATATCCATATGGACCGGCATCCATTGAGTGACTATCACTCCTTAGTGGGTAGTGTGTTAAACAAAACAGATTGTTGGGTATGCTCTCAAGTACCTCAGGGTCATAGCAAATCAGGGCTAGTACCATTTCCTTTAACGATAGGGGAGGTACTTGAGTTAAATGGTGGGAGACCGGTGGACCGGAGGTTTAATATCTCCAGTCCTCCTAGTTTAAAGCTCCACCAATACCACGTGGATAGGTCCCTATTATGTTTCAACATCTCCAATCCCCGAAAGCCAGGAAATTGGGAAGTGTCATGGAGCAACCAAACCATGACCTTTTCGCATAGAGCAGATAGAATGCCTACAGATACAGAGCTTGTACGCCACATAGCCAGTAGAGGAAAATCTTTCCGGTATAGGTACACCTTAGGAAATAGAATTACTAGAGTTGGAGAAGTATCACCAGGATACTGTGCACATATCGTACAACCTGATACGTGTACTAAGCAGATGGAAGAATTAGGGTCAGGAGATTTCACATGGAAGGTGTGTAATATGGTTATGTCCTACTCCGTCCCATATGTTCTCCCCGATGATGCATATTTCATATGCGGGAGAAAGGCGTACAAGTGGCTTGCCCCAAACTCTGAAGGATTGTGTTATATTGGAAAAGTATTGCCTGAAGTAATGACTGTGTCACATGACAAAATGAAAGACATACACCGTGGTGCCCAAGCTCCTTATACTCACACCCATTACGAGCACGTTGTTAAAAGGCACCTGATAGAGAAGACAGAGAATCCGGCCTCTGATCTGATAAGTGAATCCACCGGGATTCAATTCTTAATCGCGTTAGATTTCACCCGCACCGCTAGAGGAGTGCTGAATTATAAATACATATCGGCGCTCGCAAATTTGTTAGATAATATCACTGAAATGTATGATGACACGTTTAGATATACTGGAAGGGAACTTCAAGCTTATAAAACAGAACTGGTGCAGCATAGAATGGTTCTTAATTACCTCACAGCAGTGACAGGCGGATATTGTGTTACATTGGCAACACAGTATGGCGTGAAGTGTTGCACGTATATCACGAATAGCACCGAGGATCCGGTCGAGGTCATAGACCAAAAGATGGACGATATTCTCCAATTGAAGTGGGAATTTCGCCGAAAACACAATCTCACTCTTGCTGCTGTAGGTAATGAGCTGACTGGTTGGGTGTCATGGTTGAACCCGCGAAATTGGTTCTCCGGTTTAGGAGACTGGGCTCAAGGAGTCATAATGGATGTTGGGAAGTTTCTCCTATGTATCTTAGGTGTTGTCATATCAATTGGCTTGATATTTAGATGCGGTCAGGCTTTAATGAAGTGCAAACAAAGTACAAGAGTAATGAGTTTGAGGAGTGAGGAAACTGTAATTAACCTGGATTTGATTTATGACCCAACAATAGAAACAATGATGTAATGAAAATGCGATTCTACGGTCCGTTTCTTTCACCTGTTTTTCTGGGTTTTTTTTCTCCAAGATAAAAAGACCCACTTGGACAAGGAAGTTGACGAGACGCTATACAGACAACGGATTGACCAAAGAAGAAGTTTTGACCACTGTAGATACGGACATTTGATGAACTTTGCCATGGATCCCCAGTTTCCCTAGAATTCTTAAACTTACGCTAGCCCAACATTTTTTTTGTAAATCTAATGGCATTGACAAAGCTTTTTGCTCGCACCTAATGGGCAAAACAGCGCAAAGAAGACGACTTTCAACTGATACCGAACAAAACTTCAACCGACAGATGTACATTAACCTGACATAGAATACCACTGCATTTTCCATAAGTGTTCTTTATCTTCATCTCTACAACCCTCAGGTAATAACACACATAGTCGATAGGGAATACAGGCACAGATATCAGCAATCACATATCTCCCCCATTCATGTATCATCAACTAAAATGTGCTCCCCCATTTTGTTACAACCAAAGCCAAAAAGAGCTCGGTAAAGTTTGACAGCCTATCCACAGACCCGTACCACGGGATAAGAAGGAATTCACATGTATACTTCGCAATACCTCGAAGCTTGATTTACAACACGTACGGCACGATGATACATGACCCCCCAAACATGGACTCATACACACATGCTTCTGCTATCTCACTAGGTCATACCCTCTTCCCACCTACTCCTCTCTCCTCCCTTACCCAACCATGGAAATGAATTAACCCCTGACATATATTTTTCTCCTTTTGAAATGTTTTAGAAGGTGGCAGTTATTATTGACTGCCAAAGGGTGGACTGTCAAAGTCAGAAAAATATCTCTACACACACTGCCATATTTGCACCTCATACTGGTCCGCGCTGCGCATGCGTACGCTCTCCCGTACGTGCACATACTCACAGTCGCGGGCACCCGCAGGCGCACGGTATGCGTATTTACGGTAGAGTTTATGTAATCGTAGCGTGCGACTCATTCGTTACATATTTTCACTAATAATGTATTTTGTAGATCATGGTCCCTTTGATAGATTCTGAAAGTTTGGTTAACATAGCATGTTCCTGAACAGAGAGATCCCTCTTTGTATTGTACGAAGGGTCTAACAGGGGTCATACAGTAGTGTTTGGTACCCATCGGAAGAATATTTAAATAGCAATATTCCGGTGTTGGTTTGGAGCGGATTAGTCGCTCGTGCGAATAGTTATGGACATAAGAAGTTTATGTCCATTTACTATTATTTGTTCTTACTTAGTCATGCGGCGGGAAACCCAGTATCCCACCCACCTGAACAGTTGTAAACTGTCACAGCCCACCTGTATGAATCAACCTATGACCTTTTGTTATAATGCGAAGCCGAATTCCTGTGTCCAATGAACAATGAGATTGTAGGGACCATTGAATTGTATTGTGTGTGGGGCATAAATAGGCAGGCCGACCGTATCCAGTACACTCTCTCTTCAACGGTTCTCATTGCTGATAATCGGGAGCTGGATATCGAGGCGCATGCGATCGTTTCCCCTTGTGCGTAAGTGTTTCTCCGCAATCATATTGTCTTGATGTTATTGTGAGCCATTTCTCTCTCTCTCTCTCTCTCTCTTCTATTTCTCCCGTATTTTTCCCTTAATTGTATTGTATTGTTTTTCCTGTGTAGTTATCTGGTTAGTTAGTCTATGTTATATTGTAGTGTATGCTTTGTACTGTGATTCTTTTGCAAGTATAATAGTCATAATACATATAATAGGTTTTGGACCCTAAGCCCAGGTATCTGTGTATTTCTTATAGTGTTAAGTATTCCCTGAGCGTCGGTGACGCTCAAGCAGCTTTGTAGTTAACCAGGTTACACCAGGTTGCACTTACACTCTGTCACCACACTAAGGTTTACTGTATATTTCGTTGTTAAAGGTATAGATATAAAGGTTTAACGTTATAAGCGTCTGCACCGCTGGTGATCTCCTCGTGGTCCCGAGCGTCCGCTACGCTATAGCGAATCATTACGTTAGTCGGCAGCCAATAGCGTGCCTGCCTGTGATCTCTGGGCCGTAAGTGAACGTGACGCTTGAGCGTCTCGACTACGGTTGAACGATCGTTACGCAACTTGCGTACCCTTACGGTACTTCTTACGTAGATAGCGTACAGTGTTCTTAGACCTCTTAAAGGGTAATATATACGATAAATATTTAGCTTTATCAGTACGGCTGTGTCGACATGTTTGATGAGGAGGCTTATGTGGAGGCGGAGCAGATGCCTGTAAATGTGATGTCACCCCCTGCGGGGTCGACACCTGAGTGGTTGGTGCTGTGGAAGGAATTACGTGATAGTGTCGACTCCTTACATAAAAGGTTTGACGACATACCTAATGTGGGACAGCCGGCTTCTCAGTCTGTGCCTGCCCAGGCGTCTCAAAAACCATCAGGGGCTCTGAAACGCCCGCTACCTCAGATGGTTGACACAGATGTCGACACGGATACTGACTCCAGTGTCGACGACGATGAGACTAATGTAACTTCCAGTAGGGCCACACGTTACATGATTGAGGCAATGAAAAATGTGTTGCACATTTCTGATGTTACCCCCGGTACCACAAAAAAGGGTATAATGTTTGGAGAGAAAAAACTACCAGTAGCTTTTCCTCCATCTGAAGAGTTAAATGAAGTGTGTGAAGAAGCGTGGGCTTCCCCTGATAAAAAGATGGTAATTTCTAAGAGGTTACTAATGGCGTACCCTTTCCCGCCAGAGGATAGGTCACGCTGGGAAACATCCCCTAGGGTGGATAAAGCGCTCACACGCTTGTCGAAGAAGGTGGCACTACCGTCTCCGGATACGGCCGCCCTGAAGGAATCTGCTGATAGAAAGCAGGAGGCTATCCTGAAATCTATATATACACACACAGGTGTGATACTGAGACCGGCTATAGCTTCAGCCTGGATGTGCAGCGCTGCTGCTGCGTGGTCAGATTCCCTGTCAGAAAATATAGATACCCTAGACAGGGACACTATTTTGCTGAACGTAGAGCATATAAAAGACGCACTTTTATACATGAGGGATGCACAGAGGGATATTTGCCGGCTGGCATCCAAAATTAGTGCAATGTCCATTTCTGCCAGGAGAGGGTTACGGACTCGGCAGTGGACAGGTGATGCAGATTCCAAACGACACATGGAAGTTCTGCCTTATAAGGGTGAGGAATTGTTCGGGGATGGTCTCTCGGACCTCGTTTCCACAGCAACAGCTGGGAAGTCTACATTTTTGCCCCATGTTCCCTCACAACCAAAGAAAGCACCGTATTATCAGGTACAGTCCTTTCGGCCCAATAGGGGCAAGCGGGTTAAAGGCGCGTCCTTTCTGCCCAGAGGCAGAGGTAGAGGGAAAAAGCTGCAGCATACAGCCAGTTCCCAGGAGCAAAAGTCCTCCCCCACTTCCTCAAAGTCCACAGCATGACGCTGGGGCTCCACAGGCAGAGCCAGGTACGGTGGGGGCCCGTCTCAAGCATTTCAGCAAGCAGTGGGCTCGCTCACGGGTGGATCCCTGGATCCTTCAAATAGTATCTCAGGGGTACAAACTGGAATTCGAGACGTCTCCCCCCCCCGCCGTTTTCTCAAATCTGCCTTGCCAACAACTCCCTCAGGCAGGGAGGCAGTGTTACAGGCAATTCAAAAGCTGTATTCACAACAAGTGATAGTAAAGGTGCCCCTACTTCAACAAGGAAGGGGTTACTATTCCACAATGTTTGTGGTACCGAAACCGGACGGTTCGGTGAGACCCATTTTAAATTTGAAATCCTTGAACACATATATCAAAAAATTCAAGTTCAAGATGGAATCGCTCAGGGCGGTTATTGCGAGCCTGGACGAGGGAGATTACATGGTATCGCTGGACATCAAGGATGCTTACCTACATGTCCCCATTTACCATCCTCACCAGGAGTACCTCAGGTTTGTGGTACAAGATTGTCATTACCAATTCCAGACGTTGCCGTTCGGTCTCTCCACGGCTCCGAGGGTCTTTACCAAGGTAATGGCGGAAATGATGATACTCCTTCGAAGGAAGGGAGTTTTAATTATCCCGTACTTGGACGATCTCCTGATAAATGCGAGGTCCAGAGAACAGTTATTGGTAGGGGTAGCACTATCTCGGGAAGTGCTGCAACAGCACGGCTGGATTCTAAACATTCCAAAGTCACAGCTGGTCCCTACGACACGCCTGCTGTTCCTAGGGATGGTTCTGGACACAGAACAGAGAAAAGTGTTTCTCCCGGAGGAGAAGGCCAAGGAGCTGTCATCTCTAGTCAGAGGCCTCCTAAAACCAAAACAGGTGTCGGTGCATCACTGCACGCGGATCCTGGGAAAAATGGTAGCTTCCTACGAAGCAATTCCATTCGGCAGGTTTCATGCAAGAACCTTTCAGTGGGACCTGTTGGACAAGTGGTCCGGATCGCATCTTCAGATGCATCGTCTGATAACCCTGTCTCCAAGGACAAGGGTGTCTCTGCTGTGGTGGCTGCAGAGTGCTCATCTTCAAGAGGGCCGCAGATTCGGCATACAGGACTGGGTCCTGGAGACCACGGATGCCAGCCTTCGAGGCTGGGGAGCAGTCACACAGGGAAGAAACTTCCAAGGACTATGGTCAAGTCATGAGACTTCCCTGCACATAAATATTCTGGAACTAAGGGCCATTTACAATGCCCTAAGTCAGGCAAAACCCCTGCTTCAAAACCAGCCGGTACTGATCCAGTCAGACAACATCACGGCAGTCGCCCATGTAAACCGACAGGGCGGCACGAGAAGCAGGACGGCGATGGCAGAAGCCACAAGGATTCTCCGATGGGCGGAAAATCACGTGTTAGCACTGTCAGCAGTGTTCATTCCGGGAGTGGACAACTGGGAAGCAGACTTCCTCAGCAGGCACGACCACCACCCGGGAGAGTGGGGACTTCATCCAGAAGTCTTTCAAATGATTGTAAACCAGTGGGAAAAACCACAGGTGGACTTGATGGCGTCCCTCCTAAACAAAAAGCTAGAAAAATATTGCGCCAGGTTAAGAGACCCGCAGGCGATAGCTGTGGACGCTCTGGTAACACCGTGGGTGTACCGATCGGTTTATGTGTTCCCTCCTCTTCCTCTCATACGAAAGGTACTGAGGATAATAAGGAGAAGAGGAGTAAGAACTATACTCATTGTTCCGGATTGGCCAAGAAGAGCGTGGTATCCGGAACTTCAGGAAATGATGTCAGAGGACCCATGGCCTCTACCGCTCAGACAGGACCTGCTGCAGCAGGGGCCCTGTCTGTTCCAAGACTTACCGCGGCTGCGTTTGACGGCATGGCGGTTGAACACCGGATCCTGAAGGAAAAGGGCATTCCGGAGGAAGTCATTCCTACGCTGATAAAAGCTAGGAAAGAAGTAACCGCGAACCATTATCACCGCATATGGCGAAAATATGTTGCGTGGTGTGAGGCCAGGAAGGCCCCAACGGAAGAATTTCAGCTGGGCTGGTTCCTGCACTTCCTACAGTCAGGGGTGACTATAGGCCTTAAATTGGGTTCCATTAAGGTCCAGATTTCGGCTCTCGATTTTCTTCCAGAGAGAATTGGCTTCACTACCTGAAGTTCAGACTTTTGTTAAGGGAGTGCTGCATATTCAGCCCCCTTTTGTGCCTCCAGTGGCACCTTGGGATCTCAACGTGGTGTTGGATTTCCTAAAGTCACATTGGTTTGAGCCACTGAAAACCGTGGATTTAAAATATCTCACGTGGAAAGTGGTCATGTTGTTGGCCTTGGCTTCGGCCAGGCGTGTTTCAGAATTGGCGGCTTTGTCATGTAAAAGCCCTTATCTGATTTTCCATATGGATAGGGCAGAATTGAGGACTCGTCCCCAGTTTCTCCCCAAAGTGGTATCAGCTTTTCATCTGAACCAACCTATTGTGGTGCCTGCGGCTACAAATGACTTGGAGGCTTCCAAGTTGTTGGATGTAGTCAGGGCCCTAAAAATTTATGTTTCCAGGACAGCTGGAGTCAGAAAGACTGACTCGCTCTTTATCCTGTATGCGCCCAACAAGTTGGGTGCACCTGCTTCTAAGCAGACTATTGCTCGCTGGATCTGTAGTACGATTCAGCTTGCACATTCTGCGGCTGGACTGCTGCATCCTAAATCAGTAAAAGCCCATTCCACGAGGAAAGTGGGCTCTTCTTGGGCGGCTGCCCGAGGGGTCTCGGCTCTTCAACTTTGCCGAGCTGCTACTTGGTCAGGGGCAAACACGTTTGCTAAATTCTACAAATTTGATACCCTGGCTGAGGAGGACCTTGAGTTCTCTCATTCGGTGCTGCAGAGTCATCCGCACTCTCCCGCCCGTTTGGGAGCTTTGGTATAATCCCCATGGTCCTTACGGAGTCCCCAGCATCCACTTAGGACATTAGAGAAAATAAGAATTTACTCACCGGTAATTCTATTTCTCATAGTCCGTAGTGGATGCTGGGCGCCCATCCCAAGTGCGGATTGTCTGCAATACTTGTATATAGTTATTGCTTAACTAAAGGGTTATTGTTGAGCTATCTGTTGAGAGGCTCAGTTGTTATCATGCTGTTAACTGGGGATTGTATCACGAGTTATACGGTGTGATTGGTGTGGCTGGTATGAGTCTTACCCGGGATTCAAAATCCTTCCTAATTGTGTCAGCTCTTCCGGGCACAGTATCCTAACTGAGGTCTGGAGGAGGGTCTTAGTGGGAGGAGCCAGTGTACACCAGTAGTCTAAAAGCTTTCTTTGTAGTTGTGCCCAGTCTCCTGCGGAGCCGCTAATCCCCATGGTCCTTACGGAGTCCCCAGCATCCACTACGGACTATGAGAAATAGAATTACCGGTGAGTAAATTCTTATTTTTATTTCTATGTTTTCAACACAGCCCCCACATTGTCAGTCTTCATCAGAAACAGACCAATGTGTAAGAGAATCGGTACAGGATGAGGCAAAAAAAAAATCCTCCCAGATTTTAAAGGTTAAAAAAAAAAAGGCATGGCAAATGCTGTTCATTTTGGTACATAATCTATAAGTACACGGAATACCGTTTATATTCAATTAGTTTTGAATATATCACCCAGATGGTGACCTTCATTTGTGATACAGATTTGTAGTCCTGTTACTGAAGTATCACCTCACTCGGCGGGTCATTCCTGTGTTATCGATGTTCTTTGTTCCTGAAACTCGCTTTCATTTGTCTTGCTACATTAAGAAGCAGAATTTTTGTTACTGGGTTTACAAGGATTCTCATCAGCTTCATGAAAGGCATCTCTATACAGCCAATCTGCATCTGCAAGCTGAGATCTACAAACATTGGCCAAGAACCATTAATGAACTGAAAGCTGCTGTACGTCAAGAAATAGCGGTACAGGTTGAGTCTCCCTTATCCAAAATGCTTGGGACCAGAGGTATTTTGGATATCGGATTTTTCCGTATTTTGGAATAATCGCATACCATAATGAGATATCATGGTGATGGGACCTAAATCTAAGCACAGAATGCATTTATGTTACATATGCACCTTATACACACAGCCTGAAGGTAATTTTTGCCAATATTTTTTATAACTTTGTGCATTAAACAAACTGTGTCTACATTCACACAATTCATTTATGTTTCATATACACCTTGTACACACAGCCTGAAGGTCATTTAATACAATATTATTAATAACTTTGTGTATTAAACAAAGTTTGTGTATATTGAGCCATCAAAAAAACAAAGATTTCACTATCTCACTCTCACTCAAAAAAGTCCGTATTTCGGAATATTTCGTATTTCGGAATATATGGATATGGGATACTCAACCTGTACCATCTTTAAAACCAATTGAAAATAAACTATTCAATGCACTTTTAGATTATGTACTAAAATTTTGAATATCATTTACCAAGCTTTTTTTGTTAACCTTTAAAATCTGAGAGGTTTTTTTTCCCTCATCCTGTATTATGATTGGGGCAGTACGGATGGTGTAATGGCTAGCATTACTGCCTCACAGCACTGAGGTCATGGGTTTTATTCCCACCATGGCCCTAAGTGTGCGGAGTTTGTATATTCTCCCCGTACTTGCATGGGTTTCCTCCGGGTTTTCCGGTTTCCTCCCACAATCCAAAAATATACTGGTAGGTTAATTGGCTCCCTACAAAAATTAACCCTAGTGTGAATGTGTCTGTGTAGACATGTGATAGGGAATATAGATTGTAAGCTCCACTGGGGCAGGGACTGATGTGAATGGCAAAATATGCTCAGTAAACCTCTTTGGAATATGTGTGCGTGTAAGGATTCTTCCTCTATTCTTTAACCCTCGATGTGATAGTCTCTTAGACGTCCGTGAGTGTAAACCTTATGCTACGAGTAACATGCAAAACACAAGCAGTAAAGATTCACACTGTTTATTGTTTGTTTAACAAAAGTATATAAAAGAAAGGATTTAGGGCTTGTATGTCCCAAGTCAATAACTAATTGGACAGAACACAAAAGGGGGTCAACATAACATGATTGGCTAGAAACTGCCGCAGCGGAAGGATATACATATATGGGCAAATTTGTACTCAAATAGAAAAGTTATTCACACGGTATAAAAAGATAACAGACAAAGACAGTAGCAAAAAATGTGCTGGAACAAACAGTTCTGTAACACAAACAATTCTATGACATGTGAAGCAGAGACGAGCTTTAACCCTTTCATTCCCCTCTTAAAATCATTATTGTTATACTATATGATTCTTGCAAAGCTTACGTCTTTCTGCACGCCAGTGGACTAGATACTGGGCATATGACTCAGGGCCAGGTACCTCAGTTTCAGTAGTATGGGACAGGGCACCATTGTACATTATGGCATTATCGATACCCTTGGAGGTGAGCTTCTTACAGCACGGGATAATACAGTAAACAATAGTGGTAACAAGAATAAGGGTAATAAGTATAAATATACCTATTTGTATAAGGGCTTGTTTCCAGTTTTCAACCCATCCAAAGTATTGGCTCCATGGATTATCAACACCTGAGTTCCTTTTGAGTTCTTTTGATAATGACTCTAGTTTCTGTATGGCTAATGTTACTTTACCGTTAGGACCTGTGTTATCAGGGATATAGGTACAACATCCTTCGGCTTTGTTGATGTAAACGCATGTACCACCTTTTTCTGCTAGCATCATATCCAGAGCCATCCTATTTTGGAAGGTCATATGGGAAGTAGCTTCTAGTTGCTCAGATATTCCCAGAAGGGCCTCTTTGGTATCATTAACAAATCTTTGTTGGTTATAATATATATAGTTAATCCACGCTACATTTTTGTTTACAGTCACTATAGGGAATAAAGATTCAAATCCTGCAGCTACCTCGTCTCTAGCTTTGAACTTATTTGGAACCCCTCTTGGGACCCCTATAGCATCAATGTATACATGGGGGTCAAAACTACCTCCTGGGAGTGTCCTTTTCTTCCGAAGGATAGGGGAATTAGAGGAAGGAGTGGGGTGGTCTTCGGTGATCATTAGAAGTGGCATTATGACTTTGGCCAGGGCACACTCACCATGCCAGGGCGTATCCAATTTGATCCTAAGTTTCATATCCCCGCATATATTGTAGATGTCGCCTAATGATCTAGTTTGATTAACTAGGACAGTTGTCCTTCTTTCTGCGCAATACCCTGGTGGGAAAGGTTTTAAATCCCTTCCTTTGGTGGTGTTGGATACATAACAGGTATAATTCCCGGGGTATATGGTTATGGTACTTCCGGGATTAGGATTTTTTAATAATATAGGATATTCCTTCTTCCACATTTCACACTGACTATCATTATTTTTAGTATCATTGTATAGGCTAAAGAAGCATCCTTCTTGATCTAAAGGAATGTTTAAAGGTACTGTACCTAAGTGGGGCCTAGATTTGCCACATACGTAACAATTACTCATATTATGTTTTGCAGCATTATACTTCATCCATTCTAGCCAGAAATTAATGTCAGAGAAACCGGTTTCAATGGCTAGGACGTCTTCAAAAGTGGGGTTATTAATGGCTACCATATCCTTAAAGGTAGCAATATGAGGCCTTAAAGGTTTACCTTGGGGAGAAACTCTGGACTGGTATGCTGGATGTTTAAACATATCCCATAAATAAAAGATCTGTCTTGCGCTAAAGTACCCTGTTTTCCACCATATCCCAACTACATAGGTACCATTATCTGCTCTGCTAGGGTGTTGGATGTTTAGTCTAAACCTGTATGCATTCGGGCCTTCATCCATCTTAAAGATAGACAGTCTCTTGAGTAGGGGTACTCCATCAGGTTGACTCCATCTGTTTAAGGCGTCTGATGGTCTGTACCCCCAATCAAGTCCCGTGTTCCACCCCACGGATCCCCAGGAATCACAGTTATATCCCCACCAGGAATCAGTAACACAAATATAAACTGTTTCGGACATCCCTGCTTTCCTTCTTTGCTGTATGAAATGTTTGTTGTCAGCAAGCTTGGGGAACATAAAATAGTCTAGGACATAGGTGGCTACGTGTGTGTTGGAGGAATTATACCACAAGGTGGGAACCCCGTCGGTGTGTGTAATGTCAACTTCACATGTTGTGAGGTGGATGTGGGCCAGTAGGGCTATCAAGGTAGTCCCCAGGGTAAAGATAGGGGGCATTTTCTTCATCCTCCTCTGGTCTTCTGTCTTCGCTAGGTGGGAGGTCAGGGCTGTCCGCCCCTGTTCGTACCTCACTGGAATCACCTGTTTCCTCCTCTAGGTCTGGTCTAGGAATTTTCTTTACTCGGGAAGCATGGATCCAGGTGGGACTCTCTTCTGTCAGGACTGCGGTTCGGGTTACAGCAACGACTTCTGTCTCTGGACCATAGGTGAAGTCTCCCGGAGTCTTGTTCTTTGGGAGTACTTTTACCACGACTCTGTCTCCAACTTTGAAAGGATGTGTTGGTTCCTGTGGGTTCAAAGGATTTTTACAAACAACATCATGTTCAATCTCATCAAGTTTGGTTATGAGGGCCCTGACATACTCTTCCCTTATAAGTTCTAGATCTCCTTCCTGTATTATCAACGGTTTTTTTGCCCATGGGGTGGGAAAAGGCCTACCCATCAATATCTCAAAAGGGGAGTACCCTAGGGTTTTCTGTGGGGTCATCCTAATTTCTGCTAGGATGATAGGGAGGACTTGCTTCCATTTGTGGAAGGTACCTCCTGTGGCCTTCCTTAGTTTGTCTTTGAGGGTCCTATTCATTCTTTCTACGACCCCTGAACTCTGCGGGTGGTACGGGATGTGAAACTTCCATTCTATTTGCAAGGCCTTCACTAGGGCCTGTGTGACTTTGGCTGTAAAGGCTGTGCCTTTGTCGCTATTTATCTGTAATGGGCATCCCCATCTCGGGATGATTTCCTGTGTTAGGATTCTAGCTACTGTCTTAGCATCCTCTGACTTAGTTGGGAATACTTCTGGCCAGCGAGAGAACATATCTACAATGACCAGGGCATATTCTTGTTTGCCTATGCCAGGGATATGGGTAAAATCAATTTGTAAGTGTGTAAAAGGGGTAGTGGGGTATTCAAGATGCTGGTGTTTCGCTTTATTAGGGTTGTTAGGGTTGTTCCTGAGGCAGGTGATGCATCTGCTAACATATTGGTCCACAAGTGTTTTGGCCTCAGTAACATAAAAATCCTTGGTTAGTAGGAGGAGTGTTGTGGCTTTACTATGGTGACCAACACCATGGTAATGGGCAATGAGCAAAGGGGCACTGGACTGGGGTATACAGGGTTTCCCCTCTTTGCAGATTAATCCTGATTTAGGATTTTTCTGCAGAATTGGGTAAGTCCAATCGGAGAGATCAGTATTAGTCGCAGCAGCTTGAAGTTGAGTGAGCAGATGGACGTTGTCAAGGGAGGGAGGGGCCATGACTGCCATGTGAGAATGGGCAGTAGGCTGTAGGGCCGCTTGTTTAGCAGTAGTGTCTGCAAGGGCGTTGCCAAGGGAGATATCCTTGCCGCCAGTATGTGCCTTGCAGTGGATAATGGCAATGTCAGAAGGGAGGGTAATGGCATGTAACAGATCAGAGATGAGCTGCGCATGCGAGATACCCTTACCATCTGCCCCGAGAAAGCCACGGCGTTGCCAAATGACCCCATGGTCATGAACAACGCCGTGGGCGTATCTGGAGTCAGTGTAGATGGTAACAGGCTTGTTCTGGTAGAGCTGACATGCTCTAGTGAGTGCAATGAGTTCTGCAGCTTGCGCGGACTGATAAGGTATTGGTAGGGCTTCCAACACAGTGTCAGGGAGGGTGACAATGGCATAGCCAGCTTGGTATGTATTGTCATTGGGCCTACTACAGGAGCCGTCAACAAAAACTATGTCTGCGCCTGGTATGGGAACGGGAGACATGTCAAGTCTGGGAGAAGTTTCAGCTTCAATGGAAGCAGCACAGTCATGTAGGTCGGGTGGTTCATCCTCGGGACCTTTCAAGCCTAAAAGGGCATTGAGAATGGGTGCTGGGCCAGAAGAACTAGCAGTGTACTTGATGGTAAGGGTAGGGTTACTCAAAAGGAGTACTTCATATCCACTAAGGCGTTGAGCAGACATGTGCTGTGTGTGTAAGCCTTTAAGTATTGCCAGAACATCATGTGTGGTGTGGAGTACTGTGGTGTGGCCTAAAGTGAGGGTAGTGGCCATTTCTGCAACCATTGCACAGGCTGCCAAAGCCCTGAGGCAGGCAGGCATACCTTGCACAGACACTGGCATGACTTTGGAAAAAAATGCCACGGGCGCAACTTCCCTCCATGAAACTGTGTGAGCACCCCCGCCATGGTTTTACAATTGTCCCTTGCATATAGATGGAAAGGTAGTACATAATTGGGGAGGCCAAGTGCCGGACTTTTCATCAACATACATTTTAAACTTTCATATGCAGTTAACATTTCTTGTGACCATTGTACAGTTTTAGGTTTGTCCTTCAGTGTGGCTTGTCTCAAAATGTTATCATAATAGGAGCAATCAGATATCCACTGTCTGCAGTAATTTACCATACCCAGGAAGGACAGTAGTTCCTTCTGGGTAGTTGGGGTGACCAGGCCCAATACAGACTGTATGCGTTGTGGACTGATTTTCCTCTCTCCCTGAGTGAGCACAAAACCTAAGTAATCAACATGCTTTTTACACCATTGCATTTTTGTTTTGGACACCTTGTGTCCACATTCACAAAGCCAGTTTAGTAATGAAACACCATCCTCTCGGCAGGCCTCCTCAGTTTGACTACAGAGCAGCAGATCATCTGCATACTGTAGCAGGACTGAACCATGGTGAGGTTGCCAGGGCCTCAATGTGGCCTGGAGTACAATGCTATAGACAACGGGTGAGTCAATATAGCCCATGGGTAATCTGCACCAGGTAAGTTGTTTACCCTCAAAAGAAAAGGCAAAAAGTAATTGTGTCTGTGAATCTACAGGTATGCTGAAAAAGGCATTCTTCAAATCAATTACAGAGAAGAACGCAGCATCTGCAGGGATTGCAGAAATGAGTGAGTTTACGTCTGGGACAATTGGTGCAATTGGGACAATTAGCTGATTGATCGCTCTGAGATCCTGTACAAATCTTATGCTGCCATCAGCCTTGGCAACAGGGTTCACAGGAGTACAGTATGGTGATACAATATGTCTGAGAATACCCTGTTGTAAGAATTGCTGTATCATGGGGCGGAGACCTTCTATCTTTTCTGGTGAGAGGGGATACTGTTTTTGATAAACAGGGTGTGAGTCGGGTTTGAGATTGGCCTTATATGGTGTGCATGAGATTAGGCCAGTGTCATATGGACCTTCTGACCAAAGAGCGGGGTTTACTTGGGCGAGGTCAGGCATGTTGGTAGTCATTTCCCAAATTGGAAAATGAGGGGATTCAATATCCAACCCAGTACCAGTAGGTGAGGGCAGGATAGAGATGGAAAGTTTGCTAAGCAGGTCCCTACCTAGTAGGTTAATGGGGCACTCAGGTATGACTGTGAACCTATGTTTGCCCATGCGCAACCCCTTTGTTGTGGAGACAGAGAGGGCCTTGGTTAGGTAGGCATCGGTGGGTATCCCATTGATTCCCATTGAAGGAGCAGTCTTTTCCAAATCACCATCATATAGGTCAGAACACAAAACACTGGTTGTTGCACCGCTGTCCACTAAAAAGGGAATTTTACTTCCATTTATAATAAGTGGCAGCAGAGGTGAATCTTTCCAATGACGGGTGAGTTGAATAAAGGCTGGGATACCCTCCTCCGGGCCCCGTCAGTGCGCGGGGTCTTGCCAGTCAACTCTGAAACGTACATGATCAGAGAGAGGGTTGTCATGGCGTGGGCGGGGGTGTTGTTGGGGGGCAGGATTCAGAGCAGGCTGTCGAGGTGTCTGAGGGGGCTGGGGGCAATCTCTTGCCCAGTGACCATCCTGGCCACAGTTGTAACAGGAGGTGTGCCGTTTGCCGGCCATGTCTCCTGTAGGTGATTTATGTTGGGGTCTTTGGAATCTTCCCTGACTGCGGGGTTGGTTCTGTCTGTCAAAGCGTCTGGAGTTCTGATAGTTATGAGTGGGTGCAGGTTTCTTTACATCAAAACACCCTGCAGCCTCTTTCTCATATAAATGTTTCTCAAAATCTTTCGTACTATCAGAAGTCCAGGAAGAGACGCTTTGCTTAACAGAAACTATGACAGAAGGTAGAAGGTTGTTAATGAAGGTGGAAATGAGTAAGCTTTCTGAGTTAAGCAAAGGTAAGCCAGCGTCATCTGTCCAGCAGTCCTTAAACCTTTTCCAAAACTCAGTAACAGACTCTGAGGGCTTCTGTTTACAAGCTACAGCGACAGGCAAAGAAGCACGGGTTTTAAAGACTTCCTTCATATGTGTATCAATTTCCTTCCACATATCCTCGATACCTGTCAGTGTGTTGAGGAGGTAAGCAGCGGCACTATTTTGTGCAGCGGGTGTGTGGATGGTAGGGACCTTTGTCCAATCCCATCCATTATAGTGGTCGGTTACACCATCTATAATCAGCCTAATGTCTTCTTGTGTATAGCTGCGTCCTTTGCAAGCTTTGCGCAAATAAGATATACAGCCAGCGGGGGTAACGGTAGGCTTGGGACAGTGTTTTACTATCCTGTCTAAATCTTCTATTTCAATGGGTTTTATTAACATTTGGTCTCCCACTGTCATAAAGGGTAAGTGGAGGGCAACGGTGGTGGAAGAAGCTTCACCGCCGTCAGAGAATTCAGTTCCTCTTCGAGTGACATGGGGGGAGAAGGAGCCCTCAGCAGCGATAGTGGAATCGGCTGTGCGGCGGGTGGCTGATTGTTTAAGGGATGTGGGCTGGGAGGTTATTACACTATTATCTAAACTCTGGGTTACTGGTGCGTTAGGGATAGAGCTAGTGGACGCAATTTCTAGCAGTGGAGTTGGAGGCGATCCCATCTGCTGTGAAAGGGTTACTGCTGCTAAGAGATCTGTGTCTTTAAGAGCAGGATATACTGGAATGTAAGGGGGAGGCGAGAGGGTTTTCAAAGATTTACAGGTTCTCACTTCCTCCCTTCTGTGCTGTTGGGAACTGATATTTTTAATCCTCCTTTGTTTCTTATTGATGGATTTATCATACCAATAGGGCGCTATGGTCAGCCACTGCTCACCCCCGGCCCGCATATATGCCATATCCCATTGTGGATCATGATCATACCACGGCCAGGCTTCCCTGTCCCCTAAACAAAGACCTTTAACCATATCCATATAAAAAGGGTAATTACTGCCTTCCCGTGGGAATGGGTCCTGTCCTGCTTTCTCTGTCCACCCTGCTAAATTATCCACCCAGGGATCAATCAAATAATAATCAGAGGTAGAGTTACGGGCCACGTATTCTTTACATGTCTCCTCGGGTAGGGGAGGGGGGTATACAGTTTTCTTACTCTGACCAGAGCCCATAGTAAAAACACAATTTCCAACAACTTTCTATGCATGCATCAGCTAACCAGTTAATTAGTTATTGACAATATCACAATATCATCTGCATAGTACTTTAACAAAACAATCGATAGTAATAATCTGTACGTTTACTCACCACTCGTACAGGGACTTGGAAATGCAGCGTATTGTGATAGGAAGCAAGAAAGTTATAAGGGTATTCAACAGACGTGCACTTACCACCCGTCAAGCTGAATACATGAAACTTATACTCTAATATCTGTTATGGCCATAACATAATAAGTAGACAATCAAATCGAGGTAAAATCTACGTTATGTATAGACTCCCAGGTCTATTTTAAGTATCCCAGATACTAACGTCTTTGGAGAATTGCGCTTGGACCCCTGGTCACTTCTCAGACGTATCTTTAAGTCCCAGACATTAAAGATGTTTGGTCACGTGTTCCCAGAACACTGACACGGATTCAGCTTCAGTGTATGACCGCAATCCCGTATGGCAAAGACAGACAATAAATTCTCTATCTTACCTTCCGGGGACGATCAACTGAATTCCGGCAAGAGCCCCCACTTGTAAGGATTCTTCCTCTATTCTTTAACCCTCGATGTGATAGTCTCTTAGACGTCCGTGAGTGTAAACATTATGCTACGAGTAACATGCAAAACACAAGCAGTAAAGATTCACACTGTTTATTGTTTGTTTAACAAAAGTATATAAAAGAGAGGATTTAGGGCGTGTATGTCCCAAGTCAATAACTAATTGGACAGAACACAAAAGGGGGTCAACATAACATGATTGGCTAGAAACTGCCGCAGCGGAAGGATATACATATATGGGCAAATTTGTACTCAAATAGAAAAGTTATTCACACGGTATAAAAAGATAACAGACAAAGACAGTAGCAAAAAATGTGCTGGAACAAACAGTTCTGTAACACAAACAATTCTATGACATGTGAAGCAGAGACGAGCTTTAACCCTTTCAGTGCGCTATATAAATAACTGGTAATAATAAATAAGCCCTGCAAGTGTCATTTGTTCTGATAGGGTTGTTGTCAGCCGGTGGGAATTACTTTATTGTAATCTGATACGACACAGCATAAAGCGTGGATAGTGAATAGCTCCTAAATATAACGTTGCATTACCTTGAGCAGTCATACATTTTGTAGTAGTATTATTTATAATACTCTATAGTATTTCTGATCTATGACTTTAAGAAAAGCATGAGGGAGAGCTAGGCCACCGTATAGATTCAGTGCTTGCGATCACCTTGAGACTGTTCAGATATGCTCTTCTGTGCAAAAGAGCATACCTGTGTATCAAATTCCATGCTAAAAGAAGTCCCTAATGTCTGTTTTCTAATGACTAATATAAGATCGATGTAATAACAAAGGGGCTAATTCAGACCTGATCGGTGATGTGCGTGTTCGCACAGCAGCGATCAGGCCTGAACTGCGCATGCACCGGCGCATGCCAAACATCCGATGGCTGTCTTTAGCTAGCGATCGCCTCTGCCTGATTGACAGGCAGAGGCGGTCGTTGGGCAGGACGGCGGCGTTAAGCCGGCATTTAAGGGGCGCGGTCCGGCCAACGCAGGCATGGTCGGGGGCGGCCCGTGGCGGCTGCGTGACCTCACGCAGCCGCTGCGACCCGGTCAGCGACGAGTAGCTCCTGGCCAGTGCACAGCAGCTGCGCTTGGCCGGGAGCTACTCCTGAAGTACAACAGCATTGCCGCTGTGCGATGCTTTTGTACTTCTGCGACGACGCAGGGACTGACATGCAGGGCGGGCTTCCCCCGCATGTCAGTGTGCCTGATCGTAGATGTGCTAAATTTAACACAGCTACGATCAGCTCTGAATCACCCCCAAAGAATGTTATGTTCTGAGATGGACATGTGCATTCTCAATGAGGGGCAATGCCTTCAGGTTCCAAGGGCTCTTTGCCACGATGGAGAAGGGACAGACCAGCAGAGCCATACACAGCATTGGTACATGTAAGTATGGAAGGATGCAGGGTGGGTGTGGACTGAGGTGACCCAACATATGCCAGATACTTGTTACTGGTACAAATTATAGTAAGTTAAGCCAAGCAGCATTTTTGGTAAAATAAAGTGTAAATTATTAAAGGTCAGTCCTGAACTATTACTAGTATGGACTTTGAAGTGATTGTTTCACTCACTCCACTTTGTCTTTCCCAGTCAGACCTATGATTCTGTAAAAGAAGGCAGGCACAGGGTAATAGTTTTGAAGCAAGTTCCCAAAGCTAACATATTGATGTGCATTCTGTCTGTCTATCTATCTATCTATCTATCTATCTATCTATCTATCTATCTATCTATCTATCTATCTATCTATCTATCTACTCATCACTAATTCTCTTACTTCCCGACATGTTAGGAAGCTGAAATTTAACATACTGTAGGTATTCTTCAGGTGAGAAATAGGAACATTACGTAATTAGAATTAAAAAAAAACTCCTATAAGGAATTGAAAAGGGGGTTGACATAATGACAGCATTACCAACGCGTGGCTTGCGTTGCGTGAACGATAACGCCCAAACGGACAGTCAGATCAAAATTTGGATTGCACCTCCAGTGTGTAGAATTTAATAAAATACAAAAATGCGAAGTCCCTCACTCACTCGCTCACTCACTGATTCTGCAGGTGGAAAAAGGAAAACTACGTAATCAGAATTTTAAAAAACCTCCCCTAAGGGGATTAAAAAGGTGTTGACATAATTGCGTCATTACATACATGTGTGGCTTGTGTTGCAGGAATGATAATCATATAGTTATCTAAATAACCATATGAGACTTTTAAGGAGTAGAGATCGAAAATAAAGATGGTTGACAAACCAATTTAAGTGATTCACTTTTCTTAAATTTTAAAATTTCTCTGACGTCCTAAGTGGATGCTGGGACTCCGTAAGGACCATGGGGAATAGCGGCTCCGCAGGAGACTGGGCACAACTAAAGAAAGCTTTAGGACTACCTGGTGTGCACTGGCTCCTCCCTCTATGACCCTCCACCAGACCTCAGTTAGAATTTTGTGCCCGGCTGAGCTGGATGCACACTAGGGGCTAGTGTTAATCCCTGTGTTATATAGCGCTGTTGGTGTGTGCTGGCATTCTCTCTCTCTGTCTCCCCAAAGGGCTTTGTGGGGTCCTGTCCTCATTCAGAGCATTCCCTGTGTGTGTGCGGTGTGTCGGTACGGCTGTGTCGACATGTTTGATGAGGAGGCTTATGTGGAGGCGGAGCAGGTGCCGATAAATGTTATGTCACCCCCTGCGGGGCCGACACCTGAGTGGATGGACTTGTGGAAGGAATTACGTGAAAGTGTCAACTCCTTACATAAAAGGTTTGACGACATAGCAGATGTGGGACAGCCGGCTTCTCAGCTTGTGCCTGCCCAGCTGTCTCAAAAGCCATCAGGGTCTCTAAAACGCCCGCTACCTCAGATGGCGGACACAGATGTCGACACGGATACTGAATCCAGTGTCGACGACGATGAGACTAATGTACATTCCAATAGGACCACACGTTACATGATTGCGGCAATGAAAAATGTGTTGCACATTTCTGATATTACCCCAGGAACCACAAAAAAGGGTATTATGTTTGGGGAGAAAAAACTACCAGTGGTTTTTCCCCCATCTGATGAATTAAATGAAGTGTGTGAAGAAGCGTGGGCTTCCCCCGATAAGAAACTAGTAATTTCTAAAAGGTTACTAATGGCGTACCCTTTCCCGCCAGAGGATAGGTAACGTTGGGAAACATCCCCTAGGGTGGATAAAGCGCTCACACGTCTGTCAAAGAAGGTGGCACTACCGTCTCCGGACACGGCCGCCCTAAAGGAGCCTGCTGATAGAAAGCAGGAGGCTAACCTGAAGTCTGTATATACACACTCAGGTATTATACTGAGACCAGCTATTGCTTCAGCATGGATGTGCAGTGCTGCAGCTGCGTGGTCAGATTCCCTGTCAGAAAATATTGATACCCTAGACAGGGACACTATATTGCTAACCATAGAGCATATAAAAGACGCAGTCTTATACATGAGAGATGCACAGAGGGATATTTGCCGGCTGGCATCTAAAATAAGTGCAATGTCCATTTCTGCCAGGAGAGGATTATGGACTCGGCAGTGGACGGGTGATGCAGATTCTAAAAGGCACATGGAAGTTTTGCCTTATAAGGGTGAGGAGTTGTTTGGGGATGGTCTCTCGGACCTCGTTTCCACAGCGGCAGCTTGGAAGTCAGCATTTTTACCCCATGTTCTCTCACAGCCAAAGAAAGCACCGTATTATCAGGTACAGTCCTTTCGGCTCCAGAAAGGCAAGCGGGTTAAAGGCGCGTCCTTTCTGCCCAGAGGCAGAGATAGAGGGAAAAAGCTGCAGCATACAGCCAGTTCCCAGGAACAAAAGTCCTCCCCCGCTTCCTCTAAGTCCACCGCATGACGCTGGGGCTCCACATGCGGAGCCGGGTACGGTGGGGGCCCGTCTCAAGAACTTCAGCAATCAGTGAGCTCGCTCACGGGTGGATCCCTGGATTCTTCAAGTGGTATCTCAGGGGTACAAGCTGGAATTCGAGATGTCTCCCCCTCGCCGTTTCCTCAAATCTGCCTTGCCAACAACTCCCTCAGACAGGGAGGCAGTGCTAGAGGCAATTCACAAGCTGTATTCCCAGCAGGTGATAGTCAAGGTGCCCCTCCTTCAACAAGGATGGGGTTACTATTCCACAATGTTTGTGGTACCGAAACCGGACGGTTCGGTGAGACCCATTTTAAATTTGAAATCCTTGAACACTTATATAAAAAAATTCAAGTTCAAGATGGAATCGCTCAGGCCGTTATTTCAAGCCTGGACGAGGGGGATTACATGGTATCACTGGACATCAAGGATGCTTACCTGCATGTCCCCATTTACCATCCTCACCAGGAGTACCTCAGATTTGTGGTACAGGATTGTGATTACCAATTCCAGACGTTGCCGTTTGGTCTGTCCACGGCACCGAGGGTATTTACCAAGGTAATGGCCGAAATGATGATACTCCTTCGAAAAAAGGGAGTTTTAATTATCCCGTACTTGGACAATCTCCTGATAAAGGCGAGGTCCAGGGGGCAGTTGTTGGTCGGGGTAGCACTATCTCGGGAGGTGCTACAACAGCACGGTTGGATTCTAAACATTCCAAAGTCACAGCTGGTCCCTACGACACGTCTACTGTTCCTGGGGATGGTTCTGGACACAGAACAGAAAAAAGTGTTTCTCCCGGAGGAGAAAGTCAATGAGCTGTCATCTCTAGTCAGAGGCCTCCTGAAACCAAAACAGGTGTCGGTGCATCACTGCACGCGAGTCCTGGGAAAAATGGTAGCTTCCTACGAAGCAATTGCATTCGGCAGGTTCCATGCAAGGACTTTTCAGTGGGACCTGTTGGACAAGTGGTCTGGATCGCATCTTCAGATGCATCGGCTGATAACCCTGTCTCCAAGGACCAGGGTGTCTCTGATGTGGTGGCTGCAGAGTGCTCATCTGCAAGAGGGCTGCAGATTCGGCATACAGGACTGGGTCCTGGTGACCACGGATGCCAGCCTTCGAGGCTGGGGGGCAGTCACACAGGGAAGAAACTTCCAAGGACTATGGTCAAGTCAGGAGACTTCCCTACACATAAATATTCTGGAACTGAAGGCCATTTACAATGCCCTAAGTCAGGCAAGACCCCTGCTTCAAAACCAGCCGGTACTGATCCAGTCAGACAACATCACGGCAGTCGCCCATGTAAACCGACAGGGCGGCACAAGAAGCAGGATGGCGATGGCAGAAGCCACAAGGATTCTCCGATGGGCGGAAAATCACGTGTTAGCACTGTCAGCAGTGTTCATTCCGGGAGTGGACAACTGGGAAGCAGACTTCCTCAGCAGGCACGACCTCCACCCGGGAGAGTGGGGACTTCATCCAGAAGTCTTCCAGCTGATTGTAAACCGTTGGGAACGGCCACAGGTGGACATGATGGCGTCCCGCCTAAACAAAAAGCTAGAAAGATATTGCGCCAGGTCGAGAGACCCTCAGGCAATAGCTGTGGACGCTCTAGTGACACCGTGGGTGTTCCAGTCGGTTTATGTGTTCCCTCCTCTTCCTCTCATACCCAAGGTACTGAGGATAATAAGGAAAAGAGGAGTAAGAACTATACTCATTGTTCCGGATTGGCCAAGAAGAGCTTGGTACCCGGAACTTCAAGAAATGATCTCAGAGGACCCATGGCCTCTGCCGCTCAGACAGGACCTGCTGCAGCAGGGGCCCTGTCTGTTCCAAGACTTACCGCGGCTGCGTTTGACGGCATGGCGGTTGAACGCCGGATCCTGAAGGAAAAGGGCATTCCGGAGGAAGTCATCCCTACGCTGATTAAAGCTAGGAAAGAAGTGACCGCAAACCATTATCACCGCATATGGCGAAAATATGTTGCGTGGTGTGAGGCCAGGAAGGCCCCAACGGAGGAATTTCAGCTGGGCCATTTTCTGCACTTCCTACAGTCAGGGGTGACTATGGGCCTAAAATTGGGTTCCATTAAGGTCCAGTTTTCGGCTCTATCGATTTTCTTACAGAAAGAACTGGCTTCCCTACCTGAAGTTCAGACATTTGTTAAGGGAGTGCTGCATATTCAGCCCCCTTTTGTGCCTCCAGTGGCACCTTGGGATCTCAACGTGGTGTTGGATTTCCTAAAGTCACATTGGTTTGAGCCACTTAAAACCGTGGAATTAAAATATCTCACGTGGAAAGTGGTCATGCTGTTGGCCTTGGCTTCGGCCAGGCGTGTGTCAGAATTGGCGGCTTTGTCATGTAAAAGCCCTTATCTGATTTTCCATATGGATAGGGCAGAATTGAGGACTCGTCCCCAGTTTCTCCCTAAGGTGGTATCAGCCTTTCATTTGAACCAACCTATTGTGGTGCCTGCGGCTACTAAAGACTTGGAGGATTCCAAGTTGTTGGACGTAGTCAGGGCCCTGAAAATTTATGTTTCCAGGACAGCTGGTGTCAGGAAAACTGACTCGCTATTTATCCTGTATGCACCCAACAAGCTGGGTGCTCCTGCTTCAAAGCAGACTATTGCTCGCTGGATCTGTAGTACGATTCAGCTTGCATATTCTGCGGCTGGACTGCCGCATCCTAGATCAGTGAAAGCCCATTCCACGAGGAAGGTGGGCTCTTCTTGGGCGGCTGCCCGAGGGGTCTCGGCTTTACAACTTTGCCGAGCAGCTACTTGGTCGGGGTCAAACACATTTGCTAAATTCTACAAGTTTGATACCCTGGCTGAGGAGGACCTAGAGTTCTCTCATTCGGTGCTGCAGAGTCATCCGCACTCTCCCGCCCGTTTGGGAGCTTTGGTATAATCCCCATGGTCCTTACGGAGTCCCAGCATCCACTTAGGACGTCAGAGAAAATAAGATTTTACTCACCGGTAAATCTATTTCTCGTAGTCCGTAGTGGATGCTGGGCGCCCATCCCAAGTGCGGATTGTCTGCAATACTTGTATATAGTTATTGTTTAACTAAAGGGTTATTGTTGAGCCATCTGTTGAGAGGCTCAGTTATATTTCATACTGTTAACTGGGTATAGTATCACGAGTTATACGGTGTGATTGGTGTGGCTGGTATGAGTCTTACCCAGGATTCAAAATCCTTCCTTATTGTGTCAGCTCTTCCGGGCACAGTATCCTAACTGAGGTCTGGACGAGGGTCATAGAGGGAGGAGCCAGTTCACACCAGGTAGTCCTAAAGCTTTCTTTAGTTGTGCCCAGTCTCCTGCGGAGCCGCTATTCCCCATGGTCCTTACGGAGTCCCAGCATCCACTACGGACTACGAGAAATAGATTTACCGGTGAGTAAAATCTTATTTTCACACATATTTTTCTTGACTCTAACGGGCCTGATGGAAAAAACCTCACTGTCAACCCCAGCCAGGGAGAGCTCATTGACAGTGAGTGGTCCCTTCTTATCAAGCTGATGTCCTCCAACGCATTTTGTCACTTGTGACTTCCTCAGGGGTATTTTTGAGTGTGTAGATGGGTCTCCTCTAGATATACAATGGTCAGCAAATGGCTAGTTGAAGTTAAGAGTATGTTAAACTTCTCAAGCCTAGGGGCCTCTTTCTCAATCTGTTGCTTTTCATATATATGTGTGTGTATATATATATATATATATATATATATATGTGCAAAAAGAAGCTGGCAGCGCCACAGATACAGTATCTAAGGTTTATAAACAACAGTAGAGGAAAAAATATATATATGTTCTGTAGTAAATAGCAGAACAACACCTGATGGACACTCCCTTATGCAGTTTAGGGCGTCAGCTCAGGCACCTCAAAAAATTGTAAGCACTGGTATATATGCCTACTGGTTTCTAAAAATGGTGGGGGGGGGATGAGGTATTTAAAGCGACCAAGGTGTCTAATCAATGGTCGCTTTAAATACCTCATCCCCCCCCCACCATATATATATATATGTAAAAGAACAAATGAGGAGCGCGGATATCAGTAAAAGTTGTGAGCATTTAATAAAAAGTATACATATACATACATCTCAGAAAGAGATAAGCAGCACGATGTTATCACACACACGGCGCCTCCGGATAGCACCAGTGGAGCGTCCGCCGGTCACAGCTCATCAACCGATCCCTCTCGGGACCTCACAGGATAAAGTCAGCAGCGATGTAGTTACATCCAGTGTCCAATTACCACGCCAACGCGTTTCGTCACGAGGTCTTCGTCAGGGGGTGTGGCTACCCAAAGTCGAACCTCACTTTTTATACCCGTCTTCGGTTGATGAGCTGTGACCGGCGGCCGCTCCACTGGTGCTATCCGGAAGCGCCGTGTGTGTGATAACATCGTGCTGCTTATCTCTTTCTGAGATGTATGTATATGTATACTTCTTTTTATTAAATGCTCACAACTTTTACTGATATCCGCGCTCCTCATTTGTTCTTTTACATGTATCTTTATTAAGCCTTGGTACGGCTTTCTTTGGAGGAAGCAGCGGTGGATACAAAGAGTCTGATCAAGATCATACAAATACTGGACGTTCTTAAGTATATTGGACTGATTGGAGTATTGCGCAATTATCCTTTTCTCTGACGTCCTAGTGGATGCTGGGTACTCCGTAAGGACCATGGGGAATAGACGGGCTCCGCAGGAGACTGGGCACTCTTAAAAGAAAGATTAGGTACTATATCTGGTGTGCACTGGCTCCTCCCTCTATGCCCCTCCTCCAGACCTCCGTTAGAATCTGTGCCCGGCCCGAGCTGGTTGCACACTAGGGGCTCTCCTGAGCTTCTAGTAAAGAAAGTATTTGTTAAGTTTTTTATTTTCAGTGAGATCTGCTGGCAACAGACTCACTGCTACGAGGGACTAAGGGGAGAGAAGCGAACCTACCTGCTTGCAGCTAGCTTGGGCTTCTAAGGCTACTGGACACCATTAGCTCCAGAGGGATCGAACACAGGACCCGTCCTCGATCGTCCGGTCCCGGAGCCGCGCCGTCGTCCCCCTTGCAGAGCCAGAAGCAAGAAGAACATCCTGAAAATCGGCAGCTGAAGACTCCGGTCTTCATTAAGGTAGCGCACAGCACTGCAGCTGTGCGCCATTGCTCCCTATGCACACCACATACTCCGGTCACTGATGGGTGCAGGGCGCTGGTGGGGGGGCGCCCTGGGCTGCAATTAGAGTACCTTACATTGGCAAACAGCACATAATATAGTCTAAAAAACTATATATGTGCAAAAATCCCCCGCCATAATATAAATATAAGAGCGGGAGAAGTCCGCCGAGAAGGGGGCGGGGCTATCTCCCTCAGCACACTGGCGCCATTTCCTCTTCACAGCTCCGCTGGAAGACAGCTCCCCAGGCTCTCGCCTGCAGTTTCCAGGCTCAAAGGGTAAAAAAGAGAGGAGGGGCACTAAATTTAGGCGCAAACTGTATATGTAAAGCAGCTATAGGGAAAAATCACTTTGTGTTAGTGTAAATCCCTGATTATATAGCGCTGTGGTGTGTGCTGGCATACTCTCTCTCTGTCTCCCCAAAGGACTTTGTGGGGTCCTGTCCTCAGTCAGAGCATTCCCTGTGTGTGTGCGGTGTGTCGGTACGGCTGTGTCGACATGTTTGATGAGGAGGCTTATGTGGAGGCGGAGCAGGTGCCGATAAGTGATGTCACCCCCTGCGGGGTCGACACCAGAGTGGGTGGATATGTGGAAGGTTTTACACGACAGTGTCAACTCCTTGCATAAAAGGTTCGATGACATAACAGCTGTGGGACAGCCGGCTTCTCAGCCAGTGCCTGCCCAGGCGTCTCAAAGGCCATCAAGGGCTCAAAAACGGCCGCTACCTCAGATGGCAGACACAGATGTCGACACAGAGTCTGACTCCAGTGTCGACGAGGACGAGACTAATGTACATTCCACTAGGGCCATCCGTTGCATGATTACGGCAATGAAAAATGTGTTGCACATTTCTGACATTAACCCAGGTACCACTAAAAAGGGTATTATGTTTGGGGAGAAAAAGCAACCAGTGGTTTTTCCCCCATCAGATGAGTTGAATGAAGTGTGTGAAGAAGCGTGGGCTTCCCCCGATAAGAAACTAGTGATTTCTAAAAAGTTACTGATGGCGTACCCTTTCCCGCCAGAGGACAGGTTACGTTGGGAGACATCCCCGAGGGTGGATAAGGCGCTCACACGCTTGTCAAAAAAGGTGGCACTGCCGTCTCAGGATACGGCCGCCTTAAAAGAGCCTGCGGATAGAAAGCAGGAGGCTATCCTGAAGTCTGTATATACACACTCAGGTACTGTACTGAGACCTGCAATTGCTTCAGCTTGGATGTGTAGTGCTGCAGCAGCTTGGTCCGATACCCTGTCAGAAAATATTGATACCCTCAACAGGGATACGATTTTGCTAACCATAGAGCATATTAAAGACGTCGTCTTATATATGAGAGATGCACAGAGGGATATTTGCCGGCTGGCATCTAGAATTAATGAAATGTCCATTTCTGCCAGGAGAGTATTATGGACTCGGCAGTGGATAGGTGATGCTGATTCTAAAAGGCACATGGAGGTTTTGCCTTATAAGGGTGAGGAATTGTTTGGGGACGGTCTCTCGGACCTCGTATCCACAGCAACAGCTGGGAAGTCAACTTTTTTACCTCAGGTTCCCTCACAGCCTAAGAAAGCACCGTATTATCAAGTACAGTCCTTTCGGCCTCAGAAAGGCAAGCGGGTCAGAGGCGCGTCCTTTCTGCCCAGAGGCAGGGGTAGAGGGAAAAAGCTGCACCAGACAGCCAGTTCCCAGGAACAAAAATCCTCCCCTGCTTCCACTAAGTCCACCGCATGACGCTGGGGCTCCACAGGTGGAGCCAGGTGCGGTGGGGGCGCGTCTCCGGAACTTCAGCGACCAGTGGGTTCGCTCACAGGTGGATCTCTGGGTTCTGCAAGTAGTATCACGGGGATACAAGCTGGAGTTCGAGGCGACTCCCCCTCGCCGTTACCTCAAATCAGCCTTGCCTGCTGCTCTCAGAGAAAGGGAGGTAGTACTGGCGGCAATTCACAAGCTGTATCTTCAGCAGGTGATAATCAAGGTACCCCTCCTTCAACAGGGACGGGGTTACTATTCCACAATGTTTGTGGTACCGAAACCGGACGGTTCGGTGAGACCCATTCTAAATTTTAAATCCTTGAACATTTATATAAAAAGGTTCAAGTTCAAGATGGAATCGCTCAGGGCGGTTATTGCAAGCCTGGAAGAGGGGGATTTTATGGTGTCATTGGACATCAAGGATGCTTACCTGCATGTCCCCATTTATCCACCCCACCAGGAGTACCTCAGGTTTGTGGTACAGGATTGTCATTACCAATTCCAGACGTTGCCGTTTGGTCTGTCCACGGCACCGCGGGTATTTACCAAGGTAATGGCCGAAATGATGATGCTCCTCCGAAAGAAGGGAGTCAAAATTATCCCGTACTTGGACGATCTCTTTATAAAGGCGAGGTCCAAAGAGCAGTTGCTAGTCAGCGTAGCACTATCTTAGGAAGTGCTGCATCAGCACTGCTGGATTCTGAATATCCAAAAGTCACAGCTGAGTCCTGCGACGTGTCTGCTGTTCTTGGGCATGATTCTGGACACAGAAGAAAGTTTTTCTCCCGGCGGAGAAGGCCCAGGAATGATCATCTCTGGTCAGGAACCTCCTGAAACCAAAGCAGGTGTCGGTGCATCATTGCACGCGAGTCCTGGGAAAGATGGTAGCTTCTTACGAAGCAATTCCCTTCGGCAGGTTCCATGCAAGGATCTTTCAGTGGGATCTGTTAGACAAGTGGTCTGGATCGCATCTCCAGATGCATCGGTTGATCACCCTGTTCCCGAGGGCCAGGGTGTCTCTGCTGTGGTGGCTGCAGAGTGCTCATCTGCTCGAAGGCCGCAGATTCGGCATACAGGTCTGGGTCCTGGTGACCACGGATGCAAGCCTCCGAGGTTGGGGGGCAGTCACCCAGGGAAGAAACTTCCAAGGACAATGGTCGAGTCAGGAGACTTCCCTACACATAAATATTCTGGAACTAAGGGCCATTTACAACGCCCTGAGTCAAGCAGAACCCCTGCTTCAAAACCAACCAGTTCTGATTCAGTTAGACAACATCACGGCAGTCGCCCATGTAAATCGACAGGGCGGCACAAGAAGCAGGATGGCAATGGCTGAAGCCACAAGGATTCTTCGATGGGCGGAGAATCACGTGCTAGCACTGTCAGCAGTGTTCATTCCGGGAGTGGACAACTGGGAAGCAGACTTCCTCAGCAGACACGACCTCCACCCGGGAGAGTGGGGACTTCATCCAGAAGTCTTCAGGCTGATTGTAAATCGCTGGGAACGGCCACAGGTGGACATGATGGCGTCCCGCCTCAACAAAAAGCTAAAAAGATATTGCGCCAGGTCAAGGAACCCTCAGGCGATAGCTGTGGACGCTCTAGTGACACCGTGGGTGTACCAGTCGGTGTATGTGTTCCCTCCTCTTCCTCTCATACCCAAGGTACTGAGGATAATTAGAAAAAGGGGAGTAAGAACTATACTCATTGTTCCGGATTGGCCAAGAAGAACTTGGTACCCAGAACTTCAGGAAATGATCTCAGAGGACCCATGGCCTCTGCCGCTCAGACAGGACCTGCTACATTGGTTTGAGCCACTTAAAACCGTGGATGCTGTTGGCCTTGGCTTCGGCCAGGCGTGTGTCAGAATTGGCAGCTTTGTCGTGTAAAAGCCCATATCTGATTTTCCTCGTCCCCAATTTCTCCCAAAGGTGGTATCAGCTTTTCATTTGAACCAACCTATTGTGGTGCCTGCGGCTACTCGGGACTTGGAGGATTCCAAGTTGCTGGACGTATTCCGGGCCCTAAAAATCTATGTTTCCAGGACAGCTGGAGTCAGAAAAACTGACTCGCTATTTATCCTGCATGCACCCAACAAGCTGGGTGCTCCTGCTTCGAAGCAGACTATTGCTCGATGGATCTGTAGCACGATTCAACTTGCACATTCTGCGGCTGGACTGCCGCATCCTAAATCAGTAAAAGCCCATTCCACGAGGAAGGTGGGCTCTTCTTGGGTGGCTGCCCGAGGGGTC
Source organism: Pseudophryne corroboree (assembly GCF_028390025.1). NCBI lineage: Eukaryota > Metazoa > Chordata > Amphibia > Anura > Myobatrachidae > Pseudophryne > Pseudophryne corroboree. Next base: position 480,703,069 of record NC_086447.1, on the reverse strand, counting down.
TCGGCTTTACAACTTTGCCGAGCTGCTACTTGGTCAGGTTCAAACACATTTGCAAAATTCTACAAGTTTTATACCCTGGCTGAGGAGGACCTTGAGTTTGCTCATTCGGTGCTGCAGAGTCATCCACACTCTCCCGCCCGTTTGGGAGCTTTGGTATAATCCCCATGGTCCTTACGGAGTACCCAGCATCCACTAGGACGTCAGAGAAAATAAGAATTTACTCACCGGTAATTCTATTTCTCGTAGTCCGTAGTGGATGCTGGGAGCCCGTCCCAAGTGCGGACTCTCTGCAATACGTGTATATAGTTATTGCTTAACTAAAGGGTTTTGTTATGAGCCATCTGTTAATGAGGCTCATTTGTTGTTCATACTGTTAACTGGGTATAGTTATCACAAGTTGTATGGTGTGATTGGTGTGGCTGGCATGAGTCTTACCCTGGATTCCAAATCCTTTCCTAGTAATGTCAGCTCTTCCGGGCACAGTTTCCCTAACTGAGGTCTGGAGGAGGGGCATAGAGGGAGGAACCAGTGCACACCAGATATAGTACCTAATCTTTCTTTTAAGAGTGCCCAGTCTCCTGCGGAGCCCGTCTATTCCCCATGGTCCTTACGGAGTACCCAGCATCCACTACGGACTACGAGAAATAGAATTACCGGTGAGTAAATTCTTATTTTTTCTGTTATATATATATATATATATATATATATATAATATACAGTTTCCTCATAAGTTTACATACCCTAGCAGAATTTGTGATTTTCTGGCCATTTGTCAGAGAATATGAATGATAACTCACAAACTTTTCTGTCACTCATGGTTAGTGGTTGGGTGATGCCATTTATTGTCAAACTGCTATGTTTACTCTTTTTAAATCATAATAACAAAAACTACCCAAATGAACCTGATCAAATGTTTACATACCCCAGTTCTTAATAACGTGTATTGCCCCCTTTAACATCAATTACAGCTTGAAGTCTTTTGTGGTAGTTGTGGATTAGGCTCTTTATTTTCTCAGATGGTAAAGCTGCCCATTCTTCTTGGCAAAAAGCCTCAAGTTCCTGTAAATTCTTGGGCTGTCTTGCATGAACTGCACGTTTGAGATCTCCCCAGAGTGGCTCAATGATATTAAGGTCAGGACACTGAGATGGCCACTCCAGAACCTTCACTTTTTTCTGCTGTAGCCAATGACAGGTCGACTTGGCCTTGTGTTTTGGATTATTGTCATGTTGGAACGTCCAAGTACGTCCCATGCGCAGCTTCCGGGCTGATGAGTGCAAACTTTCCTCCAGTATTTTCTGATAACATGCTGCATTCATCTTGCCATCAATTTTGACCAAGTTTCCAGTGCCTTTGTAGCTCACACATCCCCAAAACATCAGCGATCCACCTCCGTGTTTCACAGTAGGAATGGTGTACCTTTCATCATAGGCCTTGTTGACTCCTCTCCAAATGTAACGTTTATGGTTGTGGCCAAAAAGTTAAATTTTTGTCTCATCACTCCAAATGACTTTGTTCCAGAAGTTTTGAGGCTTGTCTCTGTGCTGTTTGGAGTATTGTTTTGTGGCATTTGCGTAGTAATGGCTTTCTTCTGGCGACTCGACCATGCAGCCCATTTTTCTTCAAATGCCTCCTTATTGTGCATCTTGAAACAACCACACCACTTTTTTTCAGAGAGTCCTGTATTTCAGCTGAAGTTATTTGTGGATTTTTCTTTGCATCCCGAACAATTTTCCTGGCAGTTGTGGCTGAAATTTTTGTTGGTCTACCTGACCGTAATTTGGTTTCCACAGAATCCCTCATTTTCCACTTCTTAATTAGAGTTTGAACACTGCTGATTGGCATTCTCAATTGCTTGGATATCTTTTTATATCCTTTTCCTATTTTATATAGTTCAATTACCTTTTCCCGCAGATCCTTTGACAATTCTTTTGCTTTCCCCATGACTCAGAATCCAGACACGTCAGTGCAGCACTGGATGAAAGATGCAAGGGTCTTTCAGGAGTCCAGAAACTCACTGACCTTTTATACACACACAAGCAAACCGATCACAGGTGAGGATGGTTACCTTTAGTAGCCATTCAAACCCGTTTATGTCAACTTATGTGCATGTTATCAGGCCAAAATCTCCAGGGTATGTAAACTTTTGATCAGGGTCATTTGGGTAGTTTCTGTTGTCATTATGATTTAAAAAGAGTAAACACAGTTGTTTGACAATAAATGGCTTCAACCAACCACTAACCATGAGTGAAAGAAAAGTTTGTGGGTTATCATTCATATTCTCTGACAAATGGCCAGAAAATCACAAACTCTGCTAGGGTATGTAAACTTATGAGCACAACTATATATATATATATATATATATATATATATGTATGTATATATATGTATGTAAAGCAATGAAGACCTCTCAAGCCTGGGGGGCACTTTAACAATCTGTGGTGAGATCAGTGCATGTGGCCCCAGTGCAAGTCAAGTGATGAATCAGAAGGTTGCTTATCTTGGTGCAGGAGGTCAAAGAGGCATACCCAACGTGTTTCGCCTGTGAGACTTCATCAAGTGGTCCCACAGATGAAACGCATTGGATATACCTCTGACCTCCTGTACTGAGTATCTTAAAAGTTTATTTTTTAACTTACTTTTTTTTAATCTCTATATATTTTATCCATTTTTTACAGATTTTAGTCATAAAATAGTTTTTTTTATATATGTCGTTTTATATAGAAAAGAACTTGTATGTTGCATCCTGTCTAAAAAATTCTGTTTTTGATTTACTTCTGTGCTTTGGGTCGTTGTCCTGTTGCATCACCCATCTTCTGTTGAGCTTCAATTGATGGACAGATGGCCTTAAGTTCTCCTGCGAAATGTCTTGATAAACTTGGGAATTAATTTTTCAGTCGATGATAGCAATCTGTCCAGGCCCTGAGGCAGCAATGCAGCCCCAAACCATGATGCCCCCTCCACCATACTTCACAGTTGGGATGAGGTTTTGATGGTGGTGTGCTGTGCCTTTTTTTCTCCACACATAGTGTTGTGTGTTCCTTCCAAACAACTCAACTTTGGTTTCATCTGTCCACAGAATATTTTGCTAGTACTGCTGTGGAACATTCAGGTGCTCTTTTGCAAACTTCAAATGTGCAGCAATGTTTTTTTTGGACAGCAGTGGTTTCCTCTGTGGTATCCTCCCATGAACTCCATTCTTGGGGGTCATTCCGAGTTGATCGCTAGCTGAAAATGTTCACTGCGTAGCAATGATGAAAAAAACGGCACTTCTGCGCATGAGTATGCGGCGCAATGTACTTTCACAACGGCCGATGTAGTTTCACACAAGGTCTAGCGAAGCTTTTCAGTCGCACTGCTGGCCGCAGAGTGATTGACAGGAAGTAGGCGTTTCTGGGTGTCAACTGACCATTTTCAGGGAGTGTTAAGAAAAACGAAGGCGTGCCTGGAAAAACGCAGGCGTGGCTGGGCGAGCGCAGGGCGTGTTTGTGATGCCAAATCCGGAACTGAATGGTCTGAAGTGATCGCAAGCACTGAGTATGTCTGAAGCTACTCTAAAACTGCACAAAAATTTTTTTGTAGCCGTTCTGTCATGCATTTGTTCGCGCTTCTGCTAAGCTAAGATACACTCCCAGAGGGCGTCGGCATAGCGTTTGCACGGCTGTTAAAAACAGCTAGCGAGCGATCAACTCGGAATGACACCCTTTGTTCAGTGTTTTACGTATGGTAGATTTGTCAACAGAGATGTTAGCATGTGCCAGAGATTTCTGTAAGTCTTTAGCTGACACTCTAGGATTCTTCTTCACCGCATTGAGCATTCTGCGCTGTGGTCTTGCAGTCATCTTTACAGGATGCCCACTCCTAGGGAGGGTAGTAACAGTGCTGAACTTTCTCCATTTATAAAAAATTTGTCTTACCATATACTGATGAACATCAGGGCTTTTAGAGATACTTGTTTAACTCTTTCCAGTTTTATGCAAGTCAACAATTCTTAATCGTAGGTCTTCTGAGAGCTCTTTTCTGTGAGGCATGGTTCACATCAGACAATGCTTCTTGAGAATTGCAAACTCAAAACTGGTGTGTGTTTTTATAGGGCAGGGCAGCTTTAACCAACACCTCCAATCTCCTCTCATTGATTGGACTCTAGGTTGGCTGACTCCTGACTCATATTCGCTCTTGGAAAAGTCATTAGCCTAGGGGTTCACATACTTTGTCCACCCTACACTGTGAATGTTTACATGGTGTGTTAAATAAAAACATGAGAACATATAATTGTTTGTGTGGTATTAGTTTCAGCAGACTGTGTTTGTCTATTGTTGTGACTTAGATTAAGATCAGAACACATTTTATGACCAATTTATGCACAAATCCAGGAAATTCCAAAGGGTTCACATACTTTTTCTTGCAACTGTATGTGTATGTATGTGTGTATGTTATAGACAGACAAATAGCTTCATTTGCACACAATGAAAAGCGTCACTCAGGTGAGATCTGACAGATAAAGCCCTGTCCGATTTGAATATGGTCACTGCTTAGCTATGGAAAGTAAATTTATAGTTATGATTTTCTACTTTGGTACAGACTAGGTCTTTATACAGTAACTGAATTTGTACAGTGCTTGTAGTGAGCCTAAACTCTTAAAACTTGATGTTAAATAACAGAAAATGTGCAACTTGTATAAATCCCTAATAATTGAGATTAATTGTTATTAATAGCCTGAGTTTTATTATTAATTTACTACAGTCATTGTTTTTTTGTTTTTTCAAACTTAAGTGGAGGTTCAATTGACTTTTATTGACCAAAGAAGGAAGTACTGGCACCATCTGCCAGTCACATCATGGTTCGTGTGAGAAACTGCTTATGATTGACTGAGTATGTAATGGGATACCTGGTAAATTCAATGCAGTCATTTTGTGGCAGAGGGATGGTATCGGGATTCCAGCACTTGAGATGCCGGCAGTCATAATACCGACAGCGGCATCCTGACAGTCAGTACCTCGACACCTAGTAGGTAAGTATTCTGTTCCCAATCTCCAAACCCCCCTAACCCTCCTTTTCCGCAGCCTCATCCAAACCCTCCACCATCTACCTCCTCCTCTTACCACCTAACATAAACCCTCCCCGGTGGCGCCTAACCATACTTTCCCACAGCCTACACCCTACCCTCCCCCAGCCTAACACTAACCCCCCCCCCTAGGTGCTAGTCCTAAGCCCCCCTCCCTGCAGCCCTACATTCCCCACGCAGACTAAACCTAACCTCAGCCCCCCCCCCCCCCCCCCCCCCTGCAGGTTGCCTCTCTGTAGCCCCGGCAAATCCCCATTCGGCATCCCGGCGCCGGCATTTAGAGAACTGGTGGGATTCTGCTTTCGGTATTTCGGCTCACAGTGGCAGGAGATGGTATTGGGATCCCGGTGCTTGGGATGTCAACAGTCATAATATTGACAGCGGCATGCCGACGGTAAGGACACCTGACACCTAGTATGTAAGTATTCTATCCCTAATCTACAAACCCCCTAACCCTAACAGCCCTCCTTTTCCGCAGCCTGACCCTAACCACCCTCGCTTTTTATTTCACATAGTTTACTAATACAGAAAAGTGGCACTTGCACCCTGATTTCTTATACATTTATTTATTACTGGAGTCCAAACCTCACACAGTTACTATTTATTAGCATTCATTGTGTGTGTGAGTTATAGATTATGATTTGAAGGCTTGTTCATGCTGGAGTGATTGTATTCCTGGGTAACAAAAGTTGTTTAAATTGTTACTGCCTATTTTTTCAGATCTAAGTGATGCCTGCCTTGTTGGTGAGGGTAATGCGAATTAACACTCTTCCTCTTGAGTCACACAGTATTAGATGCAATGCATTCTGAAGCAGGCAGAAATGTATTCATTAATTCACTATTAAAATGTTTGAAACAACATTGAAGTCCCCTGTATCTTCCTATAAAGTGTATCACTGAGTGTTACTTTGAGCTGGTAGATAGTCATCTTATTGTTTAACACTTGTTTTATTTTGCTGTTGCCAGTTTACCTTGTTGAGGCATATAGGAAGCTAAATGACTGTATTTCATAAGTAAGATAACATTGTATTTACTAGTACAACTGTTGAATTATAGCCACTTCTGGATGAGAGCCATTAAAAACATAAGCACATCAAGATGCTTCATGTGGTTTGCCATGGGTGGGAAAACGTAAGTTCAATTGTTTTTTTGTTTTTCGTATATACTCCTTTACATGTTTGTAGTTGTGGGCAATGCCATTTTCAGAAGTCACGGGTACTTTTTTAAAGGGTTAGGCAGTCTCAGTTGTTTCATGTCATCTAGGTCACTGTATGTTTTTGTTTCACCGCCACCAAACAATGCTATGCTTTAATCTAAGGTTATTGATCTGGCTTTACAACTTGTTACTTCATCTCCTTTTAGATTTATTTCTCATTCAGCAAATTATCTGTTTTGAAGTTTATTTTTTGGCTTTCAATTGTAGTGCAAATTCTTTAAAAAACAAACAAACACCTTGTAACATCTACAATTCTGACTGAGTTTTATTTATTATCATTACAGTTTAAAAGGAAAACATAACAAGTAGTCTGCAGCCTACGCATGTATTTGTTTCATTTGTCCTTTATATTTTAATATTGCATGAATGGAAGTCAATTGTTTTTAATGGGCATCTAAACTAATGGGCGTCTATTGAAGCTATTCAATTGTTGCTCTGATCAGATGCCCATTAGCCTTGGCAGATACATTTCAACTCACAGCCCCCAGCGATGGCAAGGTAAAATGTGCGAAAAGTCGGATTTTTGGGCGCCCAAACAGCAGTTTTCACATTGCAACCATTAGTTTAGTCGGGTTATGCCGCTTTACCCTGTCTATTTGGGAGCCCAAAACATTGAATTGCGACACGGGCACCCATTATCATAGCTTTAGAAAAAAATTGAATTCCCATATGCCTAATCTAGTCACATGTAGCTAATAAATAAACTCTTTATAATATTAGATCCTAAAGATGTCAGATATTGTTATTTGTGCCTAAACCACACTTGTGTAAAATGGCTAGATCCTATGCAACCTAACCAATGGGCCTACAGATACAACCATATTGGCCACTGCTGCATCTGTACATGCTTGTAGACCAGGGTTGGGAACTTGCAGCCCTCCAGATGTTGTTGAACTACACATCCCAGCATACCTTGCAACAGGTTTAGCGGATTAGCATGGCCAAGTAGCAAAACTGTAGCAGGGCATGCTGGTATGTGTAGTTTAACAACAGCTGGAGGGCCAAAGGTTCCTCACCCCTGTTGTAGACTGACTCACACACACATAATGTATTGCTGCTGCTTTTTCACTAGATTTTAAACCAGCCAGGTTTCGTATCAGAGGCAGATTTTGCAGATCTGTCCAACAAAACCATTTTACTGGACAAATGTGTTGGCATTGCCACGAAAAAAAGAAGAACCCATATTTTTCTTTGAAATAACTTGAAAGTAATTGGCATCCATCATTGTTTATTCCATATTTAATAGAAATCAGACATTGTGCATTTGATTTTTGATTCAAAAGAATATTTAAAATTATAAAACAAATTAAAATAGCATGGGCAAAAATGTTGGGACCTTTAACCCTATAATGTTATTATACAATCTTTAGCGGCAATTACTGCAATCGTGTTTTCTGTAGCTCTCGGTGAGACTTCACCTCTCAGCAGGTAGTTTGGTCCACTCTTCCCTAGCAAATTTGCTCCAGATGTCTCCGGTTTGATGGGTGCCTTCTCCAGACTGCGTATTTCAGCTATTTCCATAATGTTCAATAGGATTCAGATCATGGCTCATAGAAGGCCACTTCAGAATAGTGCAGAGTTTTGTTCTTATTCATTCTTGTATGCTTTTAGGTGTGTGTTTTGGGTCATTATACTGTTGGAGGACCCATAACCTGTGACTTAGCAAACTGAGAGTGGGCAGGCAGTATGTTTCACTCCAGAGTGCCTTGATAGTCTTCAATTTTCATTGTGCCCTGCGCAGACTCAAGGCACCCTGTGCCAGATGCAGCAAAGCAGCCCCAAAACCAAGCTTCCTCCATGTTTCTCTTACGTCCTAGAGGATGCTGGGGTCCAATTTAGTACCATGGGGTATAGATGGGGTCCTTTGGGAGCCACTGGCACTTTAAGAGTTTAATAGTGTGGGCTGGCCCCTCCCTCTGTGCCCCTCCTACCAGACTCAGTTTAGAAAATGTGCCCGGAGGAGCCGGTCACAGCTAGGGGAGCTCCAAGTTTTTCTAGTTTTATTTTTCTCTAAGAGTTGTTAGGTACAGGAAGGCTGCTGGCAACAGCCTCCCTACTTCGTGGGACTTAGGTGGGGAGTAGGAACCAACTTCCTGAAGAGTTAATGGTTCTCTGTCTCCGCTGACAGGACACTGAGCTCCTGAGGGTGCTGATCGCAAGCCCACGAGGCGACCGCTCACTCCCGCAGCACGGCCGCCATCCCCTAACAGAGCCAGAAGAAATAAGAGTGATGAGTACAGCGCCGGCGTCCCGGTTAGCAGGTCGCCGGCGGGTATGGCGGCACAAGGGTGGGAAGTGCAGCTCTGGAAGGCTGCGCTCTGGACAGCTCAGCAACGCTTTGTGTAAGCGCTTTGAGGGGCGTCCTGAGCATGCACAATTCACCCTAAACTGGTCACTTAGATAACAGGGGATAATCCCGTTGTTAGCAACAAACACCTCAGGCCAGTATAAGCAATTAGTGCGGGAAGCCGCGCGCCATTGCTAGGAGCGGGGCTTCCTCTCAGAGCGGATCCAGCACTCACCAGTGCCATTTTCTCCCTGCAGATACATAGGAAGAATGCTGCCAGGGAGCGCTGCCCTCCACATAACTCCAGCATACCTCCGCAGTACCAGGGTGTTATAGACGGGGGGGGGGGGGGGGGGGGGGGAGTGTGATACTATTACTAATTACCCTATTAAGGGTAGTTAGTCTGCGCCATGCTTTTATCATAATTGCCTACAGGGGCGCTGTGTGGCTGGCTCCTTATACTCTGACTCTCTGAAGGTACTCTGGGGGAAACTGTGTCTGACATTTTCCTGTGTGTGTGTGTGTGTGTATATATATATATCCCACATTACCATGTCTAAGGACTCTGTGTCCTGTGCTGCAGAGTGTTTATCTTCTCCTGAGGAGTCTATTCCATGTACTCAGGACTGCAATATGCTGTCTCAACCTTCTGAATCCAAACCCCCATGGGTTGATTCTTTTAGGGGAATGATATCCCAGATTTCAAATAGGATGTCACATACTGAGAAGGAGACACAGTTTTTGAGAAAATCTGCAGAGAGTTTGAAGTTTTCAGCTCCCACTACTTCGTCTAAGAGCCCACCTACATACCCGCAAAAGTGTACGCTTTCCCAGATAATGCAAGCTGACACTGATACCGACTCTGACAGGGGACGGTGGTGTGGATATGCAGGGGGGAGATGCATCCCTTGTTAAAGGGGTGCAGCTCATGATTGAAGCCATTAGGGATGTTTTGCATATTACGGAGAAGGTACCTGAGCCGGAAGGGGAATCTTATTTTACAGTAAATAAGAAATCCTCGCTCACGTTCCCGGCTTCAAAGGAGTTAAACTCCTTATTTGAAAATTCCAAATCCCTAAAAGAATACTCATTGCTTTCCCTTTCCCTGAATAGGATAGGAAGAAGTGGGAAACCCCTCCTATAGTAGACGCTTCTGTATCTAGGTTGTCTAAAAAGGTGGTTTTTCCTGTTCCTTGTTTCAACCGCCTTAAAGGAGCCGGCTGACCGCAAAATTGAGACTATGCTCAAATCCCTATACACGGCTACAGGCGTGGCCTTAAGGCCCACTATTGCCTGTGTGTGGATTTCTAAAGCCATAGTAAAATGGTCAGGCACTTTACTAGAGGACTTAGATACTATGGATAGGAGTGACATTGACTTGTTTTACGTCACATGCAGGATTCTGCATGTTTCATGGTGGAGGCCATGAAGGACCTTGGCCTGCTTAATGCGAGGGCTACTTCTATGGCAGTATCGGCAAGCAGAGGACACTGGCTACGCCAATGGACTCCGGATGCAGAATACAAGAAAAGTGTGTAGAACCTACCCTTCACAGGTCAGGCACTATTTGGGGATGCATTAGATATAAGGATTTGCACGGCGACTGCAGGTAAGTCAACATTTCTTCCCTCTGCAGTAGCACCGGCTAGGAAATATTATCCTACGCCTTCACTGCAGTCCTTTCGGACCGCAAAATAAAAAAAATCCAAACCTCCCCCGACCTTCTTTAGAGGCGGTAGGGGAAAATCCAGAAAACCTGCACCATTATGTTCCCAGGAACAGAAACCAGGTTTTGCTTCCTCAAAATCTTCAACATGACGGCGGACCTCCCAGCCTGGAGATCGGACAGGTGGGAGCAGGACTAAAAGATTTCAGTCACGTCTGGGCGTCATCATGCCTGGAACCCTGGGTGACAGATATTGTTGCCCAGGGGTACAGACTGGAGTTTCAGGAACTCCCACCTCACAGATTCTTCAAATCAGGCTTACCAGTTTCGCTGACAGAAAGTGCTATCCTACAGGAAGCCATCAAAAAATTGGTAAGAATAAATGTCATTGTTCCAGTTCCACCTCATCTAATAACTAAGGGTTATTACTCAAACCTGTTTGTGGTACCGAAACCGGACGGTTCGGTAAGGCCTATTTTGAATCTGAAGTAATTGAACCCTTACTTGAGGGTTTTCCAATTCAAGATGGAGTCTCTGAGAGCGGTGATCTCAGGTCTGGAGGAGGGGGAATTCCTAGAATCCCTGGATATCAAGGATGCGTGCCTTCACATTCCGATCTGGCCGCCTCACCAGGCCTATCTACGGTTTGCACTACAGGACTGTCACTATCCGTTCCAGACATTACCATTCGGCCTCTCCATAGCACCGAGGGTGTTCACCAAGGTCATGGCGGAGATGATGCTCCTCCGCAGCAAACAGGGGGTGAACATGATTCCATATCTGGACGATCTGCGGATATACGCATCTTCCAAGGAGAAGCTGTTGCAGAGTATTATACTCTCAACTCAACTACTCCGAGATCATGGGTGGATTCTGAACCTTCCAAAGTCACATTTGGAACCGACAAGGAGTCTGCCCTACCTGGGGATGATACTCGACACGGAAGTGCAGAGGGTGTTTCTACCACTGGAGAAAGCGTTGGTGATCCAATCAATGGTCCGGGATGTCTTGCGTCCAGCCCGGGTATCGGTTCATCAGTGCATTCACCTTCTGGGGAAGATGGTAGCCTCCTTCGAGGCTCTACAGTATGGAAGATCCATGCAAGGTTTTTCCAGCTGGATCTCCAGGACAATTGGTCGGGATCACATCTTCACATGCACCAGCAGATGAGTCTGTTGCCGAAAGCCAGAATTTCACTCCTCTGGCGGCTGCAAACTTCTCACCTGCTCGAGGGCCGCAGGTTCGGAATTCAGAATTGATTCTTCTAACCATGGATGCAAGCCTCAGAGGTTGGGGAGCAGTTACCCAGGGGGAAAACTTCCAAGGAAGGTGATCAAGTCAGGAATCTGTCCTTCCAATAAACATTCTGGAACTAAGGGCTATTTACAAGGCCTTTTCCAAGCGGCACATCTTCTGCAAGATCGAATCATTCAAGTTCAGTCGGACAACGTCACAGCAGTGTCCTACATAAACAGGCAGGGTGGAACGAAGAGCAGGGATGCAATGTCAGAGGTAACAAAAATCCTCCTCTGGGCAGAAAGACACGCACTGGTGCTGTTGGCGTTCTTCATTCCGAGAGTGGACAACTGGGAAGTGGACTTCCTCAGCAGACACTATCTCCATCCATGAGAATGGGGCTTCCACCCGGAAGTGTTTGCAGAGGTGACAAACCGATGGGGTGTACCTCAAATAGACATGATGGCCTTTCGCCTCAACAAGAAGCTTCGTTGGTACTGTTCCAGGTCACGAGACGCACAAGCAGTGGCGGTGGACGCCCTGGTGACTCCGTAGGTGTTCCAGTCAGTGTATGTGTTCCCTCCACTTTCACTCATCCCAAGGGTTCTCAAACTAATAAAAAGGTCAGGAATTCCGGCGATCCTCATTGCTCCGGACTGGCCAAGAAGGGCTTTGTACGCGGATCTTCTGGCATTACTGCTGGAGGATCCGAGGCCTCTTCCTCTTCACGAGGACCTTCTACAACAGGGGCCGTTCACCTATCAACACTTACCGCGGCTACATTTGACGGTATGGAGGTTGAACGCCAGATCTTAGATCGGAAAGGCATTCCGACCAAGGTTATTCCTACTCTGAGCCAAGCTAGGAAGGGGGTAACGTCTAAACATTACCATCGGATTTGGAAAAAGTATGTCTCTTGGTGTGAATCCAAGAAGTTTCCTACGGTGGAGTTTCAACTGCAATGTTTTCTCCTCTTTCTGCAAGCTGGTGTTGATGTGGGCCTATGCTTGGGCTCAATCAAAGTCCATATTTTGGCCTTGTCCATTTTCTTCCAGAAACAATTGGCTGCTATCCCTGAGGTTCAGACTTTCTTGAAAGGAGTTCTGCACATCCAACCACCCTTTGTTCCTCCTACGGCACCTTGATCTTAATGTGGTGCTGCAGTTCCTGCAATCAGATTGGTTCGAACCTTTACAGGAGGTGGACGTAAAGTTTCTTACTTGGAAGGCGGTCACACTGTTGGCATTGGCATCTGCAAGACGTGTGTTGGAATTGGGGGCATTGTCGCACAAGAGCCCCTACTTGATTTTCCATGAGGATAGAGCTGAGCTCAGAACGCGTCAGAAATTTCTTCCAAAGGTTGTGTCGGCTTTTCATATCAACCAACCTAATGTGGTGCCAGTGGCTACTGACACCTCAATTACCTCAAAGTCCTTGGATGTTGTGAGGGCTTTGAAGATGTATGTGAAGAGAACTTCTCGTCACAGGAAGTCGGACGCACTATTTGTCCTTTATGTTCACAACAAGATTGGGTGTCCTGCTTCTAAGCAAAAGATTATTCGACGGCAGAATTGCCGATTCCAAATTCTGTTCAGGCCCACTCTGCTCGTAAGGTGGGTTCTTCCTGGGCGGCTGCCCGTGGTGTCTCTGCTTTACAGCTTTGCCGAGCAGCTACTTGGTCAGGGTTGAACACGTTTGCTAAGTTCTACAAGTTCGATACTTTGGCTTCTGAGGAGCTTTGGTACATCCCCATGGTACTAAATTGGACCCCACCATCCTCTAGGATGTAAGAGAAAATAGGATTTTAATTACCTACTGGTAAATCCTTTTCTCGTAGTCCGTAGAGGATGTTGGGCGCTCGCCCAGTGCTTCGTATTTCTGCATTGTTACTTGGTTCAGTATTGTTGGTTCAGCCGTTGCTGAATTGTTCCAAGTTGGTTAGCTTGGCTTTCCTTTTTTGTTCTGTGTGAGCTGGTGTGAATCTCACCACTATCTGTGTATTACCTTCTCTCGAAGTATGTCCGTCTCCTTGGGCGAAGTTTCTAGACGGAGTCTGGTAGGAGGGGCATAGAGGGAGGGGCCAGCCCAGTGCCAGTGGCTCCCAAAGGACCTGTCTATACCCCATGGTACTAAATTGGACCCCAGCATCCTCTACGGACTACGAGTAAAGGATTTACTGGTAGGTAATTAAAATCCTATTTTTACAGTAGGTATGATGTATTTTCTTTGAAAGCTCCAGTTTTTTATTTATCTGTGAACATAGACCTGATATGACTTGTTAAAAAAGCTCCAGTTTTAACTCATTTGTCCAAAGGATATTCTCCCAAAAGCATTGTGTCAATATGCAATATTTGTGTTTGTTTTTTCTTTCATGGACCAGCTGTTGCCAAAAAGCATGCATTTTACAACCAAATACTGACATATCTTGACTTTTGACTTCAACTTGAATCTGTTTTAAAGTCTTCCTTGGCTCTATCATTCTTACTATCCTTCTGTTCTGTCTGGGGTTGATTTTCCTCCTGGGGCCACATCCATGGTGGCTGGCTACAGTCCCATGGACTTTTAGCTTTTTTATATTTGCAGTTGTAGTCTCAGGAACATCAAGAATCTGGAACTGGTCTTACAGCCTTTACCTTTAACGTGATTGTACAGTATATAATTTTCTTTGTGATCTCCTCAGACAAAGCTCCTTTGCTTTCTCTGGTCCATGTTTAGTGTGTAGTAATGATACATGTTTAGTCTGTAGCAGTGTGACTTCTTTCCTCTTGCATCCACCCTCGGGGGACATTGCGCCTATGGCTGTGTATAGAGGGCTAGCACAGAAATATAGGCACTAAAAAGTTAAGGTGTCAAGCCCCGCCCCTTTTTACCTTTCCCACCTCTACCAAACTTAGAGTTTTTTTATGTGCTTTAGGAATAAGGCACGTCTTAGTCAGCTAGGCTTTATTTCTTTTACTTAGTTTTTTAATGCTCCTCATCCCAGTTTGCACTCCTCCCACCAAAGTTAAATTTCAATCTATTGGCAACAAATTTGAGTATATAAAAAAAAATGTTTTATATATATATATCCTATGTGCCCCAGTAATAAACCTCCTGTATAGGTTTAAATGATTTGAAACAAGAAATAAATAGCAAAATAGCACTATGTACACAAGAAAAAATAATAAAAAATAAATAAGTTCGATATAGAAGTTCAGATGGTGTTTGTTTAAAAATATAAATGATTTTATTATCTAGCACATAATAAAAACAAATTAATTATTACCGCAAAAGCTTCAAACCAACCGCAAACTTATATTCCTAAACTTGTTGCTAAAAATGATCTTAAATAGGCAATGTATATCAATTATTTTGCTACAACGTCTACTGCATAGATGTAATTTAGGCTGGATAGATCAAAGTCCATTGATATAAATGCATTTGGTATTGTCCTGTGGAATGGGAACTTTACCAGGAAGTTTTTCAACTGATTGTGGATCGGTGGGGGATGACTGACATGGATCTCATAACCTCCTGGTTAAACAAGGAGCTTTCTATTTACAGAGCTTGCTCAAGGGATCCCGTAGATAGTCTTTGTGGTTGCCATGATGGCACTTTGGTCCTTCCAGCTGGTGTACATGATTGTCCTTGCTGGCCATGATACTCCAGTGTTTTTGATGGGAAGATCTGCCAGTAATTCTTGTAGCTCCAGACTTGCCTTGTCAGCTGTGGTACTTCTTCTCTGTAAAGACCTGCTGTGTCAGAACCCCTGACTGCACCCAGATTTGTCTTGTCTGGATTTGACGTCATCTTGAGGACACACAGTTTTTCAAGGCCGGTTATCAAGACCTTGATTCAGACTCATAAGCTGGTCACTTCCAGAATTTACTATTGTATCTAAAAGCTTTACATTTTATGGTGCGAGTGGCGAATTTCGGCGGCTGCCTTTAGACTACCTCGTCTCTTGGCATTCCTTCAGGACATTTTGACTCAGGCTTTCTTATTTTAAGTGGCAGGTTTTAACTCTGTCAGTTCTTTTACAGAGATGTTTGTCCATAATTTTGAAGTGCAGACTTTCCTTCAGGGTGTACTTGCAATTCAAGCTTCATATTGCCACCTATCCCTCAATGGGATCTGATTTTTTTATTGGCCTCCTCAGAGGCCCCTCTTTGAACCTCTTGAGATGGTGCAGTTGCATTATCTTATGTTGAAGGGGGTTTTTCTTCTGCTCATTAAATCTACTAGACGTGTCTCAGAGTGTCAGGGTGAGTTTTTAGAGTATGTCTTCCTTTTTACCAAAGGTAGTTTCAAAATTTTAAACCATTTCAACCAGGAAATTTTTCTCCCGTCTTTTTCAGGGACAGCCTCATCGTCTATCTCTGTTTGTAACGAAGATGGGACATTTATTGGCAATCCACAATATCAGAAATGTATCCTATGTCAGAATACGTAAAGAAATGGTTTTATTTCACTTAGATGCATCCATAGCATGTGTCCTATATATGACCTGATGTATGCACAAACCTGGGAGAAGAATTGATGGCATTTTAAGCAAGGAAATTATATAAAGGGTCTCTTGTCAAGACCCCAGCAATAAAATGGGAGTCAGGATGGTAGATAAGGATTTCTTATCTTGTACCAGTCATAAATGTTTGAGGGTAGGAAATTGCATCCTCCCTCTTCAAACAAGTCAACCCTAGTCATGCTAGGCCATAATATGAAAGTAGAGTTTCACCTCTTAAAGAGAATAGAATGTCATCCCCTTCCCAATCTAATCTATTGCAAGACATTATGTGGTGGAGCTCACGATCCCAGACATGTCTAGTGTCCAGCATTGAGCTGGTTTAAAAAACACAAAGGTGCGAGGGAGGAAAACAGCTGTGAAAGTTTAAAGACTCTTCTCCCTCAAGAGTCAGCGTTCATTCTCATGGGGTTCATCTGCGGCTGGAGGTGAATCGATAAGCTCAACTGTGCAATCCCCCACATCAGGATACTAAGTTAGTGTGTGTTAGGCTTCTGCATTATAATACCCTGTTTATTTTTTCTGAGATTTATATGTACTGTATTTCTGTCCGTATTTGTAACCATATTTTTTTTTATTATAATCAAACCTTGTAGGATATTTTTATAATTAAAAGATAATTCATTATAGTGTATTCTCTGCGTCTCTTGCTGAATTTACGAGCCTGTGCGGCCATGCTGCTAGCAAGGAGTGAGTGTGCAGTTAATATTTCTGGATGCAGATAGCTGCCAAGGACTGTCTGGTCTCCATATATTGACATATATTGTGTTACTTTGCTGGTGGCAGTTACCGAGTATTTATTAACCACACATGCTGAGGTAACCAGAAGCACTGGTGGCGATTTTCAGATTGAGTTATCTGGGAAATCAGCCAGCCTATTGTGACAATGATTTTAGGGCTTTTGGACGTGGTCTGTGCTTTAAGGATTTATATTGACTGTATATCAATTTGGCGTTCAGATTCCCTTTTGCTCATGATTGATGTCCCAATGAGAGGTTTGCCATCATCCATTGCAAAGTGGATTACTGCTACCATCTGCCAGGCTTACCTGTCTGCGCATAAGCCTGTGTCCGACTTCCCTCTGTGCTCATTTTACTTGCGCTGTCGGAGCTTCTTGTTACGTTTACCAAGGTGCCTCAGTTGACAACTGTGTAGAGCAACAACCTGGTCCTCTGTGCATGCTTTTATCAAATGCTACTGGTTACATACCTTTTGGTTTTGGTGACGATAGTTTTGGTTGAATACTATTACGCTACGCTCTGCTGGACGATG
This sequence comes from Pseudophryne corroboree, assembly GCF_028390025.1. Lineage (NCBI taxonomy): Eukaryota > Metazoa > Chordata > Amphibia > Anura > Myobatrachidae > Pseudophryne > Pseudophryne corroboree. The sequence continues at coordinate 480,685,828 of NC_086447.1, read as the reverse complement.
CCGCCCAATTAGGCTTGTTTATGAAGTCCCATAGTCATTACTGCACTGTCCCTCATATTGGATGCAAGAGGAAATTGGATTTTTTTTACTGACTATAAAATCCCTTCCTTGTAATCTATCTTGGGGACACTGCTATCCGTCCCTAATTTGTTATTGTTTCTTCCATGTTCTGGTTGGATCCTTTGTTACATAGTTCTGGTGGTTCTTCCTCCATGCGGCATTGTTATACAAAAACTGATGTCCAGTGGAGGTGGGAAGAGTCTAGAAGGGAGCAAAGCTTAACCCTTAACCTTTTAGTGCATATACTTCAGTGCCAGCCCTCTACCGATAGTCATTGCCGCAATGTCCCCCAGATGGATTATGAGGAAGGGATTTTCTGGTGAGTGCAAAAATTTTCTTCATTTACAGTGCATAGGCTAAGTGACTCATTAGGGGATTGAAGATATGAGTGATTCTAATTAAAAAAAAAAAACAAGCAATAATTTAAATCTTTTCACAGTTTCTTTTAATTTAATTACTTTTCAGGAGAAATTACCTTATTGCACTGTATGTAGTTCCAGAAATGACATTTAAAAGAAGGCAAGCAAAGAAGATATAACTGTAAAAGGCAAAATCCAAAATTCCATAGTGGCAACCAGCACGTTTTGTCCCTTCTTGTAGTATTTGGCTTCTTCAGGGAAAGTGAGGTAGATGACCATGTGCCCTAGGTGTTGAGTCTTCCCCAGTTCTCTCAGCTACACAGGAACAGGAAGATTTGTAGAAGCCAAATGAATATATGACTGTGAAAGATGGGCAGCATTACTTTTTCCCCCCTAATTTGACATATGAAACAAAGTAGCTAGTGTATGTGTTAGTATTTTAGTTTAGAAGCTATTGTTAGGATTGTTTTTTTATTTTTTTTAAGGTTTAGTTGAACATTTGGGATAGGACCTCCGCTATTGAAGTGAATGTCAAAAAAGGCTTAACTCTGCATGTACTTGCTTTTAAGAGCAGTGCACAGACCTGTGTAGTAGATGGAATGGCAACAACAAACCCTAAATCCGCCAAGCGCCCTGCTAGCAGGAGATTTTTGCCCTTTCTAGTATGATATACCTTAATTATATTATGTTTATTTAGGTTCAGAGATGGTTATTTGCAGTTAAATAGGTACATATTTCATAAATCTGATCTTTTGGGGAAATTTGCAAATTGACTTGTTTCATTCAAATGAATGATTTGTACAAATGTCATTTTTTGTTAGAACAGTTATTGTGCATCTAAACCAAGATGGAGTTTTATATGAATTGGTAAAAACATGGATAATTTAAGGTTCTCAAAAAATGCCACGTGTAATTTTATCTAACTTTCCTGTGTAATAGATAAAGTGTCCACCCCTAACATCTAGTAGACAGTGGTTTCTTTACCTTTACTTTCAGGAATCATGATGCTGTAATATGGAAAATATCTGTACTAGAGACATCCAGAAATGCAGTCATTGTTTAATATTTACATAATCTGCTTTTGATGCGGTTGTGTTTTGCTTGGGGAAAAAGCATTTTCAGATTTTGTTTAGGAGCAGAAGCCAAATGTGGCATTTTCCCTTATTCACATTAAAGGCGAATAAGTGAATGTTAGTATGTCTGATGATGTTGTATAACATGATTTATTTTCATTTTCAAGTGTAAAAGCTTTCTTATGACTAGATAGCCATCTTGTGTCTTCTCATACCTTCTCTGTTGTTTTTGTATTTTACTTTTCTCTGACGTCCTAGTGGATGCTGGGTACTCCGTAAGGACCATGGGGAATAGACGGGCTCCGCAGGAGACTGGGCACTCTTAAAAGAAAGATTAGGTACTATATCTGGTGTGCACTGGCTCCTCCCTCTATGCCCCTCCTCCAGACCCCAGTTAGAATCTGTGCCCGGCCAGAGCTGGATGCACCTAGTGGGCTCTCCTGAGCTTACTAGAAAAGAAAGTATGTGTTAGGTTTTTTATTTTCAGTGAGATCTGCTGGCAACAGACTCACTGCTACGAGGGACTGAGGGCAGAGAAGCAAACCTACCTGCTTGCAGCTAGCTTGTGCTTCTAAGGCTACTGGACACCATTAGCTCCAGAGGGATCGAACACAGGGCCCGACCTCGATCGTCCGTTCCCGGAGCCGCGCCGCCGTCCCCCTTGCAGAGCCAGAAGACGGAAGAACCAGGAGAAAATCGGCGGCTGAAGACTCCGGTCTTCAATAAGGTAGCGCACAGCACTGCAGCTGTGCGCCATTGCTCCCACAGCACACCACACGCTCCGGTCACTGGTGGGTGCAGGGCGCTGGGGGGGGGGGGGGGGGCGCCCTGGGCTGCAATATGTATACCTTTGTGGCAAATGTGCACATAATACAGTTATAAACTGTATATGTGCCTAATCCCCCGCCAATAATAATATTAAAAAAGCGGGAGAAGCCCGCCGCGGAGGGGGCGGGGCTATCTCCCTCAGCACACCGGCGCCATTTTCTCTTCAAAGCTCCGCTGGAAGGACGCTCCCCAGGCTCTCCCCTGCAGTATACACTACGAGAAGGGTAAAAAAGAGAGGGGGGGCACATAAATTTAGGCGCAAAAGGTGATATATGCAGCTATTGTGGGAAAATTCACTTTGTGTTAGTGTAAATCCCTCTGTTATATAGCGCTCTGGTGTGTGCTGGCATACTCTCTCTCTGTCTCCCCAAAGGACTTTGTGGGGTCCTGTCCTCAGTCAGAGCATTCCCTGTGTGTGTGTGTGCGGTGTGTCGGTACGGCTGTGTCGACATGTTTGATGAGGACGCTTACGTGGAGGCGGAGCAGGAGCCGATAAGTGTGATGTCTCCCCCTGCGGGGCTGACACCAGAGTGGATGGATATGTGGAAGGTATTTACCGACAGTGTCAACTCCTTGCATAAAAGGTTCGATGACGTAACAGCTTTGGGACAGCCGGCATCTCAGCACGCGCCTGCCCAGGCGTCTCAGAGGCCATCAGGGGCTCAAAAACGCCCGCTACCTCAGATGGCAGACACAGATGTCGACACGGAGTCTGACACCAGTGTAGACGAGGATGAGACAAATGTACAGTCCACAAGGGCCATCCGATGCATGATTACGGCAATGAAAAATGTGTTGCACATTTCTGACATTAACCCGGTTACCACTAAAAAGGGTATTATGTTTGGGGAGAAAAAGCAGCCAGTGACTTTTCCCCCATCTGATGAGTTAAATGAATTGTGTGAAGAAGCGTGGTGTTCCCCAGATAAGAAACTAGTGATTTCTAAGAGGTTACTAATGGCGTACCCTTTCCCGCCAACGGACAGGTTGCGTTGGGAAACATCCCCTAGGGTGGACAAGGCGCTCACACGCTTATCAAAAAAGGTGGCACTGCCGTCTCAGGATACGGCCGCCTTAAAGGAGCCTGCAGATAGAAAGCAGGAGGCTATCCTGAAGTCTGTGTATACACACTCAGGAACTATACTGAGACCTGCAATGGCTTCAGCATGGATGTGTAGTGCTGCAGCTGCTTGGTCTGATACCCTGTCAGATAACATTGATTTCCTTGACAGGGATACTATTTTGGTAACCATAGAACATATTAAAGACGTAGTCTTATATATGAGGGATGCACAGAGGGACATTTGCCGGCTGGCATCTAGAATTAATGCAATGTCCATTTCTGCCAGGAGAGTATTATGGACTCGGCAGTGGACAGGTGATGCTGATTCTAAAAGGCACATGGAGGTTTTGCCTTATAAGGGTGAGGAATTGTTTGGGGACGGTCTCTCGGACCTCGTATCCACAGCAACAGCTGGGAAGTCAACTTTTTTACCTCAGGTTCCCTCACAGCCTAAGAAAGCACCGTATTATCAAGTACAGTCCTTTCGGCCTCAGAAAGGCAAGCGGGTCAGAGGCGCGTCCTTTCTGCCCAGAGGCAGGGGTAGAGGGAAAAAGCTGCACCAGACAGCCAGTTCCCAGGAACAAAAATCCTCCCCTGCTTCCACTAAGTCCACCGCATGATGCTGGGGCTCCACAGGTGGAGCCAGGTGCGGTGGGGGCGCGTCTCCGGAACTTCAGCGACCAGTGGGTTCGCTCACAGGTGGATCTCTGGGTTCTACAAGTGGTATCTCAGGGATACAAGCTGGAGTTCGAGGCATCTCCCCCCTCGCCGTTACCTCAAATCAGCCTTGCCAGCTGCTCCCAAGGAAAGGGAGGTAGTACTGGCGGCAATTCACAAGCTGTACCTTCAGCAGGTGATAATCAAAGTTCCCCTCCTTCAACAGGACGGGGTTACTATTCCACAATGTTTGTGGTACCGAAACCAGACGGTTCGGTGAGACCCATTCTACATTTGAAATCCTTGAACACTTATATAAGGAAGTTCAAGTTCAAAATGGAATCGCTCAGGGCGGTTATTGCAAGCCTGGAAGAGGGGGATTTTATGATGTCACTGGACATCAAGGATGCTTACCTACATGTCCCCATTTACCCACCTCACCAGGAGTACCTCAGGTTTGTGGTACAGGACTGCCATTACCAATTCCAGACGTTGCCGCTTGGTCTATCCACGGCACCGAGGGTATTTACCAAGGTAATGGCCGAAATGATGATACTCCTTCGAAAGAAGGGAGTTATAATTATTCCGTACTTGGACGATCTCCTTATAAAGGCAAGGTCCAAGGAGCAGTTGTTAGTCGGAGTAGCACTATCTCGGGAAGTGCTACAACAGCACGGCTGGATTCTGAATATCCCAAAGTCGCAGCTGATTCCTACGACGCGTCTGCTGTTCTTGAGCATGATTCTGGACACAGAACAGAAGAAGGTGTTTCTCCCGGAGGAGAAGGCCCAGGAATTGTCATCTCTGGTCAGGGACCTCCTGAAACCAAAACAGGTGTTGGTGCATCACTGCACGCGAGTCCTGGGAAAGATGGTAGCTTCTTACGAAGCAATTCCCTTCGGCAGGTTCCATGCAAGGATCTTTCAGTGGGATCTGTTAGACAAGTGGTCCGGATCGCATCTTCAGATGCATCGGTTGATCACCCTCTCTCCGAGGGCCAGATTGTCTCTGCTGTGGTGGCTGCAGAGTGCTCATCTTCTCGAGGGCCGCAGATTCGGCATTCAGGACTGGGTCCTGGTGACCACGGATGCAAGCCTCCGAGCTTGGGGGGCAGTCACTCAGGGAAGAAACTTCCAAGGACAATGGTCGAGTCAGGAGACTTCCCTACACATAAATATTCTGGAACTAAGGGCCATTTACAATGCCCTAAGTCAAGCAGAACCCCTGCTTCAAAACCAACCGGTGCTGATTCAGTCAGACATCATCACGGCGGTCGCCCATGTAAACCGACAGGGCGGCACAAGAAGCAGGATGGCGATGGCAGAAGCCACAAGGATTCTTCGATGGGCGGAGAATCACGTGCTAGCACTGTCAGCGGTTTTCATTCCGGGAGTGGACAACTGGGAAGCAGACTTCCTCAGCAGGCACGACCTCCACCCGGGAGAGTGGGGACTTCATCCAGAAGTCTTCAAGCTGATTGTAAATCGTTGGGAAAGGCCACAGGTGGACATGATGGCGTCCCGCCTCAACAAAAAGCTAAAAAGATATTGCGGCAGGTCAAGGGACCCTCAGGCGATAGCTGTGGACGCTCTAGTGACACCGTGGGTGTACCAGTCGGTTTATGTGTTCCCTCCTCTTCCTCTCATACCAAAAGTACTGAGGATAATAAGAAAGAGAGGAGTAAGAACTATACTCATCGTTCCGGATTGGCCAAGAAGAACTTGGTACCCGGAGCTACAAGAAATGATCTCAGAGGACCCTTGGCCTCTGCCGCTCCGACAGGACCTGCTACAGCAGGGGCCCTGTCTGTTCCAAGACTTACCGCGGCTGCGTTTGACGGCATGGCGGTTGAACGCCGGATCCTAATGGAAAAGGGCATTCCGGATGAAGTCATTCCTACGCTGATAAAAGCTAGGAAGGATGTGACAGCACAACATTATCACCGCATATGGCGAAAATATGTTGCTTGGTGTGAGGCCAGGAAGGCCCCAACGGAGGAATTTCAGCTGGGTCGATTTCTGCACTTCCTACAGTCAGGAGTGACTATGGGCCTAAAATTAGGATCCATTAAAGTCCAGATTTCGGCCCTGTCTATTTTCTTTCAAAAAGAACTGGCTTCACTGCCTGAAGTTCAGACGTTTGTTAAGGGAGTGCTGCATATTCAGCCCCCTTTTGTGCCTCCAGTGGCACCTTGGGATCTCAACGTTGTGTTGGATTTCCTAAAATCACATTGGTTTGAGCCACTTCAGACCGTGGAGTTGAAGTATCTCCCGTGGAAGGTAGTCATGCTGTTGGCCTTGGCCTCAGCTAGGCGTGTGTCAGAATTGGCGGCTTTGTCCTGTAAAAGCCCATATCTGATTTTCCGTATGGACAGGGCAGAATTGAGGACTCAATTTCTCCCAAAGGTGGTATCAGCGTTTCATTTGAACCAACCTATTGTGGTGCCTGCGGCTACTTGGGACTTGGAGGATTCCAAGTTGCTGGACGTAGTCCGGGCCCTGAAAATCTATGTTTCCAGGACGGCTAGAGTCAGAAAAACTGACTCGCTGTTTATCCTGCATGCACCCAACAAGCTGGGTGCTCCTGCTTCAAAGCAGACTATTGCTCGCTGGATCTGTAGCACGATTCAACTTGCACATTCTGCGGCTGGACTGCCGCATCCTAAATCAGTAGAAGCCCATTCCACGAGGAAGGTGGGCTCTTCTTGGGTGGCTGCCCGAGGGGTCTCGGCTTTACAACTTTGCCGAGCTGCTACTTGGTCGGGATCAAACACTTTTGCAAAATTCTACAAGTTTGATACCCTGGCTGAGGAGGACCTTGAGTTTGCTCATTCGGTGCTGCAGAGTCATCCGCACTCTCCCGCCCGTTTGGGAGCTTTGGTATAATCCCCATGGTCCTTACGGAGTACCCAGCATCCACTAGGACGTCAGAGAAAATAAGAATTTACTCACCGGTAATTCTCTTTCTCGTAGTCCGTAGTGGATGCTGGGAGCCCGTCCCAAATGCGGACTTTCTGCAATACATGTATATAGTTATTGCTTAACTATAGGGTTATTGTTCTGAGCCATCTGTTGAATGAGGCTCAGTTGTTTTTCATACTGTTAACTGGGTATAGTTATCACAAGTTGTACGGTGTGATTGGTGTGGCTGGTATGAGTCTTACCCTGGATTCCAAATCCTTTCCTGGTAATGTCAGCTCTTCCGGGCACAGTTTCTAACTGGGGTCTGGAGGAGGGGCATAGAGGGAGGAGCCAGTGCACACCAGATATAGTACCTAATCTTTCTTTTAAGAGTGCCCAGTCTCCTGCGGAGCCCGTCTATTCCCCATGGTCCTTACGGAGTACCCAGCATCCACTACGGACTACGAGAAATAGAATTACCGGTGAGTAAATTCTTATTTTTCCTTGGATTATATTACTCCCGTTTTTATATCTTGTAATCCAGTCTGGTAGTCTCTGCAGAAAATGATACTTTCACTGCTATACTATAGCTCAATCTTTCTTTACAGGAAAATTAGTAAATTGTTTCTATTCCAAAAAAAATTACTATTATTGTGATATTATTATGTAAAATTAAAAACAAATACATATTCCTGTACAAAACCTAAACTAAGGGCGTAGAGGTCCCTGGTTGCAACAATTTTCAATCTAAATGAATAAAGGGAACATAAAACACTAGGTGTAGCTTTGGCAGTGGTTAGCTGACAAAGTGGACTAAAGTGTAAAGTAATTAGCGAGAACAATATACTAGGAGTCCTGGAAACTGACAAGGTGAGTTTGTAGTGACTTCCTTTATGAGTTTATAGTTTGAGAAAGTGAACACTTTAGTGCGCAAGGTAAAAAGTTCCAGAGAAGAGGTTAGCTCTATAAAACTCTTGCATAAGCATATGAGAAAAGATGGAGGTTCATGGGATGAGAGAATGGTGTGACTCCCCTTACTCAGTAGCATTTTAGGTTAGTTTGGTTAATTGTATCAAATTAACTGATTATTTTACAGCATGTATCCTTATTTAACACACATGAAATATGATTTCATGCTGGAGACTTGAAATTTGTATTGCTGATCACCATCATCAGTTGAAATCAGATTAGCTATTGACACTAAATTGGAACACAATTTCCATTGAAATACAGCATACTGCATCATTGCAATATGTGCTGATTTTTGTCATTTCTTAATGCATTTGTGTGTCCTAACGACACTCAGATCTGAGTAGATTTTAGCATATGATCAGCATTAGCTATAAACTTGGATATATAGGGTCGGGGGTTTTGTATATGAAACTATTTTTATACTGAGTGATAGAGTAGATCATTACAAGGACTGGTAGATAATGGATTGGATGAATGAGCCTGACATCAGTAATTTCTTAGTATATTTTAGAAATATTATATAGGTGAACGTGCCAAGATTGGTCCAAAAAAGAAAATGGAGAATAAAGGAGAGCTATAAATCAAAGCTATTCTTAAAATAGCCTGGTATCACAATCCATGGTTTATTGAAATGTGTACAGATGTGTCCTTATACACCTAGCCTCGATACGCTATGTGATGCGAGACACTTGTAGTGAGTGAGCTGCACCAAGCGGTTTAGGATTTATTTTGCCATCTTATATAAGTGGGAAATTATTTAAAAAGTAAATTAAAAAATTCCTTAATAAAATGTGTTTCAATGTACATTTTTCCCTTCTATCTTCTATGATATCCATGTAAAAGCTATGCTTTTGGAGATACGAAGGGTTTCACAAAATATTTTTTGCTAAGGCTTGAAAGTTTTAGCTGAAAGTAAGAGTATATAACTCAGCTCTAAGAGTGTGGGAATCTCTCTTCCTGAAGATGTTTTTTGAAACAAAGAAAACAAACACTTTTTTCATTTTTCTAAACACCAGGCTGTTTTATTGTTTAATAGGGTAATGTAAAGTTAAATTATTTTTTGTAAGTTTTTTTTCAGAGTATACTAGTTTATGTAGGCAGATGTCTACACAGCCAGCGCTAAAAATAGTAATTATACTTTTTATGTATTTAGCGATGGCATGGCCTATGTGTGCTAAGCGGTATAGTCAATTGAAGTCGGATCCATTCCGACATTCATTTGTCGGAATGGATATGGCATGGGCTATTCAATGACATCTCAATTAGACTTTTCAAGTCGAATTGAGACGTGGGAGGGGAGATGGCGCTGCTCTCCTCCTTCTATCCCCCCCAGTTTCTCTGCCTCTCCCCGTCTCTCCTCTCCGAAGTCCTCTGAAGTCCCGGCATCACAGCCGCCGCTCACAGCAGCGTCCACCCGGCTCCAGCAAACGAGGTCTCGCTTGCTGGAGCCGGGTGGGCGCTGCTGTGAGTGGCGGCTGTGACATCCGCCTGCGCTGCTCACTCCGTCCCCGCCTCGGCTCTCCTCGTCCCCGCCTCAGCTCTCCCCGTCTCCGGCGCTGCTCTTCCCATCTCACTTCGACTTTTTCGAACTGAGATGGTCGAAAAGGGGGCCAAAACCTGTCGGTTTTGGCCCTGTTCGACACAAGCACGTGGATCGGCAGCTATTCCGCCGATACACAAGCTTTTCGAAAAGTCGAATTCATCGATTTGTCTAAAAATTTGGTGTTATATTGAATAGGTCGGAACCACTTCCGACCTAAAAAAGTCGAAAACTGACGTCTTTTCGACAGACGGCAGCTTTCAACTTCAATTGAATATACCCCTAAGAGTTGATAACTTGATATCATCATCATTAGATTAGCAATGGTAGTGGAAGGTAATTGCTATTTTCTAACAGAATATTAAACTGGAAAAAAATTAAGGGATTAGGGCAGGGCTTAGTTTTACCCAATTAGAAGGAGAAGAGGATGCACCATCATTTGGGACAATAAGGGCTCATTTATACCAACTCCAGTTTTCTGTGACCCAGGTCTATCAGGCTTTAATATGGGACGTTTGGAGATGACGTAATCTCCAAACGCTACTGCAGGCAGCCAATCTGGTGGTAACATTGTGACCCGGGTCAGACCGTTCACACTGCCCCGTGACCAACCCTTGTCGCTACCCGGGTTTAATTCCAAGGTCACTTGACCCAAGTTAATTTTCCTGGCCCCTTTCAGACTACGCCGCGACCAAGGTTGACCCGGCAGTAACCCGGGGGTTATTGCAGCAGTCTGAAAGGGGTATGAATGTGAAATAATTAGCTGTCACCTTGGGACGTCTAAAGTAAAGATGGGGTCAGAAATCAGATTGTAGGAAGTAAAGTATTCTTAATCTGAAAATAATGTGTGTCATGCAATTACTCCTCAATGTAATAGTTTAAAGGTACAGATGGCGAAGTAAGAAAGGAAATACAGAATGTTGTCAAGACTGATGGGGTCAAGAACAAAGTGAATTCAGTAGATACTGCATGTTAGCCTAGTGAGAACAAAGGAGGGCAAATGTGTTCTGACAAAACAGGTTCAAGCAGGCAGAGATTAAATAAGAACTAGAGAATAGTTTGGTCAGGGTGTATGAGGAAAAGTGAGATTGAGTTGTAAAGTGAGATGGCCCAAACGAGAATCACTGCTTTTCTTCTTATTTACTAAAGTGTATATTGTCCGTGGTAACCAGGTAATTCAATATATGTTATCATTAACCAGTCCAAAGCTGCTAATATAGCACAGAATAGAACCCAACTGGGTGCTCCATGCAGCTGTGTTTTGGGGGACTATGGCCTTTATTCAGTAAGATCCGCAGATTACTGAAAATTGCAAATGAGAGATTTTCGGCAATCTGCGCATGCACTGCACAGCACATGCGCAAACCTTCACAGTGGTATTAGTATGCGACTGCGTGATGTCACGCGCAGCCGCTCCAAGGAAGAAAATGGCGGTGGTGTGGCTGCATACGCAGCCATGTTGTGTATGCAGGGGGCATCCTTAAATTCCAGTTCAGTAATTGCGATCGCAACGCTAGGCGGACCTTTGCATGCTGGGCGGCCGTGCCCTGTTTTGGGCGGCCCCCAGCATATAAGCAATTTAGCAGAATCTGCTACTGATACTGAATCAGATCCTATGTATCTCTTACAGTCCCGACTGAACAACAGTGGGTAAAGTGGTAAACAGGATAAACCATCACAACCAGATTGCAGCTTGTGATGGTATGCCTGCTTACACCCACCATTAAATGATGGTTAATAAAATTAATTTAATGGGGGCTGCTGTTATTCCTGGGGCCACCCACTCATGGGCAGCCCTGGTAAACCCTGAAACCACTATTTACAATAGAATTCTGTTTATTGCAGGTTTCCCACAGGCTGTAAATGATTAGGCCCGGACACCTAAAGGGGGAGCTACAAGCGCGCAGTTAGTGCCTCGGGTAATGGATTTCGGCCCTTAAAGTCACAGTGGAAATAATAAGTGTCACACGTAGCTCTTTTTGGGTTGATCAGTCACAACAACCTGATATTTTTTATTTATTTCTGTATTATCATGAGGTCTGTAACTTGTGACCTACTAGTTTACATTTGTGTGGATTGCAGAGTGCAGTTAAATCTCCATGGGCACTGTATATCTTCAGTTAGGATTTAAACCTTTACATGAATGTGTTGGTTCGTAAGGGTGCGTTGTGTGGTGGTATAAAATTGGGGATAGCTAGACAAATCCTTCTCATGATTAGAATCAAGCAGTAGATTGACCATTGGAGCCTTCAGGGTAACCCCCTTCTATTACAGTAGCTATATTTTTGTAATATATACTGTAAGTAGTCTGCTATTGTGTGCCTTGCTTGTGATCCTACATTTAGGATTTATTTCATCTGAGATTTAGACCACACTTCTTTAGGTCATTATACACAGAAACATTTCTTATCCAACTTGAAAATGAAAAAGTTATTGTTTGACACCTCTTTGTATTCATGCACATTTTCAGAGCAAATTTCTCCTCAAATCAAGTGGTTAACATGCTGACAAAACACTTTCATTACACATTTTTATGTTGAAATATATACCTACAGTACATAGAAATCAGGTTTGACCTCTGCATGTTGTTTGGTATTGTATATGAATAATATATATATTAAACAGAAGTTGGTTAGAGCAGGAGGTATATCTGGTGTGTTCAGCTGTGGTAAATTAAGGATGTGGTTAGGTAGGTACATTATGTACCCTTCTATCTCTGTAGAAAAACGAGTCTTTTGCAGAAGAATAACTCAGACGGACAGCGTCACGTCTGAGTCTGAGTTATTCTTCTGCAAAAGACTCGTGAGTGCCGCCCGCGTGTCTATGGTGAAGTTTGCAGCTTTAGGGAGGGCACCCGAGCGATGTTTCGTTTGGTCAGTCATGTGAGTGCCGACTTAATTGTTTGATATATATATATATTAATGTATATGTGTATGTGTTTCTGCTACTGTCAATTAAAATCTTTACATAAAAAAATGTGAAGACGCTGAAGTTAAAACAAATATACAGTATAATAATTAAAAACTGAAAATTGTTATCGCATATACAGTATATGATGTCTAGGGTATATTTCTGTTACGTCCTAGAGGATGCTGGGGACTCCGTAAGGACCATGGGGTATAGACGGGCTCCGCAGGAGACATGGGCACTCTAAAGACTTTAGATGGGTGTGCACTGGCTCCTCCCTCTATGCCCCTCCTCCAGACCTCAGTTAGATCCTGTTCCCAGAGGAAACTGGATGCACTGCAGGGGAGCTCTACTGAGTTTCTCTGAAAAAGACTTTTGTTAGGTTTTTTATTTTCAGGGAGCACTGCTGGCAACAGGCTCCCTGCATCGTGGGACTGAGGGTAGAGAAGCAGACCTACTTAAATGATAGGCCCGCTTCTTAGGCTACTGGACACCATTAGCTCCAGAGGGTCGGAACACAGGTCTCACCCTCGTTGTTCGTCCCGCTGCCGCGCCGCCGTCCTCCTCACAGAGCCGGAAGATAGAAGCCGGGTGAGTATTAGAAGAAAGAAGACTTCAAAGGTGGCAGAAGACTTCTGATCTTCACTGAGGTACCGCGCAGCGGTAACGCTGCGCGCCATTGCTCCCGCACATTCACACACTGACGGCACTGTAAGGGTGCAGGGCGCAGGGGGGGGGGGCGCCCTGGGCAGCAAAATTGACCTCTAGGGACACTGGAATAGATATATATACTGCGGAGGCAGTATGTTAGACAAACCCCCGCCAGTATAAAGATTTGAGCGGGACCGAAGCCCGCCGTTGAGGGGGCGGAGCTTGATCCTCCAGCACTAACCAGCGCCATTTTCTCCACAGCACGCTGCAGAGAAGCTGGCTCCTCGGACTCTCCCCTGCTGAACACAAGTACAGAGGGCACAAAAGAGGGGGGGGGCACATTTATTTGGCGCAGTGAGTGTAATATATATATATATATATATATATATATATATATATATATATATATATATATATATAAAAGCGCTGTACTGACTGGGATTGTATTCCAGTGTCCGGTGGCGCTGGGTGTGTGCTGGCATACTCTTTCTGTCTCTCCAAAGGGCCTTATTGGGGGACTGTCTCCATATAGATATATATCCCTGAGTGTGTGGGGGTGTCGGTACGCGTGTGTCGGCATGTCTGAAGCAGAAGTTTTAAATGCAAATTTGTCTTTATTACATAAGAGATTGGACAAAGCAGAGTCCAGGGAAGAAACAGGGAGTCAATCCATGGCTTTGGCTGTGTCACAGGGCCCTTCAGGGTCTCAGAAACGTCCCCTGTCCCACGTAGCAGACACTGATACCGACACGGATTCTGACTCCAGTGTCGACTACGATGATGCGAGGTTACAACCAAGGGTGGCTAAAAGTATTCATTATATGATTATTGCTATAAAAGATGTTTTGCATATCACAGATGACCCCTCTGTCCCTGACACGAGGGTATGCATGTTTAAGGAAAAGAAACCTGAGGTAACCTTTCCCCCGTCTCATGAGCTGAACGCTTTATTTGAAAAGGCTTGGGAAACTCCAGACAAACTGCAGATTCCCAAGAGAATTATTATGGCATATCCTTTCCCCGCGCAGGACAGGTTACGGTGGGAATCCTCGCCCAGGGTGGACAAGGCTTTAACGCGCTTGTCCAAAAAGGTGGCGCTACCATCTCCGGATACGGCAGTCCTCAAGGAGCCTGCTGATCGCAGACAGGAAACTACCTTAAAATCAATTTATACACATACGGATGCCTTGCTCAGACCGGCAGTAGCGTCGGCATGGGTATGTAGCGCAGTAGCAGCATGGGCAGATAACTTGTCATCTGACATTGACACCCTAGATAAGGATAGCATTTTATTGACCTTGGGTCACATTAAAGACGCAGCCTTATATATGAGAGACGCTGCGAGAGACGTTGGGCTGTTAGGTTCAAGAGCCAACGCCATGGCTATTTCTGCTAGGCGAGCCCTGTGGACCCGCCAATGGACGGGAGATGCCGACTCAAAGAGACATATGGAAGTTTTACCTTACAAGGGTGAGGTCTTATTTGGGGAAGGTCTCGCGGACCTGGCTACCTTGGGTAAATCTTCTTTTTTGCCTTATGTTCCCCCACAGCAAAAGAAAACACCACAATATCAGATGCAGTCCTTTCGGTCGCATAAGTCCAGAAGAGGTCGGGGCTCTTCCTTCCTCGCCAGAGGTAAGGGTAGAGGGAAAAGAATGCCTGCTACAGCTAGTTCATAGGAGCAGAAGTCCTCCCCGGCTTCTACTAAATCCACCGCATGACGCTGGGGCTCCACTGAGGGAGTCCGCTCCGGTGGGGGCTCGTCTTCGACTCTTCAGCCAGGTCTGGGTCCTGTCAGACGTGGATCCTTGGGCGATGGAAATTATATCCCAAGGCTACAAACTGGAATTCGAAGAGGTGCCTCCTCGACTATTTTTCAAGTCGGCTTTGCCAGCTTCTCCCCCAGAGAGGGAAATAGTTTTAGCTGCAATTCAAAAGCTGTATCAACAGCAAGTGATTATCAAGGTTCCCCTAGTCCAACAGGGTAGAGGGTACTATTCATCCCTGTTTGTGGTTCCGAAACCGGATGGCTCGGTCAGACCCATTCTGAATCTAAAATCCCTAAACCTGTACTTAAAAAAGTTCAAATTCAAGATGGAATCGATCCGGGCAGTTATCTCCAGCCTGGAAGGGGGGGATTTTATGGTGTCACTAGACATAAAGGATGCATACCTGCATGTCCCCATATATCCCCCTCATCAGGCGTACCTGAGATTCGCTGTACAGGACTGTCATTACCAGTTTCAGACGTTGCCGTTTGGGCTTTCCATGGCCCCGAGGATTTTCACCAAGGTAATGGCGGAAATGATGGTGCTCCTGCGCAGGCAGGGAGTCACAATTATCCCGTACTTGGATGATCTCCTGATAAAAGCGAGATCGAGAGATCAATTGCTGAAAAGCGTGTCGCTCTCCTTGAGAGTGCTGCAGCAGCACGGCTGGATTCTAAATCTACCTAAGTCACAGCTGATTCCAACGACTCGGCTATCTTTCTTAGGCATGATTCTGGACACGGAACAGAAGAGGGTTTTTATCCCAGTGGAAAAAGCCCAGGAACTCCAGAACATGGTCAGAGACCTGCTAAAACCAAAAAGAGTGTCAGTCCATCAATGCACTCGAGTACTGGGAAAAATGGTGGCGGCCTACGAGGCCATCCCCTTCGGCAGGTTCCATGCGAGGACATTTCAGTGGGACCTTCTGGACAAGTGGTCGGGGGTCCCATCTGCAAATACATCAGAAAATAAGCCTGTCCCCCAGGGCCAGGGTGTCTCTCATGTGGTGGCTGCAAAGTGCTCACCTTCTCGAGGGTCGCAGGTTCGGTATTCAAGACTGGGTTCTGGTGACCACGGATGCGAGCCTCCAAAGATGGGGAGCAGTCACACAAGGAAGAAATTTTCAAGGACTATGGTCAAGCCAGGAGGCTTGACTACACATCAACGTACTGGAATTGAGGGCCATATACAACAGCCTACGACAAGCGAAGAATCTTCTTCGCGACCTACCGGTTCTGATTCAATCAGACAACGTCACAGCCGTGGCTCATGTAAACCGCCAAGGCGGGACAAGGAGCAGAGTGGCAATGGCGGAAGCCACCAGGATTCTTCGCTGGGCGGAAAATCACATAAGCGCTCTGTCAGCTGTCTTCATTCCGTGAGTGGACAGCTGGGAAGCAGACTTCCTCAGCAGACACGATCTCTATCCAGGAGAGTGGGGACTTCATCAAGACGTTTTTGCAGAGATAACAAGTCATTGGGGACTTACTCAAATAGACATGATGGCGTCACGCCTCAACAAGAAGCTTCGGACGTATTGTGCCAGGTCAAGGGACCCTCAGGCAGTAGCGGTGGACGCCCTGGTGACACCATGGGTGTTTCAGTCGGTCTATGTGTTCCCTCCTCTTCCGCTCATCTCAAAAATATTGAGAATCGTAAGACGAAAAAGAGTGCAGACAATACTCATTGTTCCAGATTGGCCTCAAAGGGCCTGTTATTCAGATCTTCAGGAAATGCTCACAGAAGATCCGTGGCCTCTTCCTCTCAGGGAGGACCTGTTGCAGCAGGGGCCCTGCGTGTTCCAAGACTTACCGCGGTTACGTTTGACGGCATGGCGGTTGAACACCAAATCCTAGCTGGGAAAAGTATTCCGGAGGAAGTCATCCCTACTCTGATAAAGGCTAGGAAGGAGGTGACGGCAAAACATTATCACCGTATCTGGAGGAAGTATTTATCTTGGTGTGAAGCCAAGAATGCTCCTACGGAAGATTTCCATCTGGGCCGTTTTCTCCACTTCCTACAGACAGGAGTGGATATGGGCCTGAAGTTAGGCTCCGTTAAGGTACAGATTTCGGCCCTATCAATTTTCTTTCAGAAGTAATTGGCTTCTCTCCCAGAAGTCCAGACTTTTGTAAAGGGAGTGCTGCACATCCAGCCTCCTTTTGTGTCCCCAGTGGCACCATGGGACCTTTAACGTGGTGTTACAGTTCCTAAAATCTCACTGGTTTGAACCTCTTCAAACGGTTGAATTAAAATTTCTCACTTGGAAGGTGGTCATGTTGTTGGCCTTGGCATCTTCAAGGCGGGTGTCCGAATTGGCGGCTTTATCTCACAAAAGCCCCTATCTGATTTTCCATGTGGATAGAGCAGAGTTGAGGACTCGTCCTCAATTTTTGCCTAAGGTGGTTTCATCGTTTCATATGAACCAACCTATTGTGGTACCTGTGGCTACGGGTGACTTGGAGGATTCGAAGTCCCTTGATGTAGTCAGGGCCTTAAAAATTTATGCAGCCAGGACGGCTCGGGTTAGGAAATTAGAGGCACTGTTTGTCCTGTATGCAGCCAACAAGGTTGGCGCTCCTGCTTCTAAGCAGACTATTGCTCTCTGGATCTGTAACACGATTCAGCAGGCTCATTCTACAGCTGGATTGCCGTTACCAAATTCGGTAAAGGCCCATTCCACTAGGAAGGTGGGCTCTTCTTGGGCGGCTGTCCGAGGCGTCTCGGCATTACAGCTTTGCCGAGCGGCGACTTGGTCGGGTTCAAACAGTTTAGCAAAATTCTACAAGTTTGATACCCTGGCTGATGAGGACCTCATGTTTGCTCAATCGGTGCTGCAGAGTCATCCGCACTCTACCGCCCGGTCTGGAGCTTTGGTATGATCCCCATGGTCCTTACGGGGTCCCCAGCATCCTCTAGGACGTAAGAGAAAATAAGATTTTAAACCTACCGGTAAATCTTTTTCTCCTAGTCCGTAGAGGATGCTGGGCGCCCGTCCCAGTGCGGACATATTTCTGCAAGGCTTGTATATAGTTATTGCTTACATAAGGGTTATGTTACAGTTAAGATCAGTCTTTGGCTGATGCTGTTTTGTTCATACTGTTAACTGGTTGCGTATATTCCATGTTATACAGTGTGGATGGTGTGGGCTGGTATGAATCTTGCCCTTAGATTAACAAAAATCCTTTCCTCGTACTGTCAGTCTCCTCTGGGCACAGTTCTTTAACTGAGGTCTGGAGGAGGGGCATAGAGGGAGGAGCCAGTGCACACCCATCTAAAGTCTTTAGAGTGCCCATGTCTCCTGCGGAGCCCGTCTATACCCCATGGTCCTTACGGAGTCCCCAGCATCCTCTACGGACTAGGAGAAAATATTTACCGGTAGGTTTAAAATCTTATTTTTATAATGGAATGCATTAATTAATCATTGCGGGTGTTAAGAATAATGTGTTTTTACTAAAGTGTGAGAGAGGACGCCATATCAATTTCATAAAATCTAAATATTTTTATTTATAATTAACTGTACAGTAAATGATATGCTGTTTTATGTTTGCTCAGTATATAGCACACACTTTAAATTATAGTTGTGACAGTAGTTCTGCAAGCTACTGTATAAAAAAATAAAACTTCTTGTTGTAACATTCTAGACAAATTTGACCAGTTTTGGGCCATAAATCGAAAACTTATGGAATATGCACCAGAAGAAGGTGGATTTCGTTATATCCCTTTTCGAATATACCAGGTAAGTGATATGAGCTTTTAAATAATAAAGTGAATTACAATGGACAGGGTGATAAGGAAAACTTGTACAAAACACACACATATACACCCAGTATGTAGGCATTATGTCGACATTCAAAATGTCTGAATTTCATTCAGGATGTGATTGAAATGTTGACTGTGAACATGTGTCAACTGTCATAATGTGGACAGTACAGGTCTTTACTGCAACAATCATGCTTAATAAAATATAAAGATAAGGAGACTTAAATGTGGTTTATCTTTTGTTACATAGATACAGAACATACTTTTTGGAGGTACAGTACATAAGTCCCAGCACTCTAATGAAAAAAACTCATTAGAGCTTATATTTGACCAATTTACTAGTCATAGGGTCAGGAGCAGTTACTGTATGACACTATATAATAGTGCTTTTAATCCCGATAGTAGATGATAAATGCAGATTTAATTCAGAAAAACTATCGAGCTAGTAAACCTACCTTTAGGCCTCCAGTTCTATAAAGTTTTGCATTATTGAACTGAACATTAAGGATCATGCCTGGATCAAGATGGTGGCATCTACAGGGGGCAAACATTTGTACCATCTGTTAGAACAGTTTGGTAGATTGGGATTATCCTTGCTACGTGCAGATGTTTACATTTTACATAGTAGTAGAAATATTGAGTGTTCTTTACACAAAGGGATTACTAAAATTATACAGTTAGGGTGCATGTATGGAGGCTATTCTTTGTTTGCAAGTAGGCACACATTTGTTTCCTCCCGTTGTCTGGATACCTAAACAGAGCATACTATACCGCACGTCCCTGATACAAAGTATATATTAGGTGTATAATGGAATTACCTGGTAAATAAATATGAAGTCTACCAAAGGCTAGGTCCTATTTAATTTACCTGACATTTGTGTCCTATTGGAAAAACTGCGGATATAATGTGCATTAAATTGGAATCATTGTTCTGCATGTTGCTATCACATCAAGTGTGTTTATGATATACTAGCTGTTCTGCCTCTGTTCTTCGCACGGGAATTTCTAATTTTCATGGTTGTAAATATAAATAAGTGTAAAAAATATGGTAAATCTATGGAGATATTAATGTAAGTAACTATTAATCCATGGTTCTTGGCGTTACCCAAGGAGCATCCGTAGCAGATACGGTAAAAAGTGACAGGATCATTTTTGTCATTAATTAAATTCTACACGCTGGAGGTGCAATCCAAATTTTGATCCGATTGTCCATTTGGCCATTATCGTTCACACAACACAAGCCACGCATCAGTAATGACGTCATTATGTCAACCTTCTGTTCATCCCTTTAGGGGGATTCCGTATTTTTCTTATCCGCACCTGAAGAATACCTATGTTAGATTTCAACTTCCTAACATATCGGGAAGTAAGAGAATTAGTTTTAAGCCAGTCAGTCAGTAAGTGAGGGCTTTCGCGCGCGCGCGCGCGCGCACACACACACACACACACACACACACACACACACACACACACACACACACACACACACATTCAACAAACTGCAACTGTAAACCCTTCAAAATATCACCAGGATCCTTTCCTAGTCCCTATGATTTGCAACTGGTGATCCACAGTCCCGTCTACTCAACCCACTTGATAATGACCGATCTTAAATGTCTTCTTGCTTTTGGTTGTTCCAGAAAGAACTCAGTGGAGGCTTCGATGTCTAACCAAGTATAATCCTGTAACAGTCTGGCAGGTATATAGAATCTTAGTCAGCAGTGTCCTGACAAAGAGCCTTTTCCGTGCTTAAACCCTTCTGATGTCCTCACTTACTAGGAGCTGCCCATTGAGATGTCCCAGACCACAGCTTAGTTGCAGGCACCCTGTAATATGTGGCCCCACCATGTCTGCTAATTCAGGATGCTGTTCAGTGCATCACCTACTGTCCACATATAAACACACGAGAAGTGGTATATTATGCAACCAAAAGTACACAATAAAATTAATATTTATTATAGTAGCAGTGTGGCTGGCCTTGCTTGGCAATGTTTAAGAATATGTTCTCCATCCCACATTTCCCACAATGGGGAGATGAGTCTTCTCTTCAGTCCAGTCTCTGAGTTTTTAGGTTTGGATCTGTAGAATAATTTGGTAGCAAGTGTGTGCCCTTGGTATTTTTACTGCTGTTCAAGCTGAAAGCAGTGTTGATGTGGTGTAGTAACTGGGACTGCTAGGCCTAGATGAAATGGCAACTCTGCATTCCTACATTCCCAGCCCGTCTGACAACATTCCCCATTTTTAAAGTGCATTAAAGAAAACTTAGATCTACATCACATTAGTATATTGACTTCAGCCTATTCTTGCAAAATTCTAAAGTTGCTGGACTTTGCCTTTTCACAAACTACGTTCTGTCAATGATGAAATCAGACAGCCATTTGCAGCCTCATGTCCAGCATGTGTGGTACCCAGGAGCAATCTACGGCTGTTTTGATGGGACAGAAATTTGAATGTATGATTGACACACATCCTTAATGTCATAATATCTACTCATACTGAAACCAGTCATTAATTGCAAAAAGAAATGACAGCTATTATGAATGCTACCTGACATGTTAGCATTTGCCAAATTGTGATGTATTTTGTTCTCTCTTTGAATAACAGTCGTTGTTTTGTGCATAGGTGTTAACCACTTGCTTAAAAAACACTGACAATGTATTTGTAGAGAAACCTGTCAGTAATAACACTTCTTTATTTCCTCTCATCTTTAGTACTCAGAATTAAACAAGGAATTGCTCATAATAAACTTACTGTACATAAAAAAAGTCTTATAAGAAAAAGTATGCTTCATGTTAAATACTTATATATTCATTTTATATTTCAATAACTATTTACCTAAACATATTAGTGTAAAACATTTTGTGGAAAAAGCTTTCACTTGTACAGTATTTGAATGAAATCCACCCACTTGTTATTTACCATTGCAAATTCCAACATCTGCCTTGATCTCTGCTCAGCACCTCAGGAGGCTATGTGGTAAGCAGATGCCCGATCGGCAAACAAGCGCATTCGCCGAAAGACCCACCAGTCTATATTACATTACACTGTATGCTGATCGATGTTACTACAAAATGCGATTAGTGTAGCTGTACACAAGTAACAATTAAATGGAGTAGAAAAAGTTCAGAAAGTTGAGCAGTCACAAATTCCTTGGAATTCACTATTATCCAATGTTTGTGAAACTTACTATGAAATCTGAAGAGTTTGTGCACTTACATTAGAAATTCATACCCATAAATCTCTTAGTGTTTTGTCTTTATATTTTATGCGCTTTAGGCTTTTCTAGCAATACGTACATTTCTAGATTACAATTAATTAAGCCAAGTCAGTTGCATTCAAGTTTGTTCCAGTTTACATTTCACATGATAATCCCGCTGCTTGCTGTAGGGGAGCTTCATGGCTTATGTAGTTACATGTTGACTGCTGAATATTACTCTCTTCGTAGTAAATATAATTAAGCTGTAACTTGATTGCTCCCTTCACTTTGAAGAAAGTATACCTGGACTGCATGTAATCATGTAGATAACTGTGACCCCGTTGTTTACTTTAAGGTGTGTACACACAGTGAGATCCTTGCTATGCCCAATTTTGACTATGCAATTTCCGTTAAACTCCCCCAGAGCCCTGATTTTGACTATCTGTATTTTCGATTTTGTCCATGTACGATTTTGACTAAGTGCCAATTTTGACTATAGTTTGTACTAGAGAGTACACTAGATAGTCAAGATTGTCTTGCCTGCACAGTCTATCTAGCCTTGCAATACTGACCCCGCAGGACCGTGCATCGGGATCAAATCGGTATTCCAAGTTGCCGAACACCTTGCAATTTCCACTAACTTACCTCGTGATTTTGACTATATAGTCAAATCGAAAGGAGAAATAACACCGTGTGTACACACCTTTAATGCTGTGGAAGCAAGACATATATGTTCTTATTGGTGTGCCAATTAATCATTTTAAACACAGGAAACACTTACCGGACAAAATGGTTGTCTTATTTGCATGTCCAGGTGCCGGCTGCTTGGTTTTTCAGTTCTGATGTTACTGAATGTATTAGGTTTCAATAAATGGTTCAAATGAAGAGCATTTTCATTGTATTATTGTCACAGAGTTTCACTGTTTTCTATTTTTCTCGGTATTGGTCCAGGTGTGTAGTGCTATTGCTTTTCACCTAAGCCTCAGCTCTTTTTTCATTATTGGCCAGTCTTTATCAAATTATATTTGTATTGTTCCGTGTGAGGAATTTCTGTATGAACAAATGACTACATAAGTGGAAGCAGAAGCTACAGAGGGCACTGTCTGTTTTATCTCAATAGCTAAACAAAATGGCGCATCTAAGACTGGTTACCCACTGGCATTGCATTTGCATAAAAAACGTGTGCTTGTGAGAAGCATTTACATGCGGTGTGTCTGCACAAGTATTTGTTGATATATACTGGTGGGGAAAAGGTGCCAGAGCTTTCTCCATATCAGAGAGGTTTCCAACATGTAGAAATTACATGAATGGCCTATTAAAATGGCTGAGAGACGTTAATAAGTTATTTTATTTAGAAAACAGTACCCAGGAACTCCCCAAAATACTAACAGCTGCAGTATGCCTCATCTTTCCAGTGCAGCAAGGGTGCCATTGTTCAAAATTGAATCAGTGTATTGGCCTACAGACTGAGTGCCTTTTGATGTTTGTGAAAGGGACCCTCAGCACAAACTTTAGGACAAATGCAGGAAACTATATACAATACTATAAGTGTAGTGTAGTAACTACACTTACCATTAGCACACTGTATACTGTTAAATGTTTTTATGTTGTCTATTAATTATAAATATGCATAAAGTCAATAGGATTTTCCTATATCAGGAACTATATATGTTTATTGTTTCAATCATCAAGTTACCCTTTGAATAACATCTATATTAACTTTAAAAAGAGGAAGGAACGATTCCACAACAAGGAAGTTGACAAATCTGTCCTTGGAACGCATATCCAGGAAGTAACAACAACAGTGGAAAGCATGGAGCCCCTATAAAGAGACAGGCAGGCGAAGGATCAAGTTATCTGCAATCCTGAAGAAGCCCTACCACAGGCGATACGCGTTGACTGCAGATCATATCGATCCCGAGCAGTATCGCTTAGTGATATCAGCAGCATGACAGGAGTTCCGCCAGCGGACTCCGGAGCCTACCTGAGACGGGGACAACCGTGACCACATAGCTAAAGCCATGGAAATCCCCTGCAAGGGAGTAAGAGGTACTCATCAGTTAATTGTGTACTGTGAACACCCCGCATAAGGAACAGTGGGAGTCATTCTGACCCGATCGCACGCTTCAGTTTATCGCAGCGGTGTGATCGGGTCAGAACTGCGCAGAGGGGCCGGAGCGGCGGCGTTTGGCTGCCGTTTCGTGGGCGTGGTCCGGCCAACGCAGGCGTGGCCGGGCCGTGCAGGGGGCGGGTCGCAGCGGCTGCGTGACGTCACACGCAGCCGCTGCAGGCCAGGGAGCTAAAGCTGTGCTGGCTGGGAGACACTCCTAAAGTGCAAAAGCGTCGCCGCTGTGCGATGCTTTTGCAATTCTGCGGGGGGGGCGGCACTGACATGCGGGGCGGGATAGCCCTGTACTGAGCGTCCCCCCGCATGTCTATGGTCATGGTCGTGGTCCTGCAAAATTTTGCAGGGCTACGATCAACTCAGAATCACCCCCAGTGGGTTGTGTACTCACAACAGCCTGAACCCTGAAAGATCATTGCAGTTCTAAAATGCTCTTACCAGGTACACTCACAGACCACTTATTAAATCAGGAACTTTCACTTTTACCAATTCAGTGAATCCAAGCCTATATAGATAGAGGGAGTAAGCCGCAAATGCGCACCCCTTACCTAGCGACAGGTCAAAGTGCGTGTGTTTTTATACGTTGCAAATTGATCCAGTGAAGTGCTAACTTGGACAATGGACATTGCCATTATATTTCTCTAACGTCCTAGTGGATGCTGGGGACTCCGAAAGGACCATGGGGAATAGCGGCTCCGCAGGAGACTGGGCACAAAAGTAAAAGCTTTAGGACTAGCTGGTGTGCACTGGCTCCTCCCCCCATGACCCTCCTCCAAGCCCCAGTTAGATTTTTGTGCCCGAACGAGAAGGGTGCATACTAAGGGGCTCTCCTGAGCTGCTTAGAGTAAAAGTTTAAAGTAGGTTTTTTATTTTCAGTGAGACCTGCTGGCAACAGGCTCACTGCACCGAGGGACTAAGGGGAGAAGAAGCGAACTCACCTGCGTGCAGAGTGGATTGGGCTTCTTAGGCTACTGGACATTAGCTCCAGAGGGACGATCACAGGCCCAGCCATGGATGGGTCCCAGAGCCGCGCCGCCGGCCCCCTTACAGAGCCAGAAGACTGAAGAGGTCCGGAAAATCGGCGGCAGAAGACGTCCTGTCTTCAATAAGGTAGCGCACAGCACCGCAGCTGTGCGCCATTGCTCTCAGCACACTTCACACTCCGGTCACTGAGGGTGCAGGGCGCTGGGGGGGGCGCCCTGAGACGCAATAAAAACACCTTTTTTGGCAAAAAATACATCACATATAGCTCCTGGGCTATATGGATGCATTTAACCCCTGCCAATTTTTCCTTAAAAAAGCGGGAGAAAGGCCGCCGAGAAGGGGGCGGAGCCTATCTCCTCCGCACACTGGCGCCATTTTTTCCTCACAGCTCCGTTGGAGGAAGGCTCCCTGACTCTCCCCTGCAGTCCTGAACTACAGAAACAGGGTAAAACAAGAGAGGGGGGGCACTAATTTGGCAGATAAATATATACAGCAGCTATATCAGGGAAAAACACTTATATAAGGTTATCCCTATATATATATATAGCGCTCTGGTGTGTGCTGGCAAACTCTCCCTCTGTCTCCCCAAAGGGCTAGTGGGGTCCTGTCCTCTGTCAGAGCATTCCCTGTGTGTGTGCTGTGTGTCGGTACGTTGTGTCGACATGTATGAGGAGGAAAATGGTGTGGAGGCGGAGCAATTGCCTGTGTTAGTGATGTCACCCCCTAGGGAGTCGACACCTGACTGGATGGTCTTATGGAAAGAATACGTGATAGTGTCAGCACTTTACAAAAGACTGTTGACGACATGAGACAGCCGGCAAATCAGTTAATACCTGTACAGGCGTCTCAAACACCGTCAGGGGCTCTAAAACGCCCGTTACCTCAGGTCGATACAGACACTGACACGGACACTGACTCCAGTGTCGACGGTGAGGAAACAAACGTATTTTCCAGTAGGGCCACACGTTACATGATCACGGCAATGAAGGAGGTTTTGAACATTTCTGATACTACAAGTACCACAAAAAAGGGTATTATGTGGGGTGTGAAAAAACTACCCGTAGTTTCTCTGACGTCCTAGTGGATGCTGGGACTCCGTCAGGACCATGGGGAATAGCGGCTCCCCAGGAGACAGGGCACAAAATTTAAAAGTTTGACCACTAGGTGGTGTGTACTGGCTCCTCCCCCTATGACCCTCCTCCAAGCCTCAGTTAGGTTTTTGTGCCCGTCCGAGCAGGGTGCAATCTAGGTGGCTCTCCTAAAGAGCTGCTTAGAAAAAGTTTGTTAGGTTTTTTATTTTCAGTGAGTCCTGCTGGCAACAGGCTCACTGCAACGAGGGACTTAGGGGAGAAGTGAACTCACCTGCGTGCAGGATGGATTTGCTTCTTAGGCTACTGGACACTAGCTCCAGAGGGACGATCACAGGTACAGCCTGGATGGGTCACCGGAGCCGCGCCGCCGACCCCCTTGCAGATGCCGAATAGAGAAGAGGTCCAGAAACCGGCGGCAGAAGACGTCTCAGTCTTCATGAGGTAGCGCACAGCACTGCAGCTGTGCGCCATTGCTCTCCGCACACTTCACACCAGCGGTCACTGAGGGTGCAGGGCGCTGGGGGGGGCGCCCTGGGCAGCAATGTAATATACCTATTCTGGCTAAAATATATCACATATAGCCCCTGGGGCTATATGGATGTATTTAACCCCTGCCAGGTTCCAAAAAAAACGGGAGAAGAAGCCCGCCGAAAAGGGGGCGGGGCCTATTCTCCTCAGCACACAGCGCCATTTTCCTGCCCAGCTCCGCTGCGAGGAAGGCTCCCAGGACTCTCCCCTGCACTGCACTACAGAAACAGGGTAAAAACAGAGAGGGGGGGCACTTATTGGCGATATTTATAATATTTGAGCTGCTATAAAGGGAACACACTTATTAAGGTTGTCCCTATATATATTTATAGCGCTTGGGTGTGTGCTGGCAAACTCTCCCTCTGTCTCCCCAAAGGGCTAGTGGGGTCCTGTCTTCTATCAGAGCATTCCCTGTGTGTCTGCTGTGTGTCGGTACGTGTGTGTCGACATGTATGAGGACGATGTTGGCGTGGAGGCGGAGCAATTGCCTGTAATGGTGATGTCACCCCCTAGGGAGTCGACACCAGAATGGATGGCTTTGTTTATGGAATTACGGGATAGTGTCAGCACGCTACAAAAGTCGGTTGACGACATGAGACAGCCGGCAAACCAGTTAGTACCTGTCCAGGCGTCTCAGACACCGTCAGGGGCTGTAAAACGCCCTTTACCTCAGTCGGTCGACACAGACCCAGACACTGACACTGAATCCAGTGTCGACGGTGAAGAAACAAACGTATTTTCCAGTAGGGCCACACGTTATATGATCACGGCAATGAAGGAGGCTTTGCATATCTCTGATACTGCAAGTACCACAAAAAGGGGTATTATGTGGGGTGTGAAAAAACTACCGATAGTTTTTCCTGAATCAGAGGAACTGAATGAAGTGTGTGATGAAGCGTGGGTTACCCCAGATAGAAAACTGCTAATTTCAAAGAAGTTATTGGCATTATACCCTTTCCCGCCAGAGGTTAGAGCGCGCTGGGAAACACCTCCTAGGGTGGATAAGGCGCTCACACGCTTATCAAAGCAAGTGGCGTTACCGTCTCCTGATACGGCCGCCCTCAAGGATCCAGCTGATAGGAGGCTGGAGAATACATTAAAAAGTATATACACACATACGGGTGTTATACTGAGACCAGCAATCGCCTCAGCCTGGATGTGCAGTGCTGGCGTGGCTTGGTCGGAGTCACTGTCTGAAAATATTGATACCCTGGATAGGGACAGTATTTTACTGACTATAGAGCAGTTAAAGGATGCATTTCTTTATATGCGAGATGCACAGAGAGATATTTGCACTCTGGCATCAAGAGTAAGTGCGATGTCCATATCTGCCAGAAGAAGTTTATGGATGCGCCAGTGGTCAGGTGATGCGGATTCCAAACGACATATGGTAGTATTGCCGTATAAGGGGGAGGAATTATTTGGGGTCGGTCTATCGGATCTGGTGGCCACGGCAACTGCCGGAAAATCCACCTTTTTACCCCAGGTCACCTCCCAGCAGAAAAAGCCGCAGGCTTTTCAGCCACAGTCCTTTCGTTCCTATAAGAACAAACGAGCAAAAGGACATTCCTATTTGCCCCGAGGCAAAGGAAAGGGTAAGAGACTGCAACAAGCAGCTCCTTCCCAGGAGCAGAAGCCCTCCCTGGCTTCTAAAAAGGCGTCAGCATGACGCTGGGACCTTACAAGCAGACTCAGGGGCGTGGGGGGTCGCCTCAAACATTTCAGCGCACAGTGGGCTCACTCGCAGGTGGACCCCTGGATCCTGCAGGTAGTATCTCAGGGTTACAGGTTGGAATTCGAGAAGTCCCCTCCTCGCCGTTTCCTAAAGTCTGCTTTGCCAACGTCTCCCTCCGACAGGGCGACGGTATTGGAGGCCATTCACAAGCTGTATTCTCAGCAGGTGATAGTCAAGGTACCCCTCCTACAACTGGGACAGGGGTATTACTCCACGCTATTTGTGGTACCGAAGCCGGACGGCTCGGTAAGACCGATTCTAAATCTAAAATCTCTGAACCTGTACATACAAAAATTCAAGTTCAAGATGGAGTCACTCAGAGCAGTGAAAGCGAATCTGGAAGAAGGGGATTTTATGGTGTCCTTGGACATCAAGGATGCTTACCTTCATGTTCCAATTTGTCCTTCACACCAAGGGTACCTCAGGTTCGTGGTCCAAAACTGTCATTATCAGTTTCAGACGCTGCCGTTTGGATTGTCCACGGCACCCCGGGTCTTTACCAAGGTAATGGCCGAAATGATGATCCTTCTTCGAAGAGAAGTCGTCTTAATTATCCCTTACTTGGACGATCTCCTGATAAGGGCAAGATCCAGAGAACAGCTGGAGGTCGGAGTAGCACTAACCCAAGTAGTGCTCCAACAACACGGGTGGATTCTGAATTTTCCAAAATCCCAACTGATCCCGACGACACGTCTGTTGTTCCTAGGGATGATTCTGGACACTGTTCAGAAAAAGGTATTTCTTCCGGAGGAGAAAGCCAGGGAGTTATCCGATCTAGGTGACCACGGATGCCAGCCTGAGAGGCTGGGGAGCGGTCACACAGGGAAGAAACTTCCAGGGCGTGTGGTCAAGCCTGGAGACGTCTCTTCACATAAATATACGGGAGCTAAGAGCAATCTACAATGCTCTAAGCCTGGCAAAACCTCTGCTTCAGGGTCAGCCGGTGTTGATTCAGTCGGACAATATCACGGCAGTCGCCCACGTAAACAGACAGGGCGGCACAAGAAGCAGGAGGGCAATGGCAGAAGCTGCAAGGATTCTCCGCTGGGCAGAAAATCATGTGTTAGCACTGTCAGCTGTGTTCATCCCGGGAGTGGACAACTGGGAAGCAGACTTCCTCAGCAGACACGATCTGCACCCGGGAGAGTGGGGACTTCATCCAGAAGTCTTCCACATGATTGTGGTCCATTGGGAAAGACCAATGGTGGACATGATGGCGTCCCGCCTCAACAAAAAACTGGACAGGTATTGCGCCAGGTCAAGAGACCCTCAGGCAATAGCTGTAGACGCTCTGGTAACACCATGGGTGTACCAGTCAGTGTATGTGTTTCCTCCTCTGCCTCTCATACCAAAAGTACTGAGAATTATACGGCAAAGGGGAGTAAGAACGATACTCGTGGCTCCGGATTGGCCAAGAAGAACTTGGTACCCGGAACTTCAGGAGATGCTCACGGAAGATCCGTGGCCTCTACCTCTAAGACGGGACCTGCTTCAGCAGGGACCGTGTCTATTCCAAGACTTACCGCGGCTGCGTTTGACGGCATGGCGGTTGAACGCCGAATCCTAAGGGAAAAAGGCATTCCGGAAGAGGTCATCCCTACCCTGGTAAAAGCCAGGAAGGAGGTGACTGCACAACATTATCACCGCATTTGGAGAAAATATGTTGCGTGGTGTGAGGCCAGGAAGGCCCCGACGGAGGAATTTCAACTGGGTCGATTCCTACATTTCCTGCAAACAGGATTGTCTATGGGCCTCAAATTAGGGTCCATTAAGGTTCAAATTTCGGCCCTGTCGATTTTCTTCCAGAAAGAATTGGCTTCAGTTCCTGAAGTCCAGACTTTTGTAAAAGGAGTACTACATATACAGCCCCCGGTTGTGCCCCCAGTGGCACCATGGGATCTTAATGTAGTTTTGGATTTTCTCAAATCCCATTGGTTTGAGCCACTCAAATCGGTGGATTTGAAATATCTTACATGGAAAGTAACCATGCTACTGGCCCTGGCTTCAGCCAGGAGAGTGTCAGAATTGGCGGCTTTATCGTATAAAAGCCCATATCTGATTTTCCATTCGGACAGGGCAGAACTGCGGACGCGTCCTCACTTTCTGCCTAAGGTGGTTTCAGCGTTTCACCTGAACCAGCCTATTGTGGTGCCTGCGGCTTCTAGCGATTTGGAGGATTCCAAGTTGCTGGACGTTGTCAGAGCATTGAAAAAATATATTTCAAGGACGGCTGGAGTCAGAAAATCTGACTCGCTGTTTATACTGTATGCACCCAACAAGCTGGGTGCTCCTGCTTCTAAGCAGACGATTGCTCGTTGGATTTGTAGCACAATTCAACTTGCACATTCTGTGGCAGGCCTGCCACAGCCTAAATCTGTCAAGGCCCATTCCACAAGGAAGGTGGGCTCATCTTGGGCGGCTGCCTGAGGGGTCTCGGCATTACAACTCTGCCGAGCAGCTACGTGGTCAGGGGAGAACACGTTTGTAAAATTCTACAAATTTGATACCCTGGCTAAGGAGGACCTGGAGTTCTCTCATTCGGTGCTGCAGAGTCATCCGCACTCTCCCGCCCGTTTGGGAGCTTTGGTATAATCCCCATGGTCCTGACGGAGTCCCAGCATCCACTAGGACGTCAGAGAAAATAAGATTTTACTTACCGATAAATCTATTTCTCGTAGTCCGTAGTGGATGCTGGGCGCCCATCCCAAGTGCGGATTGTCTGCAATACTTGTACATAGTTATTGTTACAAAAAAATCGGGTTGTTATTGTTGTGAGCCGTCTGTTCAGAGGCTCCTACGTTTGTCATACTGTTAACTGGGTTCAGATCACAAGTTGTACGGTGTGATTGGTGTGGCTGGTATGAGTCTTACCCGGGATT
This sequence comes from Pseudophryne corroboree, assembly GCF_028390025.1. Taxonomy (NCBI): domain Eukaryota; kingdom Metazoa; phylum Chordata; class Amphibia; order Anura; family Myobatrachidae; genus Pseudophryne; species Pseudophryne corroboree. Next base: position 480,654,749 of record NC_086447.1, on the reverse strand, counting down.
CAAAATCCTTCCTTATTGTGTACGCTCGTCCGGGCACAGTATCCTAACTGAGGCTTGGAGGAGGGTCATAGGGGGAGGAGCCAGTACACACCACCTAGTGGTCAAACTTTTAAATTTTGTGCCCTGTCTCCTTCGGAGCCGCTATTCCCCATGGTCCTGACGGAGTCCCAGCATCCACTACGGACTACGAGAAATAGATTTATCGGTAAGTAAAATCTTATTTTTTCCTTAATCAGATGAATTAAATGAGGTGTGTGATGAAGCGTGGGTTTCCCCCGATAAAAAACTGCTAATTTCTAAAAAATTATTGGCATTATACCCTTTCCCGCCAGAGGTTAGGGCACGTTGGGAAACACCCCCTAGGGTAGATAAGGCGCTCACACGCTTATCAAAACAAGTGGCGTTACCGTCTCCTGATACGGCCGCCCTCAAGGAACCAGCTGATAGGAAGCTGGAAAATATCCTAAAAAGTATATACACACATACTGGTATTATACTGCGACCAGCAATCGCCTCAGCCTGGATGTGCAGTGCTGGGGTGGCTTGGTCGGATTCCCTGACTGAAAATATTGATACCCTGGACAGGGACAATATATTATTGACTATAGAGCATTTAAAGGATGCATTTCTATATATGCGAGATGCACAGAGGGATATTTGCACTCTGGCATCAAGAGTAAGTGCGATGTCCATTTCTGCCAGAAGAGGGTTATGGACGCGACAGTGGTCAGGTGATGCGGATTCCAAACGGCATATGGAAGTATTGCCGTATAAAGGGGAGGAGTTATTTGGGGTCGGTCTATCGGACCTGGTGGCCACGGCAACGGCTGGGAAATCCACCTTTTTACCCCAGGCCACCTCTCAGCAGAAAAAGATACCGTCTTTTCAGGCTCAGTCCTTTCGTCCCCATAAGGGCAAGCGGGCAAAAGGCCACTCATATCTGCCCCGGGGCAGAGGAAGGGGAAAAAGACTGCAGCAGACAGCCTCTTCCCACGAACAGAAGCCCTCCCCCGCTTCTGCCAAGTCCTCAGCATGACGCTGGGGCCTTACAAGCGGACTCGGGCACGGTGGGGGCCCGTCTCAAGAATTTCAGCGCGCAGTGGGCTCACTCGCAAGTGGACCCCTGGATCCTGCAGGTAGTATCTCAGGGGTACAAATTGGAATTCGAGACGTCTCCCCCTCGCCGGTTCCTGAAGTCTGCTTTACCAACGTCTCCCCACGACAGGGAGGCGGTATTGGAAGCCATTCACAAGCTGTATTCCCAGCAGGTGATAATCAAGGTACCCCTCCTACAACAGGGAAAGGGGTATTATTCCACGCTGTTTGTGGTACCGAAGCCGGACGGCTCGGTGAGACCCATTTTAAATCTGAAATCCTTGAACACTTACATAAAAAGGTTCAAGTTCAAGATGGAGTCACTCAGAGCAGTGATAGCGAACCTGGAAGAAGGGGACTATATGGTGTCTCTGGACATCAAGGATGCTTACCTCCATGTCCCAATTTGCCCTTCTCACCAAGGGTACCTCAGGTTTGTGGTACAGAACTGTCACTATCAGTTTCAGACGCTGCCGTTTGGATTGTCCACGGCACCCCGGGTCTTTACCAAGGTAATGGCCGAAATGATGATTCTTCTTCGAAGAAAAGGCGTCTTAATTATCCCTTACTTGGACGATCTCCTGATAAGGGCAAGGTCCAGAGAACAGTTAGAGGTCGGAGTAGCACTATCTCAAGTAGTACTACGACAGCACGGATGGATTCTAAATGTTCCAAAATCGCAGCTGATTCCGACGACACGTCTGCTGTTCCTAGGGATGATTCTGGACACAGTACAGAAAAAGGTGTTTCTCCCGGAGGAGAAAGCCAGGGAGTTATCCGACCTAATCAGGAACCTCCTAAGACCAGGCCAAGTGTCAGTGCATCAATGCACAAGGGTCCTGGGAAAGATGGTGGCTTCTTACGAAGCGATTCCATTCGGCAGATTCCACGCAAGAACTTTTCAGTGGGATCTGCTGGACAAATGGTCCGGATCGCATCTTCAAATGCATCAGCGGATAACCCTGTCTCCAAGGACAAGGGTGTCTCTCCTGTGGTGGTTACAGAGTGCTCATCTCCTAGAGGGCCGCAGATTCGGCATTCAGGATTGGGTCCTGGTGACCATGGATGCCAGCCTGAGAGGCTGGGAAACAGTCACACAGGGAAAAAATTTCCAGGGCTTGTGGTCAAGCATGGAAACGTCACTTCACATAAATATCCTGGAACTAAGGGCCATTTACAATGCCCTAAGTCAGGCAAGGCCTCTGCTTCAGGGTCAGCCGGTGTTGATCCAGTCGGACAACATCACGGCAGTCGCCCACGTAAACAGGGCGGCACAAGAAGCAGGAGGGCAATGACGGAAGTTGCAAGGATTCTTCGCTGGGCGCAAAATCATGTGATAGCACTGTCAGCAGTGTTCATTCCGGGAGTGGACAACTGGGAAGCAGACTTCCTCAGCAGACACGATCTTCACCCGGGGGAGTGGGGACTTCACCCAGAAGTCTTCCACATGATTGTGAACCGTTGGGAAAAACCAAAGGTGGACATGATGGCGTCCCGCCTCAACAAAAAACTGGACAGATATTGCGCCAGGTCAAGGGACCCTCAGGCAATAGCTGTGGACGCTCTGGTAACACCGTGGGTGTACCAGTCAGTATATGTGTTCCCTCCTCTGCCTCTCATACCCAAGGTACTGAGAATCATAAGAAGGAGAGGTGTAAAGACTATACTCGTGGCTCCGGATTGGCCAAGAAGGACTTGGTACCCGGAAATTCAAGAGATGCTCACGGAAGACCCGTGGCCTCTACCTCTAAGAAAGGACCTGCTCCAGCAGGGACCATGTCTGTTCCAAGACTTACCGCGGCTGCGTTTGACGGCATGGCGGTTGAACGCCGGATCCTGAAGGAAAAAGGCATTCCGGATGAAGTTATCCCTACCCTGATCAAAGCCAGGAAGGATGTAACTGTGCAACATTATCACCGTATTTGGCGTAAATATGTTGTGTGGTGTGAGGCCAGGAAGGCCCCTACAGAGGAATTTCAACTGGGTCGATTCCTGCATTTCCTGCAAACAGGACTGTCTATGGGCCTCAAATTAGGGTCCATTAAGGTTCAAATTTCGGCCCTGTCAATATTCTTCCAAAAAGAACTAGCTTCAGTTCCTGAAGTTCAGACGTTTGTCAAGGGGGTACTGCATATACAGCCTCCTTTTGTGCCTCCAGTGGCACCTTGGGATCTCAATGTAGTGACTCGCTGTTTATCCTGTATGCACCCAACAAGCTGGGTGCCCCTGCTTCTAAGCAGACGATTGCTCGTTGGATTTGTAGTACAATTCAGCTTGCACATTCTGTGGCAGGCCTGCCACAGCCAAAATCTGTAAAAGCCCATTCCACACGGAAAGTGGGCTCATCTTGGGCGGCTGCCCGAGGGGTCTCGGCTTTACAACTTTGCCGAGCAGCTACTTGGTCAGGGGCAAATACGTTTGCAAAATTCTACAAATTTGATACTCTGGCTGAGGAGGACCTGGAGTTCTCTCATTCGGTGCTGCAGAGTCATCCGCACTCTCCCGCCCGTTTGGGAGCTTTGGTATAATCCCCATGGTCCTTTCGGAGTCCCCAGCATCCACTAGGACGTTAGAGAAAATAAGAATTTACTTACCGATAATTCTATTTCTCATAGTCCGTAGTGGATGCTGGGCGCCCATCCCAAGTGCGGATTGTCTGCAATACTTGTACATAGTTATTGTTACAAAAATCGGGTTATTATTGTTGTGAGCCATCTTTTCAGAGGCTCCTCTGTTATCATGCTGTTAACTGGGTTCAAATCACAAGTTGTACGGTGTGATTGGTGTGGCTGGTATGAGTCTTACCCGGGATTCAAAATCCTTCCTTATTGTGTACGCTCGTCCGGGCACAGTATCCTAACTGAGGCTTGGAGGAGGGTTATGGGGGGAGGAGCCAGTGCACACCAGCTAGTCCTAAAGCTTTTACTTTTGTGCCCAGTCTCCTGCGGAGCCGCTATTCCCCATGGTCCTTTCGGAGTCCCCAGCATCCACTACGGACTATGAGAAATAGAATTATCGGTAAGTAAATTCTTATTTTTTCAAGTTTTTAATTCATTTTATGTTTTTATGTGGTTCGTCTTTTGTCCGTGTTTACCGGTAATAGGTATAATTTTGAATCTACATACTTCATTAATTTTATATGAAATTATATTGTGACGTCTCAATTCAGAGATAAAATAAAGGGAACACTTAAACAACACAATGTAACTCCAAGTCAATCACACTTCTGTGAAATCAAACTGTCCACTTAGGAAGCAACACTGATTGACAATCAATTTCACATGCTGTTGTGCAAATGCAATAGACAACAGGTAGAAATTATAGGCAATTAGCAAGACACCCCCAATAAAGGAGTTGTTCTGCAGGTGGTGACCACAGACCACTTCTCAGCTCCTATGCTTTCTGGCTGATGTTTTGGTCACTTTTGAAAGCTGGCGGTGCTTTCACTCTAGTGGTAGCATCAGACGGAGTCTACAACCCACCCAAGTGGCTCAGGTAGTGCAGCTCATCCAGGATGGCACATCAATGCGAGCTGTGGCAAGAAGGTTTGCTGTGTCTGTCAGTGTAGTGTCCAGAGCATGGAGGCGCTACCAGGAGACAGGCCAGTACATCAGGAGACGTGGAGGAGGCCGTAGGAGGGCAACAACCCAGCAGCAGGACCGCTACCTCCGCCTTTGTGCAAGGAGGAACAGGGGGAGCACTGCCAGAGCTCTGCAAAATGACCTCCAGCAAGCCACAAATGTGCATGTGTCTACTCAAACTATCAGAAACAGACTCCATGAGGGTGGTATGAGGGCCCGACGTCCACAGGTGGGGGTTGTGCTTACAGCCCAACACCGTGCAGGACGTTTGGCATTTGCCAGAGAACACCAAGATTGGCAAATCCGCCACTGGCGCCCTGTGCTCTTCACAGATGAAAGCAGGTTCTCACTGAGCACATGTGACTGACGTGACAGAGTCTGGAGACGCCAAGGAGAATGTTCTGCTGCCTGCAACATCCTCCAGCATGACCGGTTTGGCAATGGGTCAGTAATGGTGTGGGGTGGCATTTCTTTGGGGGGCCACACAGCCCTCCATGTGCTCGCCAGAGGTAGCCTGACTGCCATTAGGTACCGAGATGAGATCCTCAGACCCCTTGTGAGACCATATGCTGGTGCGGTTGGCCCTGGGTTCCTCCTAATGCAAGACAATGCTAGACTTCATGTGGCTGGAGTGTGTCAGCAGTTCCTGCAAGACGAAGGCATTGATGCTATGGACTGGCCCGCCCGTTCCCCAGACCTTAATCCAATTGAGCACATCTGGGACATCATGTCTCGGTTGCACCACAGACTGTCCAGGAGTTGGCGGATGCTTTAGTTCAGGTCTGGGAGGAGATCCCTCAGGAGACCATCTGCCACCTCATCAAGAGCATGTCCAGGCGTTGTAGGGAGGTCATACAGGCACGTGGAGGCCACACACACTACTGAGCCTCATTTTGACTTGTTTTAAGGACATTACATCAAAGTTGGATAAGCCTGTAGTGTGTTTTTCCACTTTAATTTTGAGGGTGACTCCAAATCCAGACCTCCATGGGTTAATAAATTTGATTTCCATTGATATTTTTTGTGTGATTTTGTTGTCAACACATTCAACTACTGTATGTAAAGAACAAAGTATTTAATAAGAATATTTCATTCATTCAGATCTAGGATGTGTTATTTTAGTGTTCCCTTTATTTTTTTGAGCAGTGTATGTACATTCTATTGTAAAATCATAACTAAATTGAATAAATTCATTTTTTTAATACATATAGTTTCCTGCATTTGTCCTAAAGTTTGTGCTGGAGGTCCCTTTCACATATAGCAATTGCTCAACTAAGTGGAATTGGGTAGTGACCCCACTTCCCCAGCAGCAACTCAGGATAGCCATTACCTGTCCTTGCTATAGCACAGTATCACCACCCCTGCTCACAGACTGAGTGCCTTGTCTAAGGCACAAAATACTGATTTGTTGGACAAACATCCATCATTTGTTAGTTCGAACATCATGACTTCAAGCCAGCTGGTCATGTTTTACAGCAGATTCAGATTCAAGCACAGAAGGGTTTGGTGGTAAAACAAAGGGAAAACACTACAATGACATAATGTCGAGAGGCGGTACCACCAAGCCTTCTTGAAGAGGCCTAATCCATTGTAAGTAAGTCTATTCATTTTTATGACATCAAATAAGTTATCCATGTAAAACCAAGGTCACATTCAGTAAGCGTAGTTTGCACCTTAGTGAGAGCAGGTGTCTTGGTGGACTAGATCTGTTGCAGCTGTGTTGATATCAATATTTATGAGAGGGCAGAAGATGTCATGAAGGAACATAAAGAGAATCTTGTCTGGATATTTATCTCCTGAATTTCATACTCCTGTTGTGTAGTAAAATTTACATGTATAAGTGTGTTCTGTGTTTATTTAATCTTTATTACTAGTCTTGTTGGCAAAAACAAACAAACAAACAAACTTTTAGTTTATATTTCCAGTTATGTTTGTTGAAGGTTGGCATAGACATTTCAGATGTGCTCCTCCAGGATTCTGGAGGAAAGGGAATATCTGGTTAGAAACATCATTCTTTATATTTGGCTTCTCTTGTAGCTTCCTTAATAATTTCGGTAGAATGACTTATTACATTTTACTTTTCTATTTACTGCAATCAGCATGATTTATATTTTTTTTGTGTCAGTGGTTTATTTTTATTCTGCAGTTTACTTGTATGTTAAGCAAATAAATATTTCCTCAAATATAGCAAAAAAAAGTTTATAGCTACTAGTGATGTGCACCGGACATTTTTCGGGTTTTGTGTTTTGGTTTTGGATTCGGTTCCGCGGCCGTGTTTTGGATTCGGACGCGTTTTGGCAAAACCTCACCGAAATTTTTTTGTCGGATTCGGGTGTGTTTTGGATTCGGATGTTTTTTTCAAAAAACCCTAAAAAACAGCTTAAATCATAGAATTTGGGGGGTCATTTTGATCCCATAGTATTATTAACCTCAATAACCATAATTTCCACTCATTTCCAGTGTATTCTGAACACCTCACAATATTATTTTTAGTCCTTAAATTTGCACCAAGGTCGCTGGATGGCTAAGCTAAGCGACACAAGTGGCCGACACAAACACCTGGCCCATCTAGGAGTGGCACTGCAGTGTCAAGCAGGATGGCACTTCAAAAAAATAGTCCCTAACAGCACATGATGCAAAGAAAAAAAGAGGCGCACCAAGGTCGCTGTGTGACTAAGATAAGCGACACAAGTCGCCGACACAAACACCTGGCCCATCTAGGAGTGGCACTGCAGTGTCAGACAGGATGGCACTTCAAAAAAATAGTCCCCAAATAGCACATGATGCAAAGAAAAAAAGAGGCGCACCAAGGTTGCTGTGTGACTAAGCTAAGCGACACAAGTGGCCGACACAAACACCTGGCTCATCTAGGAGTGGCACTGCAGTGTCAGACAGGATGGCACTTCAAAAAAAATAGTCCCCAAACAGCACATGATGCAAAGAAAAAAGAGGCGCACCAAGGTCGCTGTGTGACTAAACTAAGCGACACAAGTGGCCGACACAAACACCTGGCCCATCTAGGAGTGGCACTGCAGTGTCAGACAGGATGGCACTTCAAATAAATAGTCCCCAAACAGCACATGATGCAAAGAAAAAAAGAGGCGCACCAAGGTCGCTGTGTGACTAAGCTAAGCGACACAAGTGACCGACACAAACACCTGGCCCATCTAGGAGTGGCACTGCAGTGTCAGACAGGATGGCACTTCAAAAAAATAGTCCCCAAACAGCACATGATGCAAAGAAAAATGAAAGAAAAAAGAGGTGCAAGATGGAATTGTCCTTGGGCCCTCCCACCCACCCTTATGTTGTATAAACAGGACATGCACACTTTAACGAACCCATCATTTCAGCGACAGGGTCTGCCACACGACTGTGACTGAAATGACTGCTTCTTTTTTGGTGGGGGCTCAAACCAACCAATCAATCTCTCCTTGCACAAACTGGCTCTACAGAGGCAAGATGTCCACCTCATCATCATCCTCCGATTCCTCACCCCTTTCACTGTGTACATCCCCCTCCTCACAGATTATTAATTCGTCCTCACTGGAATCCACCATCTCAGATCCCTGTGTACTTTCTGGAGGCAATTGCTGGTGAATGTCTCCACGGAGGAATTGATTATAATTAATTTTGATTAACATCATCTTCTCCACATTTTCTGGAAGTAACCTCGTACGCCGATTGCTGACAAGGTGAGCGGCTGCACTAAACACTCTTTCGGAGTACACACTGGAGGGAGGGCAACTTAGGTAGAATAAAGCCAGTTTGTGCAAGGGCCTCCAAATTGCCTCTTTTTCCTGCCAGTATACGTACGGACTGTCTGACGTGCCTACTTGGATGCGGTCACTCATATAATCCTCCACCATTCTTTCAATGGTGAGAGAATCATATGCAGTGACAGTAGACGACATGTCAGTAATCGTTGGCAGGTCCTTCAGTCCGGACCAGATATCAGCACTCGCTCCAGACTGCCCTGCATCACCGCCAGCGGGTGGGCTCGGAATTCTTAGCCTTTTCCTCGCACCCCCAGTTGCGGGAGAATGTGAAGGAGGAGATGTTGACGGGTCACGTTCCGCTTGACTTGACAATTTTCTCACCAGCAGGTCTTTGAACCTCTGCAGACTTGTGTCTGCCGGAAAGAGAGATACAACGTCGGTTTTAAATCTAGGATCGAGCACGGTGGCCAAAATGTAGTGCTCTGATTTCAACAGATTGACCACCCGTAAATCCTGGTTAAGCGAATTAAGGGCTCCATCCACAAGTCCCACATGCCTAGCGGAATCGCTCTGTTTTAGCTCCTCCTTCAATGTCTCCAGCTTCTTCTGCAAAAGCCTGATGAGGGGAATGACCTGACTCAGGCTGGCAGTGTCTGAACTGACTTCACGTGTGGCAAGTTCAAAGGGTTGCAGAACCTTGCACAACGTTGAAATCATTCTCCACTGCGCTTGAGTCAGGTGCATTCCCCCTCCTTTGCCTATATCGTGGGCAGATGTATAGGCTTGAATGGCCTTTTAATGCTCCTCCATCCTCTGAAGCATATAGAGGGTTGAATTCCACCTCGTTACCACCTCTTGCTTAAGATGATGGCAGGGCAGGTTCAGGATTTTTTGGTGGTGCTCCAGTCTTCTGTACGCGGTGGCTGAATGCCGAAAGTGGCCCACAATTCTTCGGGCCACCGACAGCATCTCTTGCACGCCCCTGTCGTTTTTTAAATAATTCTGCACCACCAAATTCAATGTATGTGCAAAACATGGGACGTGCTGGAATTTGCCAGATGTAATGCACGCACAATATTGCTGGCGTTGTCCGATGTCACAAATCCTCAGGAGAGTCCAATTGGGGTAAGCCATTCTGCGATGATCTTCCTCAGTTTCCGTAAGAGGTTGTCAGCTGTCTGCCTCTTCTGGAAAGCGGTGATACAAAGCGTAGCCTGCCTAGGAACGAGTTGGCGTTTGCGAGATGCTGCTACTGGTGCCACCGCTGCTGTTCTTGCTGCGGGAGGCAATACATCTACCCAGTGGGCTGTCACAGTCATATAGTCCTGAGTCTGCCCTGCTCCACTTGTCCACATGTTCGTGGTTAAGTGGACATTGGGTACAACTGCATTTTTTAGGACACTGGTGACTCTTTTTCTGACGTCTGTGTACATTTTCGGTATCGCCTGCCTAGAGAAATGTAACCTAGATGGTATTTGGTACCGGGGACACAGTACCTCAATCAAGTCTCTAGTTGCCTCTGAATTAACGGTGGATACCGGAACCACGTTTCTCACCGCCCAGGCTGCCAAGGCCTGAGTTATCTGCTTTGCAGCAGGATGACTGCTGTGATATTTCATCTTCCTCGCAAGGGACTGTTGGACAGTCAATTGCTTACTGGAAGTAGTACAAGTGGTCTACCGACTTCCCCTCTGGGATGACGATCGACTCCCAGCAGCAGCAGTAGGCGTTACACTCAAGGATGCATCGGAGGAATCCCAGGCAGGAGAGGACTCGTCAGACTTGCCAGTGACATGGCCTGCAGGACTATTGGCTTTCCCGGGTAAGGAGGAAATTGACACTGAGGGAGTTGGTGGTGTGGTTTGCAGGAGCTCGGTTACAAGAGGAAGGGATTTAGTGGTCAGTGGACTGCTTCCGCTGTCATACAAAGTTTTTGAACTTGTCACTGACTTATGATGAATGCGCTGCAGGTGACGTATAAGGGAGGATGTTCCGAGGTGGTTAACATCCTTACCCCTACTTATTACAGCTTGACAAAGGCAACACACGGCTTGACACCTGTTGTCCGCATTTGTGTTGAAATAATTCCACACCGAAGAGCTGATTTTTTTTGTATTTTGACCAGGCATGTCAATGGCCATATTCGTCCCACGGACAACAGGTGTCTCCCCGGGTGCCTGACTTAAACAAACCACCTCAACTTTAGAATCCTCCTTGTCAATTTCCTCCCCTGCGCCAGCAACACCCATATCCTCATCCTGGTGTACTTCAACAGTGACATCTTCAATTTGACTATCAGGAACTGGACTGCGGGTGCTCCTTCCAGCACTTGCAGGGGGCGTGCAAATGGTGGAAGGCGCAAGCTCTTCCCGTCCAGTATACAAAGAAGAATCAAAATATAGCGCTCAGGCGCTCACATATGAACACTTCCCTTCATTTCTTAAATGAGATGCGTCTCGAAATTCTTTCTTTTCGATTCCTCACAGGATCTCCTCATACATGCAAGAAAAAAACAGATATACACCGAGATCCTCGTGTATTACTCCCAAACTATTTTTATAGTCACTTTCCCTTTTTATGTTGGGTCTAACAACATAAAAAGGGAAAGTGACTATAAAAATTGTTTGGAAGTAATACACGAGGATCTCGGTGTATATCTGTTTTTTTCTTGCATGTATGAGGAGATCCTGTGAGGAATCGAAAAGAAAGAATTTCGAGACGCGTCTCATTTAAGAAATTAAGGGAAGTGTTCATATGTGAGCGCCTGAGCGCTATATTTTGATTCTTCTTTGTATACTGTTTATTTTGGAATTGTTTGTGGTTCCCTTTTTCAAAATATTTCTTAGGCTGCTCCATAATAGCGCACAGAGGCACCTCAAAATCTTTTTTAGAATCTTCCCGTCCAGTGTTGGGAAGGTCAGGCATCGCAACCGACACAATTGGACTCTCCTTGGGGATTTGTGATTTAGAAGAATGCACAGTTCTTTGCTGTGCTTTTGCCAGCTTAAGTCTTTTCATTTTTCTAGCGAGAGGATGAGTGCTTCCATCCTCATGTGAATCTGAACCACTAGCCATGAACATAGGCCAGGGCCTCAGCCGTTCCTTGCCACTCCGTGTCGTAAATGGCATATTGGCAAGTTTACGCTTCTCATCAGACGCTTTCAATTTTGATTTTTGGGTCATTTTACTGAACTTTTGTTTTTTGGATTTTACATGCTCTCTACTATGACATTGGGCATCGGCCTTGGCAGACGACGTTGATGGCATTTCATCGACTCGGCCATGACTAGTGGCAGCAGCTTCAGCACGAGGTGGAAGTGGATCTTGATCTTTCCCTATTTTAACCTCCACATTTTTGTTCTCCATATATATATATACTGCGCACAACTAAAATGCACCACAGGTATAGAATGTAGATGGATAGTATACTTGACGACACAGAGGTAGGTACAGCAGTGGCCTTCCGTACCGTACTGCTATATATACTGGTGGTCACTGTGTCAGCAAACTGCAAAACTAAAATGCACCACAGGTATAGAATGTAGATGGATAGTATACTTAATGACGACACAGAGGTAGGTACAGCAGTGGCCTTCCGTACCGTACTGCTATATATACTGGTGGTCACTGTGTCAGCAAACTGCAAAACTAAAATGCACCACAGGTATAGAATGTAGATGGATAGTATACTTAATGACGACACAGAGGTAGGTACAGCAGTGGCCTTCCGTACCGTACTGCTATATATACACTGGTGGTCACTGTGTCAGCAAACTGCACAACTGAAATGCACCACAGGTATAGATTGTAGATGGATAGTATACTTAATGACGACACAGAGGTAGGTACAGCAGTGGCCTTCCGTACCGTACTGCTATATATACTGGTGGTCACTGTGTCAGCAAATCTCTGCACTGTACTCCTCCTATATAATATTATACTGGTGGTCCCGGCTCCCCAGTCCCCACAATAAAGCAGCACACTGAGCACAGATACGGAGTGTTTTTCAGGCAGACAACGTATAATACTGGTGGTCACTGTCAGCAAAACTCTGCACTGTACTCCTGCTATATAATACAGCTCCTCCCCAGTCCCCACAATTAAGCAGTGTGAGCACAGATATATGCAGCACACTGAGCACAGATAAGGAACGTTTTTTTCCAGGCAGAGAACGGATAAAACTGGTGGTCACTGATGAGCAAAACTCTGCACTGTACTCCTCCTATATTAATATAAAGCTGCTCCCCAGTCCCCACAATGATATAAGCAAGCACAAATATTTGCATCAACTCAACAATGAATAAACGGAGAGGACGCCAGCCACGTCCTCTCCCTAACATTTCCAATGCACGAGTGAAAATGGCGGCGACGCGCGGCTGCTTATATAGAATCCGAATCTCGCGAGAATTCGACAGCGGGATGATGACGTTCGGGCGCGCTCGGGTTAACCGAGCCATACGGGAGAATCCGAGTATGGCTCGGACCCGTGTAAAAAGGGTAAAGTTCGGGTGGGTTCAGTTTCCGAGAAACCGAACCCGCTCATCACTAATAGCTACAAAACTTGACATTTATATTGTGTGGAAAGAGAAATATTAATATTTTAAAAATGTTAAGGGTTGAATAGGTTCAGGTAATTTGTATGTGAGGGCAAATGTTTAATTGTGGGAAGTTAGTCAAGCAGATATGAATTCTATTGGAAAGCACCTAATATCTGATCTGACTGTCTGAGAATAAATTGTATACAGATAATAGAAAAATGAAAAAAATTACGTAATAGTCTAGGAATATACCAAATATATAGGAAGTGTCTGCATATGTCTACTAATTTAGGAATACTGGAAATGGTTAGTAATTCACTGCTTTGCCCTTTTTTTTTTTTTCTCTTGAATTTATCTTAGATTTAAGTTTCAGGTAGCAGCTTTTACCTGTAAAATCTGCCACCAGCAGTAAGCTGCCCAGTTGGAGTCTGTGCTGCATTGGTAATGAGTAGCGTCCAGTGGGAAGCTTTATCTCTGCTAATCAGACACATAACAGGTTGTCCCAGTGGGAGGTGTTCCCTCCCCGTGGGACTGCCAGTCCAGACTGCAATTTACAATTCCACCAGTTCCTGTGTCTTGTCGTCCGCTGTACTGGTTTCTTTGAACTGCAGCCAGTGTAGTCCCTAGAAGTCGGTGCTTGTGCGCATGTGCCACATGCCAGTGCCTACCAAATCCATTGCTCATATGCCGTGGACCTGGCAGGCACCGCAGCATGGACAGCCCGCATCCAGACAGCAGCACAAGTAGCACTGCTTACCATCTGGACGGCAGCACAGGCAGTCCCTCTTATCAAGAAGGCTAGGAACCGCCACTATACAAGGGTAAACATTATCTATTTTATATGCATCACTAAGAAAAAGTGTAGCTTGCTCAGTGAACCCAATTTACAAAGTGTACTGAATGCACACTGTAGAATATTATGACAGTATGCCAAGCGCATGTGAAAGTTAACACCCCCGCAAAATGGGAGTGCACCTAGGTGTGTTGGGAGGTGGAAAAATTTCATGAGGAACACTGTACAAAAGTGTAAATGTTCCATCAAAACCTTTTTGGACCAGCTATCCTGTCACCAGAGCATTGATAAATTGCTCCAGTATATTAGAGTCCATTGCCTTATATCACAGCGAGTTATTTAATTGTTAAGTTTCACTGCCCATCACGTTTAAAGATGAATAGGCCTCCTATAGCACACCCTACTAATTGATTTTCTGTATGGTAATATTTCCTCACTACTGTCCCAATCTCCACTGTGAGCAGGGGCGGATTTAAGGGATAGTGCGCACAACAGTATGGACCACCCCCGCCGCCCAATTTTATTATTTTAATTGCTTTATTATGAGCCCTCATTTTGGCTATTAGTAGTTTAATATAATATAACTAGGTTGGCTAATCCCGGGATCGGCAAGATATTGGACTAAAATTGGCCGGGATTCAATCCCAGGATTGGAACGTCCAATCCCGGTGATTTCGGGATTGGCCAGCAATTTAGTTTTTTATATGCCGGGCAGCGTTGAGCGTTCTCAGGAGGCTCAGATGCTGCCCAGCTCTCCCTGCTCACCTCCCCCTGGGTCCGGCTGGGCGCACTGCTCGGCATGATGTGAAGTCAGAGGTCATGCTGCGCAGCCGCCCGCCCACCTGCCGGACCTCACTGCCACCCTGCACTTCCCGGCCGCTGGATCTCAAGGAAGTGTACCACCCACCGTCCCATGCAGATTGCAGTGAATTATCTGGGCTGGTCAGGGCAGGGGTGGGGGTGGGATACATTGAAAAGCAGCCAATCCCGGAAATTCCGGGAATTATAATTTTTCAGTCTGGATTCCCGAGATTTGAAAAATGGCCGGTATTGGCCACCCTACATATAACCTTATAATACAAAAAACCATGAGCTATGACATTGTATTTTTTTTAATTATGTATACATATTTACTTAGTAGGACAGCTTACGGAACAGCATGGCCATTTCGCACCTGTTTACACGCTACTCGAGAATGTGTACCGTACATTGGAAATATTTTGTGGTTACTGATCATTTTTGTCCGACAGTAATGAAACATGCGTCCAAGTACCGCCCCACAACAAGTGCCACCCCTATGCACATGCCCACTGACTGCAAGCCACACTCGCTCCTCATTTTCTTTACCTAATATATTCTTTTCATGTATGATCTGTTTTATCTTCTGCTCATTGGTGCAAACAACAATAATAATAAGTGAGGGGACCATGGTGGCTTCTACCTTTTGCTTGTCACCATGCCGCCCACCAATGCCCTGGTTGCATTGGGTTCGGCAGCCTGAATGAGCGCACCTGCGCCCAGAAGACTTCAGGTGCCTGCGCCCCCTGACAGCGCCTAATGTCACCCTATGACTCCAGCAACATTGCAAACGTGATGTAACATGTGCAATGCTTCTGGAATGTGTGAGGAGGAGCGGAGGGAGCTACCTAAGGAACAAGGCAAGCAGAGGGCACGTAAGTTACAGCACCTATATTCTATACTATTGGGAGGCACATTAAATTGTACACTATGAGGGGGGCATATTGCATTCTATACTATATGGGGCACATTATATCGTATACTATAAAGAGGAAGAGGCACTATACATTCTATACTATGGGGGGGAGGCACATTACATTCCATGCTATGGGGGGAGGCACATTACATTCTATATACTTTGGGAAGGGGGGGGGGTTACTTTATATTCTATATTATGCGGAGTAGGTATATTGGTTCTAATTCAGCTTTGGATGGTGCTGTGCCATGTGCCCAAAAGTACCAATTATTGGTACTTTGCGCAGGACCCGTTCTGAAGGATGGCAGCAGACTGTCAGTGATTGACAGTCTACTGCTGTTTGGTGGTCAGAAAGGAGGTGGTCAGAAAGGAGGTGGTCAGAAAGGAGGCGGTCAGAAAGGAGGCGGCGACAGCCTCCTTTTATGAAAATCGCCGCTGTTTAGAGGGAGGGAAGAGGCCAGGGATCTCTGTTGTTGGACGGAGCTTTACTGGCCTCTGCGACGTGTAGCTTGAGTGGCACCATGGGTGCTGCAAGCCGCCCGATGGTAACTTAGTGATCTGTTGCTGCGTCCTAGGATGCAGGTCAGATCAGTACTGCAGCAGGAGGCATCTTGTAATAGACGCCTCCTGCTGCATCACCATACAACACTATCACTGCTGCTCCCAAGGAAACAGCAGTGATAGCAACTCCAACCACATCTGAATTAGGCCCATTGTAAGACTACAGCAACAACTTCGGGCTGAGAAAAAGAATCTGAGTAATACAGTTGGCGCAAGCAGGAATACATTGCAACAAGTTTAATCAGAGGTAGGACAATTTCACTTTAGAAATGTAAATGTTACGCAATTCTCTTGGTGTGGTGGGGGCAGTACACCAAAATGTCTAGTTCTAGGTTCAGGGTGTATGTAAATGTGTGTTTGCACAAAGTTAGTGTCTGGCTTCTAGGGGCTGCAGCCCAGGTAGGGCTGCCATCATAGCAGGGGAGTGGGGTCTCATGGCAAGCGCTCTCTCTGCTATCGCAATCCAGACTGGCAGTCCTTGGGGGAGAAAATACTTTCCATTGGGACTGCCTGTCCATCATGTGATTAGCTGGGAGTGCTTAAAGTGGTTACTGCCACTCAGGCATGCACTCCAGTCCCTGCAGGTGGTGGATTTTATTGGGGGGCTACAGACCTGCACCCTCTTGGTATAATCCGCCACTGGTGGGACTGTATTTATTTCATATGTCCCTTTTGTGTGTTTGAAGCAGCTGCAAATAATCCCCCTAAACATAAAGCATAACATTAATGTCAGTAATTCCGCTCTGCACTGCTTTCTGGGCCTGACTCAGATGTGGTTGTTTTTACTGCTGCTATCTTTGATGTGCACAATTGCCATTATATGCTAATATAAGCAGAAGTTACTTGAGCATAGGGACGTCCCCTGTTGTCGCATCATTTCCGTCTAATTGCTGATACATCAATACTATTGTCGCAAATCAGAAGATGTTGCAGAGTCTGAGTGCCTCTGAGCTGCTCTCCCAGGATGCAGAGAGCTCTCCAGTTGCAAGTAAGATTGCAGCTGCTAATTTATGCATGCCCAGAAAACACTGTCTGGAAGGACATGACATGTCTGCGTTTGGCCGACTACTCCCCATTACCACCCCCAAACGCTGTCTTCCTGTCACTCACTTTGTGACTAATTACTCATTGTGACCACTATCACAATTCAAGAGCTGCGTTTTGCACCTTGGGCTGATACGCATGTGATGTAAGAAAATATCGACCGATTTGTGTCAGAGTAGCCGCCTCGCAACCACATATGATGCAGGGCCTACCAGTCTAGGCACTTTTTAGATGTTACAGTACTTCATACTTTGTAAGGAATGCCTTCGCTCTGCTCAAAACCCAAGACAAGTACAAATATCTTTTCCTCCATAGTCACCATTTTGGTCTGCAAACATGCGCGCTTTGGCAAATGCACTTGAACAAATCAAGGTCTCAGGCCATTACCAAGTAGGATTTTCCACCTTGGGCTTTTGTCAGGGCCATATTATCCATTAGGCTGAAGCCTAGGGACCCTGCAGGGACTAGGGAGCCATAATTTTATTTTTGCTGAGGCACTGTTACCTGCGTCCTAAGGCTCCAGTGGCTAAAGGCACTTTGTGCCGAAGCAAGACACTCCCGTAGTTGGCTGAGGTTTGGTTTTGAGACAGATGGTGTGTGGGAGAAGGGGGGGGGAGTGGTGTGCAGCGGACCAATAGCGCACTAGCACTATTTAAAAAAAGAACGGAAAATGAATGACGATTGCACTATGAGAAAACAGGTCAGCACACTTTGTTTCAACTTTGTATCAGTGTCCGTGTGAATACTAAAAGTGTAAATGATGGCATAAGCTCAGCTTCCCAAACGTCAGCTGTAGTGGGGTGAAAGATTGAGGTGTCAAAAGGCATCCAAAATACCCGAAAGCCTAGGTGCCCTAATACAGCCCTGGCTTTTGTGCTTTGTAAGCAAGTATTGTTTTTATCTTGCTGTGATCACTTAATAATTTCATATAAAAAATTTGTGAAAGTTAATATTTTTTAATTTTCCCCCCCAATTATTTTAATTACTTCATTACATAATATTCAACTTCAGTGACGCTTAAATGAATAAAGATTACATGCTTAACTGCACTGCTGAAGGTGGCGCCATTTTCCCACACTGCAGAATGTTGGAAGTCAGATTGACAAACATTACTGTCTCCCTGCCTTTTACGTGTGCTTCCTGCTGAAGCTATATGTAGACTTCCTCTACAGAAATAGCTCTCTTCCCTTTTTTTTGACCATTGATGCTATTTTTAGCTATTGACCCCTGCAATAGTGACTTGACGTTTTTGGTACACAAAATTATATATTTATGTATGTATTATCTTATTACCAGTTGTTTATATAGTGCACACATATTCCGCAGATAATATTTGGCCGTTCACATCAGTCCCTGCTGCAGTGGAGCTTACAATCTATTTTCCCTACCACATGTACATGCACGCATATTCACGCAAAGGTTAATGTTTGTTGGAGCCAATTAACCTACTGCACCAGTATATTTTTGGATTGCATGCTGTTGGAGGATGTATTGTCTCTAGCCTACTTTGCTGTGTATTGATTGAATTCTCTATGATAGTGGTTTATATATTATGTCAACGGTTAAAAAATGAGTGACCTTTAAGTTGGGATAACATGATGAATGAATAAAAAATGACACCAATCACAAAAAAAAAGAAAAATGAATGTAACCCATTTTTGCAGCTTATTGTGCTTTCACAATTGTAGTTTTAAATGAAGACAGTTTGAATCCGGTCTGTTAAAATAGTACTGTATGTACTGTCGTTTTACCACAGACGTGTCTTCATAGACTATTGCCTCACTCGCAAACAGACCTTCTTGGCGCACTAGGGCCTGTACCACTCGACCTGCGCTGAGCCTCTTTTTTGCTCAAAAATGTCTTTCCATGAAAAGGGCGATTTGGGGCGGGGACTGGGCGGCGCACATAACCATCCTGAGTTGTCAGTGTCGTGGATGTGTATGTAAAGTTTAGTGCGACTATGATTGGTGTGTATTGATAATGGAAGCAAGTGTCTGATGGAACTCTTGTATATGGCATGATGCTGGTGCAAGTGCCAATACTAATTATGCCAGTTGCAGTGGCTGGCGTGAAATCAATGGACGGGACTAGTTTCCTCTTGCATACACGAACCCCCGATTTAGGCCTAGGGATTCTAACTGTAGCATAAGGTAGTAGGTTAGGCTTCCATTGCTGCCCGCAGCTACAGCCACTGTGCCTGCCACTCACTCATCCCTGTGTATCACCATCAAGTATGGGATACTATAAACTATTGCAACTACTGTTTGTAGATTTTGTGCAGCAGTTTTGATGTACAGCATGAGTTAAAGCACATATTTTGCCACAGCTTATGCAATCACAATCCACTTTTTAGTGACTTTAATCTCTTTCATATGAAGGTAGTTTTTAATTTAGAAATCTAAACACTTTATCACTCTCATCCTTTTCAGTATTTGATGAACGACATGTTTGTACTAAGCCTTTGTAGTTTAGATCCTTCAGTTCTACTTCAATGCAGGTGTAAGCAAAAGTTAAAAGTATCCATCAGTCAGATATATTTCTTTACAATCAATTTAATTGGAACCACAAGGATTCCTCAACATATAATCTGCCCCCTATTTAACTACTCATGTACCTCTTTCCTTATGGCAGCATCCTTTATTAACCTGTTATACTTGAACTACTAGCATGGAATTCCCTTGAGAGTTGTATTTGTCATTTTGAACCAACCAGCTCCCAACTGTCATATTGTGTTTGATAAATGACAGGAGCTGGTTGGTTGGTACGGTATCTCCGTCCACTTTATCTCTCTCCAAGGCTTAGTACATAGATCCCTGTAACACTGATCGCATGTGATCATTCGGTGCCTGACTGGCAACTGGACAACTTGATTGTCACGGACTGTATCTCGTACTGTGCTTACTCCGTCTAGTACATTGGATGCTCATCCGCCTGTTCATAGTCATAGCTTCCCAGAAGGTGGTTTACTGTCAACAAACGTGATTATAGAGAAAATAACTTCACAGCTGTAAATCACAATAGCTGTAAACATGTTTAGTCATTTGAAGTTGCAGGTAGATTACTGTCCTCCTCTAAGGTTTTGCAGGTAAATCTCACCAGGTCTATGTAGTATAGTTATTCTTAGACATGTTTACTTTTCTTTAATTGTAAGTTTAAAAAATATTGAACTCAGCATTGATATGTCTGTGACAGTTTGATTTCAGGTCCATCTGCTCATGTACTGAAGGCAGACTTTATGAAGGAAACTCTCATATTCATGTAAATGCAACCTGTCATGTCAGTGCCGCAGCCTTGTTAGGGTATAACAATTACTCTAATAATAAATTGCTGCAATAATATTTATTAGATAGAATCCATTATATTTTTACTATTTGGTGACCATGGGAATTTTTTATCTTTATCTTTATCTTTTTCTTTTTTTCTTTTTCTTTTTTACATATGGCACAGTAAGAACTTCAATCCTTACTCTGCACATTTCTTTCTGTTAGTTCTTTCTAGTTCTCATGCTTTGTAGAAATGATGCTGTAGAAACATATGCAAATACTCTTACCGATGAGTAAGAGAGGACAGGATAGAGGGCAAGCCACCTAAAACAAACTAGAAGACTTTTATGTTTCACCTCATACATGACCTATATTCTTTTATAGATATATACTGGGGAGGCAACAAACCAGAGAATGTAATACTTCCATTACAGCACAGCTATGTAAAATGAAAGTATGTTTATGTGGAAGCGATGTATCACAGAAAGTTTGCGTAGTCCCTGTCAGTCTTGCACATGACTCTCCCAATACCACAAGTTAAAGTCCATCTCTGGTGGCATCAATATCTGTTTTATCTCTTGGGCACCTGAATGACTGACAGCATTGAAAAAGTAACAACAGTATGTGTTTCAGAATGCTATTAAAAGATGCCTTAAGGTGCATACAGACGATGCGATTTTCTGTGCAAAATGGACTATAATGGGGGTAATTCCAAGTTGATCGCAGCAGGAATTTTGTTATCTGTTGGGCAAAACCATGTGCACTGCAGGGGGGTGGGGGGGGGGGCAGATATAACATGTGCAGAGAGAGTAAGATTTGGGTGTGGTGTGTTCAATCTGCAATCTAATTTGTAGTGTAAAAATAAAGCAGCCTGTATTTACCCTGCACAGAAACAGAATAACCCACCCAAATCTAACTCTTTCTGGTTTTGCCCAACTGCTAACAAAAATTCCTGCTGCGATCAACTTGGAATTACCCCCATAGTCCATACCGCACAGAAACCTAGGGCATGTCGCACCGTGTGTATAAGCTTGCAATGCCAATGCGGGGTCCCGCGGGATCAGCTTCGCAAGAATATATAGTGGGTGCAGGCGTGGCCGATACTGACTTCACGCCTCCGGGCACAATATAATCAGTATTGGCCACCCTGTTGCACCGTGTGTATGCACCTTCAGCTTTTTTTTTTTTTTTTTTGCTTTTTTTTTTACATAGCTTTATATGGGGTACACACATACCGATGTGTGCTGAGCAATCTAGCACAGAACGCCCAGCACACATCTCTCCCCCCACTAAGCACACGAGATGTGTGCTGAGCGAGGGGGGGGCGCAATCTAGAGTCTGCAATAGCGGCGCACGGGGCCGTGCATCGCTATCGCTGTGGGGCATACGCATGGAGAGATGTGTGCTACTTTTCTAAGCAATCTAGTCAGATTGCTTAGAATTTAAGCAAACATTGCTACGTGTGTACCCCCCTTTATTTAAATGTGGAAATGTTTCATAAGCCACATTAATATTTGTGGGGTGGTAATGAAAACAAATATTAAATTACGTTACTTGTTGTTGCTCACTTTCAGCAGCCTTTCTAATGCTCATTTTTCCAATGGGGAGCACTGTTGGAGTTTCTATCCAACAACACACAGTAACCGGACACAAATTTACAAATCAAAACTGAAACATTCTCACACATAGGTATGGCTATCTTTCATATCTGATCATTATAGTTGCTTCCCTTGTAGCCCATTTTAACTGCAAAGCCCTTGACGTGAAGGGGGTAATTCAGATCTGATCGTAGATGTGCTAAATTTCAGGGCTAGTCCGCCCCTCATGTCTGACTCTGCCCCCCGCACGGGTGCAAAAGCATTGCACGGTGGCGATGCTTTTGCACCTGGTGAGTAGCTCCCTGTCTGCACAGCTCCTGCGCGCTGGCAGGCAGCTACCTGCTGCGTCCCAGGTCACAGCGGCTGCGTGTGATGTCACGCAGTCGCCGCTGCCCACCCCCGCAATGGTCCGGACAATGCAGTTTTAGCGCCGTTGGCATGCCCCCTCCCGCCCTGCAACCGCCTCTGCCTGTCAATTAGAGGCGATCGCAGCCCAGAGATGCTATTAGCATCTTACTGGGCTGTCGGGGTGCACGGGCGCACTCCACAAAGGGATTCAGACTGCAATTGCTGCCACTGCAGCGATCCAGTCTGAATTACCCCCGAAATCCACAAAGGGGTCATTCCATGAAAATGGTCTTTTTATGTAACGTTTGTTACCAGTTTTCATGACATTTGCATCAAAATTAAAGCATATCATGTACCACACAAACAACATTTACTTTGCACAAAATAATCAAAACACATGCTCAAAAATTTGTATTTCAAAATGTAACGTTTGTTACCATGGAATGACCCAAAGGAACGCCTGATTCAGTGCTTGCCATAGAGAATGTACTTGCAGGACCTTCCACCCACACACGTTCACATTTTAGAAAGTGGAATTGTTCTTTTAAAGCTAGACTTATATCTGGTGTCTGGGTCTGCTTCATGCAAAGCCCTTTTAAATCAGTGAATGAAAATGTTCATCACTTTAATGGTAATGAATCTTTACTACCAAATTCAATTAGTCTCGAAGTTACAATCGGCTGTGCAGTGCTCCGAGCTATTCAATTGCAGCCCGCAATAAGACTGCACGCTGTACTTAACAGAAATCCACATTAAGTTGAGATTTCTGCCCTTATCGTGGCCGCCACATATGAGTCAACACACAGATCCGGGTACTTATCCCGGAATCTAGGGGCTAATGCTAATTAGCTACAGATATACCGCACAAGGAAAAGGAGCTTGTAATTGAATAGCTATGGGCGTAAAAGTCCGAGGCTACCACCCTTTTCTTCATATTGTAACATAGGAAAGCTAACTAAATAGCGCTCTTAATGGTTTAATGACTTTATAGCAAAAATGTAAAAAATGTTCTGGTTATGAAAGGGTGACAAACCTATGGTATTGAAGTGGTTAACAAAGTACTGTTTTATCTAGATGTAAAATACAAAGTAAGTACAAAACACATCAAAGAACATTTTTTTTTTTCTTTCAGCGTAGAGGTTTATAGCTTCCACAGTGATGTACTTTCATTTTACATAGTTGTGTTGTAATGGAGGTTTTACATTTTCTTTTTGTTCTGCTCCCCCCAACCATATTTTTCTCAAAGAACATAGAACAACTATAAAAGAATTTAGGTCATGTATGAGGTGAGCTGTAAAAGTCTAGGAATCTGTCTGAGATCTGTGAGAGTATTTGCATATGTTTGTACAGCACAGGTTGGAATCACATGATCTGCACACACAATCAATAATACCTCCTGGGTGCACCTGCCACATCTTGATGCACAGGACCAACTGTTGTCCTCCATCTAGGAACAAGGGAACTCTGGATTTTATCAAAGCAGATCTATCTGTTTGTCTGTCTGTCTGTCTGTCTGTCTGTCTGTCTGTCTGTCTGTGAACGTGTATATATATTTGTTCTTCATAGGCTCCTACATGGCTTGATGGATCTGGGCCAAACTTTGTACACATACCCTTTATTATCCAACTTAAAATACTTGTGAGGTTTAAACAAAAACAAAAAAAAATCCACACCTTTTGTAGCCAGGGCCATATATCTGAGATAAACAGTATATCAAATTCATTAGTCTGTTTGTTTGTTTGTTTGTCTGTCCGGTTATGCATTCAGACACCCCTGCACTGATTGGAGTGAACCAACGCAAGGTGCTGCAGTTTGATCCTGGGTAGGTTTTAGCGGGGTTACGGTCCTGACGGAATGTGCAAGGCAGAACTTTGACCCAGGGATCCTGTCCTGGGCCTTCCAGTGGATGGATTTGGAAGATTACTTCACAGAGTGGTAACACTGGTTCCGAGAACACATACTAGAGGATTGGGGTCCTGGTCGGACTTCCCGTTGGTGTACGCTGGGCAGAACTTTGACACAGGGAGCCTGTTCTGTGCCTTCCTTTGGATGGATTTGTGTGAAATCTTTAATAAACTGTAGAAATAACCATAATGTAATGACCTGAAATAACCATAAATAATGAACTAAAATTAGTGATAGAAATGGAGGTGGGAAGACAAAAAAATATGGTGTCCCCAAAAAGCCTTGACATAGCAATATTGATAACAGAAGGAAAACTTGAAACCCATCTCGCAATGGAAAAGTTATTATAAAACTGAACAGTAAGAAAAGCTGGAGATCAGGCTACTGGCAACACTGGGCAGTCACCTCATGGGTGTGTTGGAAGAGCTACTAAACTACTTATTCGTTTTTAATATGTTGACAGTTACATCCAACTCATTGATAACTAGGCCCCACATTTTTAGAATCTAAAAAACTAAAATTAGGTATTTACATGTTTTAGGATTTTATAGTTTTAACATTTTTTAGTTTAGTAATTTTTAGGTTGAAAATAAATCAAAACCACGCAACATATCATTATGCTTGAAACACTGTGCCTTTATTACAGATGTGACCTGCCGCTGCCTTGCAGCGTTTGCTCCCTCGATGAGCTATGCCGCTGGAGGCTGTCATACATTTGCTGCCCCAGCTTTCCCATACAAGCGAATTGATCGCGGCTACATGTGTACACTCTCATCTGCGAATTGCGGGAGCCGGCAGTCACGCTGCGTACGCTACGCAGAAACGCTGAAACAGGACAAATCTGTATACATAAAAACTACTCATTCCACACATTTCACCAGAAAATGTATATAGTTTCAACTTAAGTAACAGGATTAAGGGATATATGTATTACACCCGCACAACTTGTGCAGGTACTGTATAATGCCTCTTTACCGAAGCGAAGCAGAAAGCTACACCAACAAGATGTATTAATATCTTGTCTGCCGAAGTGGGGAGTGAAAACTTACCCCTCTGGCGACCTCCACAGAGCACATCAGCTTAGTGCTGATGTGCTGTGTCTCTCCCCCCAACTGGCTCACTAGGCATGAGCAAGATCTCACTATTATTGCAAGCTCTCACATGCAGCCAGGGGCCGAGAGTCATACATGGGGGAAAAAGCAGTATCATTCCGTATTATGAGCACTGATACTACTTCTCCCTCATAATGACTCATCATACATCTCCCCCTAGGTCTTTTTAGGTTCTAACAAACAAATGAGGTAATGTTGGAATGAAGGGGGTAATTCAGACTGGATCGCTGCAGCGATCACAGTCTGAATCTCTTTGTGGAGTGCGCTTGCGCACCCCGGGAGCCCAGTGAGATGCTTAAAGCATCTCAGGGCTGCGATTGTCTCTGCCTGATTGACAGGCAGAGGCTGTCACGGGGCGGGAGGGGGCATGCCAATGACGTTAGAGCACCTTTGGCGGGGCACGGCCCGGACAATGCAGGCGTGTCCAGATTGTTGCGTGGGCGGGCCGCGGCGGCATCGTGATGTCACACGCAACTGCTGCCAACTGGGACGCGTCGGGTAGCCTCCTGCCAGCACTCAGGAGCTGCGCAGGCAAGGAGCTGCTCGCCAGGTGCAAAAGCATCGCCGCCGTGCAATGCTTTTGCACCCTTGCGGGGGAAGGGGGGTAGGGCTTGACATGCGGGGTGGACTAGCCCCGTGCTGGGCGTCCCCCCGCATATCTGAGTAAATGATCGTAGATGTACTAAATTTAGCACATCTACGATCAGATCTGAATTATCCCCTAAGTAGGTTATTCCCTGGTACATAAAACATGAAAAAAAAAATGAAATTTTGAGTGTAAAGGGAAAGGATTAATCTAGGTTAGAACCTAAGAATCCTGGGTTTATTGATAACTTGGAACTGGAAAATTTAAAACCAGGCAATGTCGGGTGCTTCAGCTAGTTTCTTTTATAAAATGAACATTTTGATGCGTGAAACAGGTACTGTGGACCTAATTCAGTAAGGATTGCTAATTAGCAGAATTTTCAGTCCTTTGGATTGCAAGGCCGCCCAGTATGCTGACCGGCGCCTCCCCCAGTTCAACAAGCAGAAATTGCGAACGCATTGCAATTCCTGCTTGTTAAGAGAAACTAAGGATGGCTCCAGCTGTGCCCGCAGGAGTCCCGCCGCTATGTTCGCGATTGTGGCGGCTGCGTGATGTCACACGCAGCTGCCACAATCCCGACATGCCCCCGTTTGTCCACCTCCGCCCTCTGTTTGTGCTGAACCCCCCCCCCTCCCAAAGCTCTGTCTCCATCCTGGAAACGGAGCGTTGCCGTCCCGCCTCCCTGCCCCGTGACCGCCTCTGCCTGATTGACAGAGGCGATTACATTTTCTGTGCCCCCCCTCCCGCAGAAATTGCGGGCGCATGAGCCCGCAGCTTTTTCTCAATATTTGCGGTGGGATCGCTTACTGCGATCCAACCTGAATTAGGTCCGGTATCAGGATATGTTCTGAAACATTGTGCTGTGCTATGCCACAACATTGACATTATAAAATAAATGTACTTGTATTCACTAGTGGGTCTATGCAGACCCCGAACTCAGCCACGCGTTCCTACGCATAGGCTGCATTCAGGCCATCAGTGCATGTGCACTTGCCGTAGTGCGCGTGCGCGACCCTTTACACTGCAGCCGCATTATGATTGACAGTCCAGGCCATTTGGGGAGTGGGCGGTGGAGGCAATCAAGTGTTGCCTGGGCGGCCGCACAAAATGGGGAGGTTCATAATCATTTCCTGGGGGGCTGTGTGACGGCACATGCAGACGCTCCGAAAAAAATGGTTGTCGACCGTCTGACTCCGCTGCCATGGGTCAACTCCAGTTCCGATGCGTCCACAATTAGATTGCAGAAGCATCAGGAGGAGGCCCCACACATGCTGGGTGACCTTGTCCTGTGCTGGGCGGCCCTCAGCATGTGCAGAGATGAACGTAGACCCGGCTACGTACTCAGTGATCTGCGTTCATCTCTGAATAACCCCCTAAATCCATAATTGCCCTGTTTCCACATTGACATTATAGCACAAGTTCTGCACTTCATCAAAAACTAAACTAGATTTATTTTTCAGACAAATGCACATAATCAGTCATAGGCATGTAATGAGTGTAATTCTCATTGTCTCTGCAGTTAAAAAAAGAACTCTTAAGCAATAAGGGAATTTCATTTTATCTTGTCGTTATAAGTAAAAGTTGCTTTGTCATTGAAGTGTGTGTCTTTAGTCAATTTGTTATAAGGAAATATATAGTTTCTACTAAAGACACAAAGCCCATCCTTATAATAAAAGCAGTGAGTATCTCACAGGAGGTATGAGCCACCGGTGCAGTGACACATGACTCATACCTTTCCATCACTATAGGAGTTAACTTTCACTGTGGGGAGTGTTAGTATATTGGGCCTTTTTCTTTTCAGTCCTTAAATTCTCCATTTCCCGGCATATGTAACACACTGCGTTTCTGTACTAGAAAGTACATTTTTGATGCATGATTTGTAAAGTACTATATTTTCCTACAGTAGGTTCATTAAAAGATGTACTGATAACTAGCATAGGGAAACATTCTTCTAAATTAGTATAGTAGTAGATACAATAGAAATATGAAACCAATGTGGTTCTGTCCTTAATTGGGCAGTAATATGAAACAGTAATATTTTCAGTAGGTGAACTGCAGACTGTACTTTAGGTCACTGCTGTCCAGCAAAGATGCAGCCGTCCAAGTATTATTTACAATAGTACTGTGTATAGAACGGGTGTAGTATGGTATGCCGGCGGCCGGGCTACCGGCGACCAGCATACCGGCGCCGGGAGCCCGACTGCCAGCATACCGACAGCGTGGCGAGCGCAAAGGAGCCCCTTGCGGGCTCGCTGCGCTCGTCACGCTGCGGGCACGGTGGCGCGATTTATTCTCCCTCCAGGGGGTCGTGGACCCCCACGAGGGAGAATATCTGTCGGTATGCCGGGTGTCGGGATTCCGGCGCTGGTATATTGTGCGCCGGGATCCCGACATTCCGCATACTGAAGACCACCCGTATGTATAGAAGCCATTGCAGGAAATATGCAAGCAGATACCGAGCCTCCATTCATCTTTGGGGTATTAGAAACGAAACATGCAGCAGACATTTGCATTGAGGGCTTTGAATGCAAACAAACAAACAAAATCATTTCGAGTTTTCTTCAGTTTTGATATCTTATTTTTCATCATTCTTCTGTTTAGGGCTTGTGGCGGCATCTGTCTATCTGTTTGTTTGTTTGTTTGTCTATCTTTATCTAGCTATTGATCTGTTGTGGTTATATTAACTATTGTTTTGGTTAGTTGGAAATGGAATAACTTTCTTGCAGACATTTTAGCTCATTCTTCCCTTTCCGATCAATGTTTAGAAGTATGATTCACAACAAGCAGTATTCACGTTATATAGACCTACTGTGACGGGTAACTCAATGTAAGGATATGAGAAAGTTGTGAGTTATTTCCCAAGAATTAAGAATAAGGTTGCTTCCAAAGTTTACGAGGTGAAGAGTTGCCGAGCAATGTTGTCTAGACACTTCACTCACGTCTTACAAGAAGAAAGAAATAGGGTAAAACCAGATGTATACATGTTTAATGACGATCCTTACAAAACTTTAATTAGAACTATTGTTATTTAGGTAATTACATGTGGGTATATTATTCAGCATAATGATGACTGTGTTTAGGAAAATAACAGGGCTCTCCTCAATCAGATACTTCCGTTTTGAGGCTTACAATGTATATATTTGACTGTGGAAATACTAATTGATGATCCACATTATTCTTTGCGGGACTGTAGTTGTAGCAAACAATCAGAGCATGTTGTTGTGGTCCTGCAGTTGTAGAACAAAGTCATGCATAATGCTAATCTCCAAGACAAATTGTATTAAATCACCTTTTTTTTTTTACGTCAATTCCAAAAATTATGTAATTAAAGGTTAACTATTTGAGAAATATGAAATCTTATTTATCTGCTTTCCAGTGACATGGCAGCTGCTTAGATACATTTAATGGTCCCGCACAGGAAATCTCCTGTTTGGGGGGAGCGGCAGCATTCCACAGGAAAAGACTTTCATATTTTATTAAAGTAAATTGCACCCAAAAATAATTTTAATACAGTAATGCTCAGTGCAAAGAAAATCTCATTACAGGCTACACAACCATCAATGGCAACTTTATGGAATTCAAAATCATACAACATGGTTATCGGTAACACAAATGTAAGCTCTCATAATGCAGTACTTTTTTCATATTTTATGGTATTTATCAAAGCTCAGAGAGAGATAAGCCGCATTCATCTACATGGTGACGGTCGTCGGGTTGTACCATCTGATGTGTATAACAACCGATGGGATAACCCCGATGTCGGCTGGCGAAAGTGCGCAATCTTTGGTACATATCAGACAGTATGTACGACATGTCGCTCAGATCCACGGGATCGGACGACATATCGTCTGATGTGTACCCAGCCGTAAGCTGGGTGCACAATGGAGCGACGGGCATTCTTTGCCCTTGAGCCGAGATTCTGTGTACACATTAGAATGAGTTTTATTAAGGACAGAACTATCATGTTTATATGCATAAACAAAGTCGCCAGCAATATCGCCAGGTTTGATGTGCAGCACATCAAACCTGGCGACCATCGAAGTGCGTCTGTATGCCGCACTTACGGGACCACCAGATTTGTAGGTTTTGTTTGCAGCCCCATAGGGTTGTGTGATAAATTCAGTGAGCCCGGAATGAGATTCAGCCATGAGGAGGGCGAGGTCTGCTGACGTTGCTGATGTTTATACGCTGTAGCAACAGCAAATTGTCCCTCTTCGACGCTAATTGAATTGACCCATTTATTTTGATTTTCCAGTATTTGGTATAGGCATTTCTGTTGAATTTATGTAATCTAGAACAGTCCCTCGATAAACAACTGAAGGCAGGTAACCAGTGGTGCAATTCCTATAGATTTGTGTGCCTCATCCCTGACTCCTTTACATGACATTCTGGCTCCTGAACTCTGTATCATTCCAACTACTCATCATAAAACGCATATACTAATGTTTATGGAAATGAATGAATAGTAATTCATTTAGCACACTTAAGCACTACTTTTTAATTTTAACATTTTGTTCAAGTTTTCATTGAATGGGTAACATTTGTAAACTTTTTCTAGGAAGTTTTAGTTTAGGCATTGATCAGGAGGGGACAATTTTGGCACAAATAGCTCCTTTTTTTATATTGTTAGTGAATGTTACTATGCTAATAATGCTGTATGCAAGTATCATAATGATACACTGCATAATCTGGAATTGTTATCATGGCATATATATCACATATTGTCAGCTGAATTCTACACCAGGGCACTGGGACCCCTAACTACCCATTCACATTTACCAATTTAAGAATATCAGAACGTGCCCTTCCTGCGGTCCTGCACCGTCTCTCCACATGCTTCCATACAGTGAATGCCTGTCAGCACTTGGATTGGTGGATAGCTCCAGCCATCCACCACAGCCATTCACTGTCTGACTACAGGCTGGGGGGCAGGTAGAGAATGCTCCCTTATTGCTTTGATTGTGTGACTATCACCCACCCCTGCTGGAAGGCCCCTAGAATTGTGGGGCCGTAGGCAGCTGCCCAGTTATGCCTATATGTTAAGATGGCCCTGCTCTAGGCTATCATATAAATATGCATTCATTACCTTTCCCCTCCAACTTTATATCTATGTTACTTCTATATGACTTTACTTCTTTTCAATTGTACTGCCACATATTATCATTTTACTTATTTTATAAAAAAAAAAAAAAAAAATGCAATCCATAATAATTTGTGTTGCTTTCCTCAGACACAACACCTCTTATAACTATTTTATTTGGAAACATAAAGTCTTAATCACGTCCTACACATCGGTGCTGCTCACAGCATTTAAACTAGTAATCCACCTTTTACATATGGTATGTTAAGATGGTTCTGCATTACTTTATATTTTTGTGTAAAGTGTGGAGGTGTTACAGGATTTTCTTTTTCCTTTTTAATCACTCTCACGTCAATAATGTATTAAAGTTACTTAAACATTTATAGAAAAAGGTGCCATATAATGTACTCTCCCCTTTGCCTGTGTAGTTTAATCTCCCAGATCCATCACATCCTGCCAATGAGTCAGCTTTAGAGGTAATTCAATAGTACCACATTCTGCTATATGCCATCCTCCTCTTCTCTCCTGAATGGCTTATGTTACAGGCTGGAGATTTAAACCTGGGCCTCCATTCTCTTTTCAAAGGCCACTTATTAAGCCTTTTGTGTAAAGTGACATGACCGACACTATGATCTTATACTGTCATTGGAGTGTGTGACACTTTCAGAAAATGAGACAGTCGGTGTATGTTGGGAAGTGTGCAGAGTAAGAATACCTGTGCAGCTGCATGTAACAGCTGTTCCACCCAGAGAAAGTAAAGTACAGACTGGTTCTCCTCATTAGCTTTATGTTACATATATTATACTCGCCAAAGTCTCTGATAGTAATTGAACAAAAAGTGTCTACTTTTGTCTTAAATGTAAGTGACATGAATCTGAAAAGGAAATAAAACAAACCGCAAGATTCCGGGACTATTTGGATGTTCAATAGACCGATTTCAAGTGTGTTTAAATGAACCTGAGAAAGCACCTGCGTAATGTCTTGTTCCTGTGGGATTTGATACACTGGCATTGCTCTGTTGTGTAATATTAGGTATTTATTTACAGATGTATATGGCAGAAGACCGCATTACTGTATAGCACAGTGGTTCTCTAACTGTGTGCCGTGGCACCCTGGGATGCCTCAGGACACTTGCAGGGGTGCCTTGGAGGTCCAAGACCAATTCAAATTATTTATGCTCAATGTAGTAGGGAAAACCAGTGCTGGTGGCTGCCAATCATAAAATACTGAGACAAACAGAAGCAAATCTTGTCTCTCACCACACAATTGAACCTAAGTATAACTTATAAATACAATTAATTTAATATTTATTTCTAATGTCTCGGTAAGAAACTTTTGACCATTGGAGTGCCACGAAAATAATTTTGATACTCTAGGGTGCCGTGATTCAAAATAGTTTGGGAACCACTGGTATAGCATATAATGTGATTCTTGTTAAATTCTACTGACGTCACATGAGGGATATTAAGTGGTCACTACATGAATCACTAAAGTGTGTCACTTCCTCTCTTTGAGCCCTGTGACTGACAGTCATTATGTTGTTTTTACCGTAACACTTTTTTGTTATCATGAAGGAATTTTAGACATGGTTCAACAGGAGCATGGAATGCAAAATGTTTCATTTATGTGAGTTTCATGGCATTTCACTGCTCTTTCTCAGTGCTGAGCTGTTCGTTCTCTTTCCCATTCAAAAATAAATGGCACATGTTTTTCAGTATATTGACTAATGATAGCTTTCTCCAGTCGGACATAGTACTACACTACAAACAGGTCCGTTAATCACTCAACTCAAGTGCTTTAACTGTACAATATGTATGACAGTACATGGCGATTGTATTAACGTTTGCTGCAGGAGTAGGCTAGGGTATTTTTTTTTATAGATTATGCAAGCTGGGCCTTCTTACCTTATTGCTTCCAAAGGTAAAGTACTGCAAAATACGCTGGAACTATATCACTAAATGGTAATTGTGTGTTTTATTATTTATAATACAACGCTGAACGGTGTCAGTCCAGTACAGGCGTGCTGGACACTGTGCATGCGGGTGTGGTTCATTAGGTCGACATGAGTTGGGTCGACCACGTTTAGTCGACATGTGCTAGGTCGACATGAGGTTTTTTTTACTTTTTTTTGTGTCTTTTTCTTCGTAAAGTGACTGGGAACTCCAATTAGTGCTCACCATGCTTTGTGCAAGCAAATTTTTTTAAAAACTCATGTCGACCTAATGACCGCCATCCATGCACGCCACGGCTATTTGTATGCCGCCAGTTGATGCTTGCATGTACTGAGAGTCCAAGGGTGACACACTCCTACGCACCACTCTGTGTTTATTAGTGCGTCCCATCTTCCTGATGCATAGAGAAATGTGGCACGGGAAGGGGCAGAGCAGCCTGTAAAGGAAGACACACACCATAAGACTACTTTGAAAGGAAATGATACAGTCCACACTGTGGAACAAACTGTCCAAACTAACATTCATACAACATGTGTCTACAACTATATATTATAATATAATAAAGCTTATATATTGTACCACAACATTACATCAAAACAGGGGCGTAGCCAGAAGTTTGTGGGCCCCATAGCAACATTTTGAAGGGGCCCCCATCCCAATGCTTCTAGAGAGACCCTTCTCTGCAGCAGTTGTTAATTTATGCCCTATAATAGTGCCCTAGTTCATTTTCTGAACCATAGTAGAGCCTTATTTAATGTTATGTCCCATAGTAGTGCCCCAGTTTCTTTTATGAATTACAGTACCCTATGTCACATTTCAGAGCTGCCAGTGCACATTATGCCGCATAGTACCCTCAATTCGCATTATGATATATAGTGCTCCCCATTCATATTGTGCCTCATTACAGTGCCCCGGTTCATATTATATAACATTAAAATGCCCTCCAGTTCATTTTATACCACACTACAATGAGCAGGTCCAGGGGCATACCTACATATATTGCAGACTCCAAGGAAAAAGTTTGAATTGACCCATATGTACCACTCCATGGCGAAAAATGTATATAACACATGTAACTTTGACAGAAGATGGGCCCCTCTCAGCTCTGGGTCCCATAGCAGTTGCACTGCCTGCACCTATGGTAGCTACGCCCTTGCATCAAAACATCATACGCACAAAAGACCCCTCCACCATAACAGCCTACCCTCTGTCCACTCAATATACAATAGCCTTCTCTCTATCCTCGCAACCCACACACAGTACCTCCCACCTTTAACTGCCTGCCCTCGCTAACCCACAAACATGTGCCCAGCAGCCAGCCCTCAGTCCTCCCAACTCACATATGGGACCACCCCATCAACCGCCTAGCCTCTGTCCCACTGACTTGCACAGACTGGAAACATCCTGATCTCTGTCTGTGGAAAGCACATACACGTGAAGGGAGCAGACAGTAAAGACTGAGGGCATGGCAGAGAGAGACAGAGGAGATAGAAGTACTAGTGGAGACAAAAGAGAGGTGGGTGGGTGGGTGGAATAAAAAAATGAGAAAGAGGAGAACAGAAATGGCGGGATGGGGCAGACAAAGAGAAGACATTATGAGGGAGTAAAGAGAGGAGGAGTCAGGGGCTTAGAGAGAGATGAGGTCAGAGAGAGATGGGGAGAGAAAGACTGGGGACAGAGCTATGGAGAAAGAATGGGGATGATGGAGGAGGAGGTGAAGAAAGATGGGAAGGTGGAGCTAGAGATCAAAAACACCAGCAATGCTGGTATAACAACTAGCAACCTGGTGAATGATGGCTCCAAAATACTACTTATTATACTGTGTTCTCATTCTTCACGAACATAAACCAAATACAGCCCAGTCTCTTATATGATGTCAACCAAATTTTTATCTCCTGGTGTAAGAGGAGTGACCGAAGAAAATGTCCTGAAAATAAGTCCACTATTATAGAAAAAAAAAAGTTTGCAGTGTGCTTTGTCTCCATGAAATAGTTTATAGTGGAGATTTTTCTTCTTTTAAATAACTATTCCCCTATCAATCCTAAAATAATCACTGTCAATACATTTTTTATTTCATTTTCTGACACACAAAAGGAAGTACAGGTTGATTTTTATGAAGTAAGCAAAGATTCAAATGATCATTTTAACAAAAAGAGGAGCCTTCCTTAACAGAAAATGTGGAGTTTAAACAGAGATCATTTGTTACATTTGTGAGAGGGAAGTTGATCTTAGAGACGGAGTTGAAGTTCGAAAAGTTGAAAGAGAGCAGAAAGTGACAGGAAATGGTAGGAGTTTAAGAAAGTCTTGTCCATCTTAATGGGACGGTATCAAGTTTATTTTTTCATAAAATAAAATAAAAATCCTGTTTATTTAACTCTGTGAGGGCAAATGTAAACTGAATTTCCTCCACACCTACTGTAGCTGCACAGCAATAGATCTTGCTGTGGAGAATTATTTACTATTGGATAAATGTGGCCTACTAAGTGCAACATTCTTAGGTCATTAGAACTACAATTGTCTTTTGCAGCTCCCTACAGGTCCTCTCTCCTTAGCTCTCGCCCACCCTGCCCCGGGGATGTCTAACCCTAACTCCCCCCCCCCCCCCCCCCCCCTCCCCTTCCCGCAGCCTAAACCTAACCCACCCTCCCCCGCAGCCTAAGCGTAGCTCTCCCAGCCCCGCAGCCTCAACAAGACTTGGACTTTAAAAGGGCACTATCTGGATTGGGCAGTGCCAGTGATGTCAGAGTAACTAAGAAATAATTGCAGGCGGACCACTACTCTTCCTACTTTTTCCAAAGCTTGATTTATGCAACCACATTGCAGCCCCATAGCAACTCAGGTACCTCCATTATTTGCTGTTGTCCCAATTCATACATATAGGGATCCATATGTGATATTTGATACATCCCACCCCCAGCATTAAAAGGGTCAGTTTGGACTACATATACTTTAATATCTTGCCAATTGCCCTATATTGCTGGACATATTACACGGTTTATATAAAGAATTACATAAATACATTTTATTTGAGCAAAATACACACATTCCCCGCCCTCTTTTTAAAAAATAAAAAATATATTTAAAAACCTTTAAGTTGTCTTTATTGTTTCATTTTCTAGTATTAAGGAATTACAAGTGTTGTTCGGTCCAGTATACAGAAACCTGCCACAATTTATCCACTTCTAATTTATGCAGCACTATAATTTTTATGTCAATACTTCAATTAATAGGAAATGTAGTGGGTAAGCAGTCATATTATTATTGATTTTGTTTTTGTGTGGTTTTCATTTTGTATTTTAAGATAAGTATTGAAAGGGTTAACAATAAATCCCATCTTCATTTCATCAGGGAAAAACTGCCCTGTAGCTGTGATGATAAAAGCAACCATATGTCCATACTGGAGATAGTTATGTCTTCGGTTTTATGAGACTAAAGTAATGCTGTACACTTAATTTCTTCATTTATTAATAAAAGTTCATTTCTTTCTGGAATGTAATTTTTTTTCTTGCTCCAGGAAAAGAGATGATATATGACTTGCAGGACAGAACATAGTCTGAAGTTAATGTTCACAAGTGCACACCAGATCAGTGTGTTTCTTCGAAACAATGTCTTTGAACGCTAAAATACGATTCACGCCTGACTTGAAGAACTTTGCTGTTTTATTTTTGTTTATTTTATCTTTAATTAAAAACACAGATTTTAGGTGGGAATTCAATTAGCCACAATATTTTTAAATATTTTATTTTTCACTACTTCTTATCGTCTTATTTAGTTAGCCCCCATTTTTGCGCCCCAAAAAATATCTATGTTCGGGCAAAAGCGCATCAAATCTATGATAAATTCACGGACCTTTGTATATGTTTTTGCTGGCAGCTCCGCAAAAACAGGCTATTTATTGGGTTGGTTTTTTTTTTTTGAAGCCTACCAAGGTCCTGAAAAAAAACCCAACGACATATAGGGGTATAAGCAATTCACGGCGAATCGCGGCAAATTATCGCCGTTTTTTAATTCGACACAATTCGACAGGTGAATTCCGGCAGGTGGCTGCTGGAATTCACCATATTCAATGAAAAACGGATTCGACATTCCCGCGGGCGAAAAACTGCCGATTTGCCGGATTTTGCCGCGATTTAAAAAAACGGGAAAAAATGGCGTGGGGTCCCCCCTCCAAAGCATAACCAGCCTCGGGCTCTGCGCCTGGTGCAAAAAATACGGGGGACAAAAAGAGTAGGGGTCCCCCGTATTTTTTACACCAGCATCGGGCTCCACTAGCTGGACAGATAATGCCACAGCCGGGGGTCACTTTTATACAGTGCCCTGCGGCCATGGCATTAAATATCCAACTAGTCACCACTGGCCGGGGTACCCTGGGGGAGTGGGGACCCCTTCAATCAAGGGGTCCCCCCCCCAGCCACCCAAGGGCCAGGGGTGAAGCCCGAGGCTGTCCCCCCCATCCAATGGCTGCGGATGGGAGGCTGATAGCCTTGAGAAAAATGACAAGAATGTTGTTTTTCCAGCAGTACTACAAGTCCCAGCAAGCCTCCCCCGCAAGCTGATACTTGGAGAACCACAAGTACCAGCATGCGGGAGAAAACCGGGCCCGCTGGTACCTGTAGTTCTACTGGAAAAAAAATACCCAAATAAAAACAGTACACAGACACCGTGACAAGTAAAACTTTATTACACACTGCCGACACACACATACTTACCTATGTTGACACGCCAACTGCCACGGTCTCCGACGATCCGAGGGTACCTGTGAAAAAAATTATACTCACCTTCCAGCGTCCAGAGATACATCCACGTACTTGTTAAAAAAAAAAAAACGAACACCCGTACCATCGGACTGAAAGGGGTCCCATGCTTTCACATCAGACCCCTTTCCCCGAATGCCGGGACACCACGTGACTCCTGTCACTGAAGTCCCTTCAGCCAATCAGGAAGCGCTACTTCCGTGGCGCTCACCTGATTGGCTGTGCGCTGTCTGAGCTGTCAGACAGCGCATCGCAAAGCCTCTCCATTACTTTCAATGGTGGGAACTTTGCCGTCAGCGGTGGGGTTACCCGCGGTCAGCCGCTGACCGGCGGGTGACCTCACCGCTAGCCGCAAAGTTCCCACCATTGAAAGTAATGGACGGAGCTGTGCGATGCGCTGTCTGAGTTCAGACAGCGCACAGCCAATCAGGTGAGCGCAACGAAGTTGCGCTTCCTGATTGGCTTTAGAGACCTTTCTGTGACAGCTGTCACTCTGAGAGGTCTCTCTGCATTCGGGGAAAGGGGTCCCATGTGTCAACATGGGACCCCTTTCAGTTCGCTGGTCGGGTCTTTGCGTTTTGTTATTTTGCCAAGTACGTGGATTATTTTCTGGACGTGGATGTACCTCTGGACGCTGGAAGGTGAGTATAATTTCTCTGACGTCTTAGTGGATGCTGGGAACTCCGTAAGGACCATGGGGAATAGCGGCTCCGTAGGAGACTGGGCACAAAAGTAAAAGCTTTAGAACTACCTGGTGTGCACTGGCTCCTCCCCCTATGACCCTCCTCCAAGCCTCAGTTAGATTTTTGTGCCCGGCCGAGAAGGGTGCACACTAGGGGCTCTCCTGAGCTTCTTAGTGAAAAGTTTAGTTTTAGGTTTTTTATTTTCAGTGAGACCTGCTGGCAACAGGCTCACTGCATCGAGGGACTAAGGGGAGAAGAAGCGAACTCACCTGCGTGCTGATAAAGCTAAATATTTATCTTATTTAAAACCCTTTAAGAGGTCTAAGAACACTGTACGCTATTGACGTATGGAGTACCGTAAGGGTACGCACGTTGCGTAGCAATCGCTTAGCCGTAGTCGAGACGCTCAAGCGTCACGTTCGCTCACGGCCAAGAGATCACAGGCAGGCACGCTATTGGCTGCCGACTAACGTAATGTTTCGCTATAGCGTAGCGGACGCTCGGGACCACGAGGAGATCACCAGCGGCGCTAACGCTCACAATGTTAAACCTTTATATGTAAACCATGAACACTGTATTATACAGGAAAACCTTAGTGTAGTGATAGAGTGTAGATGCAACACAGTGTAACCTTATTAACTTAAAAACTGTTCGAGCGCCACCGACGCTCTGAGAATACTTAACACTATAAGAAATACACAAATCACCGGGCTTAGGGTCTAACGCCTTATGTGAATGTTATACTTGAAAAAGAATAATACAATACAAGTCATACACTACAATATAACATAGACTAACTAACCAGATAACTACACAGGAAATACAATACAATGCAATTACGTTTAAGGGAAAATAAGAGAGAAAGAGGAGGAGAGAGAGAGAGATAGAGAGAGATATGGCTCACAATAACAATAAAGACAATATGATTGCGGAGAAAACTTACGCACAAGGGGAACGATCGCATGCGCCTTTCTGAATATCCAGCTCCCGATTATCAGTGATGAGAACCGTTGAAGAGAGTGAGCTGGATCAGGTCGGCTTGTCTATTTATGCTCCACACACAATACAATTCAATGGTCCCTACAATCTCATTGTTCATTGGACACAGGAATTCGTCTTAGCATTATAACAAAAGGTCATAGGTTGATTCATACAGGTGGGCTGAGACCATTTCCAACTGCTCAGGTGGGTGGGAAACTAGGTTTCCCGCCGCATGGATAAGTAAGTGCAAATAATAGTAAAAGTACATAAACTTCTTATGTCCATAACTATTCGCACGAGCGATTAAT